>NW_023458558.1:36463972-36465222 GCF_013731165.1 Rhagoletis pomonella | reverse complement strand
GCTGGGTAAAAGCTTGGAAAACAAAAAGGTGAGCGGAGCGGTGCAGATGGCAAGCAGAATTTGCATGTTTGTTGGCATGGCGCTGGTCACAAAAATAATGAAAGCAGGACTTGAAATAATTACGCTTGAGAAATTGTCAATAAAGTAATTTGCCTTTTGGCATTTGTCCTTGCCAACTGCCGACTACCGTTTTGTACTGCTGAGGTGGTAGCCAAAGCAGCGATGGCAAAGTGCTGCCAATGCTTTGATAGCATACTGCTGCGGCTACATAATATGTATATCTAGGTTAATAACATACATACATAAATACATACGAACATACATACAAACATATGTATGCGCATACATGTACTTATGTTTTTACTTGAACGCGCTTCAATATGTGTAGATGGGTGTGCGTTTACCGCACTTACCTTTATATGATGTAAATTTGCGACTGTGGCAAGCAAATGAAAGCACACCACAAGGACATGAAAAAATTATTTCTTTTTTGACATTGGAAAAGGAAAAGCATACGCGCGCAGTAGATCTTAACATAAGGATTCCCATGAAAATTTCTTTGCGGTTGTTTCGACACATTTGTGCTTGTGACAGTTTAGCAATTACTTACTCTTACGAAAATCCCTCGCGCTCATCTTTGTCAATATATTTTTTAAGAAAAATACGCAAAACAAAGAGTGTACAAAATGAAAAAGAAAATTAAAATTAAGTAAAAATAGGTGGAAGAGATAACAACGTTCAGTCGCTGGAGGCAGTCGCACAGTCGACTAAGAACACAACTGCTGTCGAATAACACACATAGAGTAAATGCACTCTTAAAAGTACACACGTACGTATGTATGTAGGTATGTATATTAATTACATAACTTAATTACATAAAAAAGAAAAACAAGGAATTTGTGTCAGCAGGTGAAGTGAAAAAAACGTAAAAATTAAAAAACAAAATAAGACAAGCATCAAATACTTATTAAAATATCTTTCACACGCTGTTAGCTCACAGTATATAAGCATCCTTATGTGAGTAGCAAAGCAAGGCGTAATTAAAGCATAAGAGTCGCATAATTGAAATAACTGAGCTTAAGATTTCATTCAGTTTCTCCGCGATGGTCGGTCGTCGCCTTCATTGCTTATGACGCCACTAGCTGCGCAACATCGTAAATATCGTAATTTCAAAATATCCTTGATTATGTGCGATGTACTTGCATGCAAGGCAAATGACATAAAATGGCATGAGCGAACAAGCTAACGAA
>NW_023458558.1:36425064-36463962 GCF_013731165.1 Rhagoletis pomonella | reverse complement strand
TTCAGAATATTCAATTTCCAGTGATGACTGGCTTAAAGAGCACAAGCATCTTAGAAGAAAAATTTTGGGTATGCAGTTTTTTAGTCCATTAAAATTTAGCAGATTAAAGTCAAAATTTCAAGACGCTAGAAAATCGCACTGACTTTTAATAATTTTTTTCGCTGATGGTGCTAGGCATTTTCTCCCATACAAACGAAATTGTTGAGCATGTTTTATGTGGCAGAAAATGCACAACACCGGCAGCAAAAAAAAAAATTATTAAAAATCATCGCGATTTTCCAGCGTTTTGAAATTTACACTTTTGAGCTACAAAACTACGTACCCAAAGTTTTTATAAAAAATCTGAATAACAAGTTTAAAATTTTCGGTTGAAAATGTTAAAGTTTGATGAATTCTCAAATCTTTGTACGAAGTTTGGAATGTAGGCTTACATGGCGCTGGTTAGGTAAATTACTTTTATAAAAAAAATATAAACATTAAATAAACAAAGGAAATGTAGCCAAAACTAGTCAAAATGTCACTTGACTTAATCAGCTGATCACAAGGGTACCTCGGTATGCTGATTGTAAACTAGTGTGGTTGAATAACTCAGTGAGAGGGGAGACCAGTATGTTTGCATGTATGTATATAAATATTTATTGGACCAAAAAGTAGTGGGTAGACACTGTGGCCAATGGTAATCAACTATTACCACCTCCGCATGGTTGTAAGCCATGCAGAGTCCGCAGAATGCTCCGGAAGCAGTGTCCGGAGGATGCATCCAACTAGGCAGAGCATCGTTTGAACTGCCATCAAATTATAACTTAAGAAAGTTTTATTACATGGCAGTTGAGAAGTGCATGTACATAAATTTTATTAATTTAATGAAGGAATTTTTTGCACATGCAGCAGTACATAGCATGCATTTAGGCGCCTGGTGTTAGCAGTCGCGTCTAAACAGTGGTACTTGGCGAAAATTCCCCCCGTGCACCAAAATATTAGACCCCCTGATTTCATTTGCAGAAACGTTTGATAAATATATATTTTAAGAAGCTACTGAAAGTTTCTGTGCGATATCAGTTATAACTTACGTAAAGACTCTACTTTTATATCAAAAACATACCCGGGTAGGTGGTTATATACATAAGGGTTAATATATCTCTACCCTTTTTGTTATAATTAAATTTATCTTAATCAGTTTGCCCTTATATTAACTTTACCCTGATATTTATCATTTTGTGCCTTTGGCCTTATACATTTCATATCTTTGCGCCTATCATTTTCTTCATCTGCATATTCACCTAGAAGAGTTGAGGTGCGATGGCGTGATAAGATTTTATATGGTAATGCGATGCGATGTGATGTGATTTTATATGAAGTAATATAATGTGATATGATAGCATGTCATGTGTTGCCATATCACGTGGTGTTACGTCATATAATGTCATATCATGTGATGTCATATCGTGTGATTTAATGTGATGTGATGCCATATAATATGCCGACTATTATATTGATAACAATGTCGATAATTGTATACATAAATTTATCGATAAAAATCCCGGCTGCAAAATCGATTAATTTAATGATAAATATATCGACAACAAGATCGATTATTATGCCGATAACAAGATCGACTATTATATCGATAACAATATCTTTAAATTTATCGTAACAATAACCATTATCATATCGATAAAAACACAAATTTTGTATGTCGATAGAAATATCGATAACAAAATCTTGTATTATATCTATCTTCATCCTCATGTTTTTCTTTATATTTACCTTTATTTTTACCTTTGCCTTAAAGTGTTTAAAGTTTTTAAGATGTTACCTTTATCTCTTTACGAATCTTTGTTTTTGGTTTTATTTTCACCTTTGTCTTTGTCCTCTCTTTAAGCTATGTACCTACTAATCTTTACTTTCATTCTTCTATTGGTCTTAATCCGACTCTTATTCTTAAGGCCATTTGCTCGACTGCCTGTTAAATATAACCGATGCCTGTACAATTTTTCGCTCACATGCTTATGTATAACAAACAATCGATGAAAAGTCGATAAAGCAGATCGACTGTCAAGTTTTAGCAGGCAGTCGAGAAAACGGTCCTTACACCACTTCTGAGCAGGTTTTTTTTTAATGAATTTAATTTAATACCATGATCATACATTTAAGAATCACTTTTTTCCGTAGCTATTTGTTATTTATTGCGAATTATGTATTGTTTTACGTGCGCCGCAGAATTCGCAAAGAACAATGGTTAATTTCCGAGACGTCTTTCGCGATAGGCCCAGAGTTTTTGGCCAGTTTATAAAAAGCAGAAGTTCTTAATAATTTATTAATAACATACGAATTGTATAAATTATTGGAAAGAAACGCCATTAATACCTAGTACAATACGACCAGTTGTGCACTTTAACCTCGCTTTAATGTAAATATTAACGCAATTAACGAGAATAAATAATTGAAAATGAGAGTAAATAATAGCTCCAACTCGTAGATACAATAATAGGGTTGACTTTGTTTTTCATCCGTATGTTAAGAAATGTGGTTTAATTTTTCACTCACTTAGATAACTACTGACATCTCAGCAATGCAAACATATTTTTCCGAATGCTTCCAAAGTTTCGTAAATAATCGCAAATTTAATAAACTGAGCTTACCTGCAAATAAAAGAGAAGATAGATACATGTTAGAACAACCAGATTTTAATATATAAAAAAATATATATACATAATTATTAATATGCACAATGTAAAAATTATATAAATTATGTATGTATGTATGTTCGCAGTTATGTCCTAAGCCGATTGGCCGATCATAACCAAAATTGACGCACCTTCTGCATACATTTCAAGGATGGTCTTAAAATTATTTTCAAATATCAACCAAATCCACCCTAAAAAATTTAAATTTCACAATTCATATCCTTGGAAGCGTTTATGTATGAAACCAATTTCATACTCACGGAGTAAACTGGGGAAATTCGTAACAGGGGCATCGCATAACCTTTACGAACTTTCGGAATGCATATAATTGGAAGTATTCAGCCACTTTGCTAGTATCGAAAAGTACCTGGCAGTGCCTAAAAATTCGATTCGATTAGTGTATTTAAATGGGATAACTTGGCAGCACTGGAAAGTTCTCGACAGTTTTCGTCATCTACTTACTTCAGCACGTAAAAAGGCAATTCCAATCTTGTCGGACTTGGAGTTTGGTCTAGAGGCTGATTTATTTAAGGCAGAGTTTTGGTATTTTATATGGACAGTGAATGTATGTAGTAGGTACTTATGGAAAACCATGCCTATACCCATAAAGAGAAGCTGGAGATATTGTACGCATGACCCTCTCATACAAGCGGATTATTTATTTAATTTTTATTTTTTTTAATAATAATCCAAAAAGTATTATATTTCATACAGATTGCAAGACATTTTAAATAAAAAGTGAAAAATAAATAACTAGCTCTTTTAGTAATGACTTTAAACGGATTTCTGAGGTTCCTTTAAAGTTCTCAATATATGATCATTATATGCATAATGAGGTCTTACCAACTCCAAAGAGAAAAGGACGTGGTTTCCTAAGGATCTTCGTGGCACAGCGAAATGGATGCGACCGAGCAAATATGGACAGTCTATGACACCACGTACTTAGTTGTAGACAAAGATAAGGGAGAATACAGTCTGCCTACAATCTAATGACTTAAGATTATTAAGTAGACATCTGGCTCGGTAGGAGGGAATAGGATTAACAAAATGCACCATGGGGAAAAACGAAACATTTCCTTTTTGAATTCGCAATTTCAGTAAGGTTTTCCAACTAAGAATCGCCAATATGGTAGTAAGTTGGGACACGAGAATGGGATTTTAAGAAGGTGGCATGATGAAACTTTTTATATTTAGTTTTAGTTTAGTCTTTCTGCACCAAGCGACACCGTGACCTACATCCCTTTGTAGGTTGAAAGAGTTTGAAAGACAAGATACTGTAGAGTAAATCTTCAGATCATCAGCATACAAAATGAACTGTGAGAACTTCAAACAACTGGACATGTCGTTAATAAAAATTACAAAAAGCTCCCTTAATATACTGCCCTGTGGAAATAGGTCTGTTAGTTAGCCATACTGTTCTACCTCCCACTTTTAAATATATAATACAAAATATCTTTAGAAGTACCTGCTTAAGGTAGGCTATTGGGATTTTGTGTAGAGATTTACGAGGAAGTTCTGGCTACGATAGTAAAACGTCGTTCGAGCGACAAAAAAAAGGCGGATGGAAAACAGTCGCAATGACAGAGTGGGCAAAGCAGGGGCGTGCTATTCGAGAAAACCGAGTTCGAGTCTCCGGGTAGCGGAGTTTTTTTTATTTTTTTTAACCGGATTCAAAAAAAAGGAGGCGAATATCAACTCGTCGAAATATTTTTTTATATATTTTACCGCATAATTGTATGGGTCCGAGGCAAGGAGGGTGACGGAAATATCTGAAGCCAATTCTGCAAACACAGACTAAAGGCTGAACCCACCGAGGAGGGCTGTGGAAACCACCTGCCATACTACTAGGAAAATTTGGCCAATATTAATGGGAGGCGATCCATAGCTCTCACTCGACTAGGCCGTTCGTCTTCCAGGCACAGACGGAAAAAGGCTATGATACCACATCAACGATTTTTGTCGCAGTTGCAGAGACGAGGAAGAGATGGAAAGTATCAAAGAAAAAAAATTGTCGACCAGTGGTATGACAACGGGCTGTTCCTACGTGTGCTCCGCCCGGTGCAGCCACTCTATCCTAACATAACCTACCGCATACTTTTGCACCACGGTAACCGATTTTTTTTTTTTATGAAAGGTGGTACCTCAGAAGTGATCCTGAACATTTTGTTTAAATCCGATAATTGGAACTTGAAGAAATTAACGGTACTCTAAAATTTGTATATGAGAATTTAACGCGTTTTTTTTGCTTAAAAATTACTTGTTTAATTTACATTTATTTTTATCATTTCTAATTAAATTTTTAGATTTTATTGTTTTAACCCTTAACCGACGAAGAAGAGCCTGAATCAAAAAGGTACTTACTCTGCGATTACCCCGCACTAGGCAGGAAAAGACAGAAATTCCTAGGTATAGGTCTTCTAGACGATCTAAGCGCAACTGCTAAGTTTGGAATACGGCAGTTGCTAAGGTTCGTAGACCGCTTGAATTGGTTTAAGGAGTAAGGGTTTTGGATCCATGTGGTATATGGGGTATCACAATGGGCCCTGATCGTGCCTAAGTGTGCTGGCGCCCCCAAGGGCTAGAACCCACTTCAATCTAACCTAACCTAACCCCTAATTAGGCGCATGGGGTCAAAGCCACTTCAAATTAAAAAAAAAAAAAATCTTGGAGTGCTTGGAGCGCGCTCCCGGTCTTTCTAGCTTCCTAAATCCCCGTGGCCCCACGCGACAACTTACGTAAGATTTTTTGGCGGGGATAAGTTTTTATATTTTTTTAAGTTTGAAGCCGAAATTATGTTTTTGTTTTTAAGTTAACGTTAATTGAGTACTTTAATATTTTTGATAATACACACGTTTTTTTTTTGTATTTGCAAAAGTTTTTTTTTCAACACTTTTATTGGGGACAATCGGGACCACAGGTGACTAATTGAGGGATTTTTTATGCGCCTAATTAAGGGTTAAAATATTTTTTGATTTAATTTAATTGCTTGAAACTTGTTTTAGGTATTTTTGTTTTAAAAAGAAGATTATTTTTAAATTGCATTTAA
Source organism: Rhagoletis pomonella (assembly GCF_013731165.1). NCBI lineage: Eukaryota > Metazoa > Arthropoda > Insecta > Diptera > Tephritidae > Rhagoletis > Rhagoletis pomonella. Next base: position 36,458,229 of record NW_023458558.1, on the reverse strand, counting down.
TTTTTAATAACTTATTTCATTTTGTATTTTTAAACTAAATTGTTTCCTTTTTTAGTTTAATTTTAGAAATAAATCTTTTTTATTCAATTTAAGTTTTGGTAACTTATTTAATTTTTCTTAATTTAACTGATCTTTAATCTTATTAATTTTATTTCTTAATAATTACTTTTACCGCTTCAAAAAGAAACATTTTTTTTTTCATTTAAATTTTGGGATCTATCTACTTTTTTATATTTTTACTTTTCTTTGATTTAATTTTGTTCTTAATTTTTGGATTTCGTTCTAAAAATAGAAATATATTTTTTAAATTTTACTTATTTTTAAGTATTTTTTTATTTATTTAATTTGTCTATTTAGAACTTAAATTTAATATTTTTTTTTAATAAATTCTTAAATCCTATTTAATTTAATTTAATTTTTCAAAACATTTTCTTCCCTTTTCTTTTTTAATTTAATCTTTTTATTTATTAGTTTTTATTGCTTAATTTAATTTAATTGATACAAAACTGATTGCCAAGACATCTTCGCTAGCAGATCTTTCGATTAGCCTTTCGAAAGACAGTAAAAGTTTTAAGATTGGGTCCGGAAACGACAATTGTCTTACGAAAGATTTTTGTGTTTCGACAGACTGTGGTGAGTTGAAAGACAATTGCCACAACTGCCGTATTAGGATAACAATACCATACTGGGAGAAAAAACTGGCAGGTATTGAAACAATGCGTACTTATTGAATTTCTCTTAAGGCAAAGCTCTGAAAGCTTTCCAGCTAGAGTACTCAGATATCCTTTTTGTTATTGCCACGTTACTGAATTTTTGCTGGAGAAAAAAACGGTGCTTTTTTTGTGTATTAGGAATAAAATTTATATATAAACATGGCCACACGATATACATAAATATAATACTCCGTGCCATTCTGATTTCATTTAAAGTTATTTGCCAGTAATAGTCCCTTGTTCAAATTATCGGGTCGTTGCAGCTAAAAGGCGACATGTGCGAATACAAATATTACGTAAAAAATATAGTTTATAAAATAAATATATTTAATGCAGTTCAACGGATACAAACAATGGCATAAAAGATTTTACCGACACGCCTATCAAATATTTGAGCTGAATAAATTGCAATGTAAAATTACAAAAATAGCGGTGAATAATACAGAAAAAAAGTGCAACAAAAGCAAATATTTAATGGCGTACAGTAGAAGCACGAATAGCCAAAATCAACAAAGCGTTGACAGCCGCTGAGTGACAACACACGACCGCCAAGCCGCTGAGCTGGCACTTCGTAGCTATATATAATATAATATATGTATATAAGAATATACACATTCATATAAATATACGTGCATCAATATGTAGATACCTAACTCATACCTCAAGCTGCAACTTGACTGTGGCTTAACCCAGAGAATAAATTTTAAAAGCTCGCAAAATAAAAAAATCGAAAAAAATTACCTTAAATAAAAGTCATGAGCGAAAGAATGAAAAAACAAGTAAGAGCAGCGCTGTCTTCGGCTATGCCGAAGGCTTCATACCTTTCATGAACATCTGCAAATTTTACTTTGACAGATCACTGCTTTTGAATACATCTGCATACATCGATAGAGGAGTTACATACTTATATAAAAAATCGCATCTAAACAATCAGAGGTATGGAAGATATACTTTATATGGCACCAATCTAAGTGATTTTCACTGCTATGTGATCGGTATGTAAACCGGTAACACAATTTATTGGGTTTAGTTTCCTACATAAAGGAGATATATGGCAAAAACTGGTATCTGAACAATCAGTGCTATAGGAGATAAAGCTTATACAGCATAGATTTTGATGATTTTCTCAGTAGACTTTGTATTATTAATTATAAAATATCTTACGAAATTTATCGGTTTTAGCTGTTCAAATAAAGGAGTTTTACCGTAAAATCCCATATCGGAACAATCAGATGTATGGAAGATATATGTTGTAGTCATCCGATCCTTGTTATATTCACTGTAAGTATTCTGTAAATAATGAGTGAAAGTGGTGCGAAATTTCATGTTCCTAGCTGCATAAATGGAGGAGTTATGATAAAAGACCTCATATCTGAACAATCAGTTGTATGGGGTCTGCAGGTTATAGTGACCCGATCTTTGTTATTTTCACTGTAAGTCTTCTGTTGATAATGAGTGAAAACGGCGCGAAATTTCATGGTCCTAGCTACATAAATGGATGAATTATAACGAAAAATCTCATATCTGAACAATCAGTTGTATGGGAGCTATAGGTTATAGTTACCCGATCTTTTTAATTTTCACTGTAAGTTTTCTGTTGATAATTATTGAAAACAGTGCGGAATTTAATTTTCCTAGCGATATAAATGGAGGAGTTATAACGAAAAATTTTATATCTGAACAATCAGTTGTATGGGGGCTATAGGTTATAGTGACCCGATCTTTGTAATTTTCACTGTAAGTATTCTGTTGATAATGGGTGCAAGTACTGCAAAATTTCATGTTCGTAGCTGCATAAATGGAGAAGTTATAACGAAAAATCTCATATCTGAACAATCAGTTGTATGGGAGCTATATGTTATAGTGGTCCGATTCTTCCGGTTCCGACAAATGATTAATACATTATAAAAATACACCCACATACCAAATTTGATACGGATATCTCGAAAACTGAGAGACTAGATTGCATACAAACAGACAGACAGACGGACAGACGGACAGACGGACAGACGGACATGGTTAAATCAACTCAGCTCGACGTTCTGATCATATAAGTATACATTTTAATGGGTCTATCTCTTTTTGTTCTGGTACTTACAAACATCGGACCAAAGTTATAATACCATTTCATGCTCATGAAAGGTATAATTAGCAACAAAAAAAAAATTGTTAAATTGCTGTTGAAATGCTATTGTTTACGGGAAAATCCACAATCGTTGTGCCGCCAAGCGTGCATGCAGGCTCGCGTATACACTCGTGAATGCAGCAAAGTGCGATGCCTGCTGGCGCGGTTGTTGCAGAATAGCCAAAATAGCAGCGAGTGCAACGGTGCGTATACTTGCAATTTTTTCGCACTCCAGCCATTTGCTCTACAACGCATTTGGAATTTTTTTCCTCACACCCGTTTTTGTATGCACTTCTGTTAGCCTCTGAATTGATGCGCAAATTTACGTTACCAGAAAAATCTTGCCACTTTTTTGTAAGCCTTCTGTACATACATACATACATACACACATACGTGTAAGTGTTGGCAATTTGCTGATGTCCATTGATGTGTGCGCATATGCCATAGGTTTTGTTTCCGGCATCAGAGTATGTAGATCTTAAAAAAATGTCGCAGAGTTAAGCAAACTTTTTTTATTTTAAATTTTGATGCTCGAGTAAACGAAATGTTGACAGCGGAAAAAAGTATTGCCTGTAAATTCCAGTTGGATATTTGCCTCTGTTAAGCAGTGCATACATATATGGAATAGACGACATTCAATAAAGCTGACCCTCAGCAGTGGTTTCGGTTAAGCGCATGTTTGCTGAAAATGCTAGTTTTGTTCGTTTGCGGCCGATAGTGGGCGATTTTGCCGCCAATTTCGCTGACACAATGCTGTTTCGATTTTTCTTTTAGATTCTGAAAAGAAAAATCGCCATGCATATTTTTTTCTTATTTATTTATTTATAACTACGACGCCATTTTTATTACGGTTTTGTTATATCACACAATACGTGCCAATTGCAGCACTTAAAGTTTTTAACGTAAATTACCATTTATAAAAAAATTTGCAATGTTGAAAGTGTTCTTTTTGCAAAACCACCCACCTACTTTTGATGGTATAAAAATAAGTTTAAAAGTAATTCTATTCGCTATTATTCTATGTAATCAACTTTTTTTTGTTTACCAACCTATAAGAGTCGATTTATCTCCACGTTTTTAAAAGAATTAAAATTCTGTTCCCATTTGACTACACATAGCTGCTTATTATAAAAGTTGAGCTAAGGTACATATGTACATGTTCCGCCCCGTTTTAACTTTTTTTAATTCTCATTAAATTCCCTTAAATTCTTAAATTTGAAGCCTTAATTCCTTGAACTAATTTCCTGTAAAATCGCATGTAAACACAGTATTAGGAAGAACAGCGGAGGAAAAATTGCCGATGCCGAATTTAGCTTAGAATCGGATTTCGATGCGAGTATTTGTTTTTCGATACCTGCTCAGTACTTTATTCAAAAGTATAGATACCAAAATTACTTGGTATCGAACAGAGAGTAGCTAGTATGTGCTAGTATTTACTCGTATTGTCGTCCCTAGTTATAATTTGTTGGAGGGAAATGCTTCCGGACTTTGCTTGACTTACAATAATGCAGAGGTGGTAAATTATGTTTGCCATTGGCCACTGTGCCCACCCACCCTTATTGTTCGAATAAATATTTTTTTTTTTTTTATACAAATACTTGCAAACATACTGGTCTCCCCTCGCATTGAGTTATTTAATCTATAAGAAGACTAACCCTGGTATTTTCTCCAGGAAAAAATCCAGTTGCTAAAACAATTTCTTCAGGGGGAAATTAGTCGCTCATTTAATGAGGTCAGATATTTGGAAGTTATCAATGCCGAAAAGCACTCCTTGAATCCGAATAAAGCTATCAAAAGGCCAGTAACTCTTTTCGGAAACTCTGGAAGCTAACGGAGAGGAAATGAGGCGCCATTGGAGAAATCAACCACTCCTTACATATTTGATGATCGACCAGGTCACGCTCAGTAAACTCCAGCGACAAGCTTACGTAGGCATGCCTGGTGCCGCCTTTAGAACTGGCATCAGTCCACACTGTAAAAAAAAAATTAAAACAAATTTTTTCCTAATTCCCATTGGTTATTTATACTAGTTTACTGATAGAAGCAATTACGTACATATGTTAAAGTTGGTAGAACTTTACCTACTTCTAAATTTGAGCGTATATTCGGTACAAGTAGGTGGGCTGCAATTGCACTAACCTCAATAAAACCATAACGGGTATACATGTTTTCCTTTGCGATTGAAAATAAAACCATAATTTCGATATGGCCTTAATTCTAAGTCGATTATTATCACTAGTTAAAGGTCTTCATTGATCCTTGCATCATAGAAATCTCGCTAGTTCCTCTGGTTGAGTGCTAAATATTTTATATGTATTTGGAGCATGTGCTTTGGTTGGTAATCGACACTTTTCTCTTTGCTCGCCGCTCCACTATACACTTTGCCGTAGCTTTTTCTCCAACGCAATTAATTCTTTATATTGCGAGGCCCGGTACAGTTTTCCTCTGGGCTACAGAAGAGATTGTTATCTCCTGGACATTATTGAAATCATATCGAGTTGCAAGCTGACTGTATGTACATATGTATGTGGTACAACGAAAGCGAAACTTAAACGTAAAATTTGTAAAATGTTCTCCAACTTCACTGCCACTAAAATGTAGCAACATTTTTTTCGGTAAAAATTTAGATTTCTCATATATATTTATTTCATCGCTTTTTTAAAGCGAGCACTTTTACACTTGAAAGTCTTTTACTTAAGTCACTTATGTAAAAGTTGCACACAGTCAAGTAGTGTAAGCATGAAAATCTATAAGTGTGTGCATATGGAAATCTTTATGCAAACACGAAAGCGTAAAATATAAGTATATATGAACATACAACTTTTTATATAGGACTATGACTTTCCTTCAAATATGCTCCAGTAGTCGTGAAGTAAGAACTCTGGCATATATATATGGTACTTTTGCGTGGATGTATGCACTTTTTATACATACATATACATATGTATTTGCGTACTTAGTATGTATTTTTAAGTATAAGTTCGTGTGTTTTCCTCTATAGATGTATGCATGCTTTACCACCAAGTGTTTGTATTAGGATAAGTGCATGGCGTACTCTTGACTGTGTGTGCGTGCGTATCAATGTTGTTGTTGGTGACTCACTTGACAGCACATTCTGTGGGAGGTTTACAAGTACTTACTTAGTACTAGAGGAATAAAAAGCAGACTGCACTAAAAAGGATAAAATAATCGCATTTTATAATTTTCATTCTATTTTAGTTTGCCTCAGTTGCAGTCAGTTTTTTTTTTGTTGTTTTTCGAGCGCAAAAAGATCAAGTCAAAACAAAAACGTAATAAAAATATAAAATTTTTAAGAAAATTGAATTGAGATTTTTTTGTGTATGTGATCAGCATTAGTGGTGCGTTTTAGGTATACTAGAATGACTGAAGGAAGAAAGGCTAAATCACTAAAATGTAGTTGAAGAGAACATAGCAAAGCGTTTTTATTATACAATGATGATGGAGCATTTTGTTGTATAACATCCTCTTCTAATATATGGAAATGTAAAATTTTTTAAGGAAACGATTAACAGAAAATTTATACTGAACTAGCAAATATCTGGCGTGCTGCACTGCGCCTTAAAAGTATAGTTGTGCTGTTTGATGCCCTTATTTTAATATTTTGTTTAAGTATGTATTTCATTTATTTAATTTCATAAAAAATTTTTAAACAGGTGGCAACTCTTCTAGAAAATATATTCCGCAGTAAACTTTCCTATACCTTTTCTTCAACAAATGTTATTCGGCTGCAAGTCTTCTTAAAACTATTTATTGCAATATCTACTTTATTTTATTACTTAAACTGCAATTTTCAAACAGTTGGAAACTCCCACATTTTTCATTCTGGGTTCTGTGTAGACCCCTGTCAATATATTGGTGAAAACTGCAATCAATTCCATGCATTAGTTTTCGAGCGGTGCGCGTATAAACATACAGACAGGCAGACAGACAAAAATACTAAAACTTTTTGATTTGGCTTATGTTGTTCTAATACAGGCTCCCATATTAACCCTGTGGGGAAAATATCTAGTTCAGAACTGGTGCGCTTCTAGTACATTTAGATCCAGTACTGGTTCGCGATAAATCCCCGATGCGTCCCTTTTTAAATAGTTTCGAACTAGTCCTAAATTCTGTAGCTCCGAACCAGTTCTAAAATCGACAGACGAAAGAAAAAAGTATCATGATTTTTCAATCTTTTTGGTTCTTCCGTGTGTGCGATTTTAAGTTGTTTTGGAAGAAATGTGTTTTCAATTTGAAATTAAATTTGTTTGAATGATTGTAAGAAATGTACGTTTACAGACCTGTAGCTGTAGCTGAGTTTGCAGAGGTGCTCTCTGTTATTTCTTAGATTCCTGACTGTCCCAAGATGTAAAAAATGTTAACACAAATTTTAGTTTTGTATTACCAAGCTATTTAAAAGCATCTGCGAAGCACAGAATAGAAGCGTATTTGAACGAAGAAGCCGCCGAACACATATCTATGTAAAGTAAATTATCTACTGGGTAGCTGGCAGTACTTTGCCTTTCAAATATAGCTTAAACAAAAATAATTTTTGTAGTACCTAAAGCATATAAAGTAACCTTACCGAAACAAGCCAGCCCCAGTCCCTTCTTCAGTTTTGAAGTTCTTGGTATGTGGAGTCATTACGGGGTTCCCCAAGATAGTGTCGTGATCTCTTTATCGCTCACTTGTGGAAAGGCCCCCGCATATGTATAGATTTTAATATGAATTTATATTTCTATTCATATACCTATATAGGTATAGGAAGTATCACCCAAATAACAAGCAAGAAAGCTGAGGCAATTGCTGAGGAGTTGTGAGGTGATATTTGTCGCATTCGTTTCAAAAAGTTAATCGGCAAGCAGCTTTCCATTGGGTAACTGCTCTTTAGATAACTTTGTTTGCACATCTGGTACTGTATTCTGCTTTATTTCGAACTTTAAAAATGCGTGCAAAAATTGTTCTCGCTTATCCTCAAAGAAAAAATACATCATTTCTAAAGTGCGGGAGATTATTTGCGTCAACAAACTTGAAATGACGAAGGAGTATGGCAGAATAAACAGCAAAGATATTTCTATGGAAACTTCAAAGAGTTTTTAAATCTCTCATAAATGTTTATTCTCTCGTATTGAACAGAATGGCAAGACAAGTAGCACATTTCTCTTGTGGTTATATAGTCGAACCGGAAAGTTATTAGATCAATTCAAGGGCCTTCAATTGGTTGCATAGGTATAAAAAGAAGATGAAATAGACACAAAAAAATTTAATTTTATTAATGGGACTGGGAGGCGAACACTTTTCTTTGGACTATTGTATCCCGCCAATGGGGGGCCTTAGGAACAAAAGTGTCATATTGATTTTTACAAATAAATTATTGGTCTACACTTTTGTCTAACCTACTTTTGTGATAAACCTTACCGTTTAGCTAAAAAATGGTAAAAATTAATTTATGTGCCTTTCGAGGTTGAATAATTTTTTTTTGCAGGTTTGCGATCGATGAGAACTTTTCACACTTCATTGTGGTATTCGAAACATTCGTACCAATTTTCAGTTTTATACCAGTTACTGCAACCTTGAAAATTCATTTTAAACATATCTATGGTTTAAACAGCGTAGCTATTAAAAAATGTACTTCAGCTACATTCACAAATGATATTCATGGTAGAAAAAGTTGTGCTACGATTTTGGGAATAAATTTTTTTTTGGTGAAAAATCCCCGTATCAAAATATTTCCCGAAACATGCAAGTAAGTACATATATTTTTATTATACACATACTTACATACATATGTATATAGTGGATGAAGACAACAGAATTGTGCTTAGAAATTCGTATAGTAATATTTAGGATCAGCCTTTGTGCATAAGTGTTTATAAATTTGTAATTTAATATATGCCGTAGAATTAGTTGACTTACTTTCAGTAGATGCATATACATGTACTTGTTTTATTTACATATGTATTAATATTTACTAATGTATGTTTACACTAGTTGAAGTTTATTTGCTTTGCAGCCTCAGCTGTGTATTAACTGCCCGCGATGTATGCACATACATACAAGTAGGTTCATATGAATCTGGCTCTATGTATATGTATATACATATAAGTACACATCAATATGTACACGTGTATATAGACGTCCACCAGCTCAACACAAACAGACCGTGGTCCGTCGTTATAATGCCAGTGCACAGAGGTTAATAAATGGAATTTAGTGTTCATAATTCACTGAGGTCTTCCTTTCCCCACCCACCTGATTTTCTTCTTAAAGGAAAGCTAATAAAATTTGCAAGAGACTAGTTTTTGTCCCGTTGATTTTTAATAAATTTTTTCGCTAACATTTCGAGCACTTCTGCATGCTAGTTAAATGGGAAATAAAAACGTTTGTTACATTATTAAAAATCAACGCGAACTCGCAGCTACTTGCAACTTGCAATTTATTATACTAAAATTCAATTATCTTTAAAACTGCATACCCAAAATGTTTATGAAAACCAAAAACAAAAAAAAAACAAAATTTTTGCGAAGATTTTTTTTAAAACATTGCAAATTTTTCGCGCTATATTTTTTTTTTTGAATTAGTTCTTATTATGTAACATTTGTTAACCGGAACAGGAGAATCGATCTTCTTCAAAATTGTCACTTTTTCTGCACATTGCACTCAAAAATTTAATTTAAACAATTGAAAAATTAAAAAGCGAGCTAAACTAGTGTCTTGCAAATTTTATTAGCTTTAATTAACGAAAAAAAATTATCGAATTGGTCGATAAATGAAGACTCCATTAGATTTTATTAAAAAATAATAATAATAATAATAATAATTATTATTATTATAATCAAATTAGTTGAGAAATGAAGGCTCCAGTGAATTATGAATAATAAATTCATAAAATAAATTAACCACTGTGCGCTGTGACGCCAGCGCGCACATTTCTTTATGTAAGTCAATGCTTGTATAACTATAAAATACGGAAAATAATATCTGCAATAGAAACAACAAAAATCACTAATATTATGTATAATAGCTGTGGTGTAAATGGTAATGTAAAAAAATAACAACAACATGCAAGCACTTAACATTAAGTGCGCTAAAGCAGCATGTGAGCATGTAAGCATTGCCATACATACATATGCACAAATGTACGCATCAACTAGCATATATTTCATACCACAGTGTTTGTGAGTATGTTTGTGGTAAAAAATATTACACTAACATAACATTTAATCTTAGCTCTGCTACTTTCGTTACACTAGCCACCGCTCATAGTGCACGCGTTCGCGTTTGCTCGCGGCGATTCTGCTGGGAGCAAGCGCAGCAGTGGCAATGGCCATCACAATAACACTCATACTTGCATAAACCCAGTGTCGAGGCATAATGTACTAGCACGCATACAAACGCATATTAATGCGCTAACATACATATCACTTTTCAACTGTGCTACAGAGCGTATGAGCAATTTTCGCAGTAGGAAGGAAGAAATAATCATAAAAATTATTCCAACATACTTACAACTACAGACATATCTAAAGGATGCACATATGCATATAAGTATGTAGGAATATCCACAAGCATGTTTACTTACATATGTACATTAAAGTGGTCCAAAAATGTATGTAAAGAAATTAGGTCGGATTTTTAGTGCCGCCACTCCCTAGCACTGTTCTATACCGTTTTCTGTTATTTTGAAATTTAAAAAAAATGTAGGGAGCGCACGTAGCACTTGAAGTTTTCCATGTATTTTATATGGGGGAAACAACTTTTGGTAGAAATAGTGTAGAACTGTTGAAAATCAATGGCTGTATTTCTTTATTCATTCTGAACGTTTGGAATAAACTTTTTTGTTTGCTTATTCTTTAGAACGTTCCTGATGATATGTTAACGTATATTTCAAACGCATTCTGTTTATTCCAGCTGTGAAATAAGATTATCCGGAATGTATAAAGAAACGCAGCCAATATCTTTCGATCGGAAAACTTTGCTTATCTTCACGAGATACCCAGTAATAATGCCCTATTGTTTTTTAACCATTTTTTCATGGTAACTAAAAAATATAATTTGGTTCTCCAAAACCCCCAGAAAATGCAATGGGGGGCACACATATAAAGTCTTTAAGATTAAAAAATGAGTAAACAAATAATTGAATATTAAAACTGGAAGTCTTCTGAAGAGAACCACAGTTTCTCGAGTGAAAAATATTTATTTTCAAGAATTTTGTACCATTTCTACGAAAAGTTGTTTTTTCCCCATATATGAAAAATACATGGAAAACTTTGAGCGCTGTGAGCACTCCCTAAATATTTTTTGATTTCAGAACAATTTTTTTCGGTTCAAAACCATCCTAGGGGGTCCGGCATTAAAATTCCGATTTTATTGTTATTGCACCACTCTAATGTACATACATATTTACCTAAATGTACCTACATACATACGCATAGTATGTAGCCAGCGCATATCCGTCTAAGTAGATATTGCAAACGGAAGCAGCGCCGCGAAGACTACAACGACTAAGTATTTGAGGGCTAGTGTATATGCATGTTTAGTAACGTGGGCCGAAAATCCGCTTTTTTTAGAATTTTGATTGGTAATAGCAAAAATATGGTTCATTATGCTCCAAAAACAATCTGTGTGAAAGATGACAATTTTTTGTAAATATCTTAGGCTTCCCAAGTCCATCAAATTTCAATTGCTAAAAAAGTTTTTTCTTAGCTTACTTGGATTATCCACAATAAAGGTTCATATACCATATACTTTCGAAGATGCTTGCAATTTTATTATTAGAAAAATATTTAAATAAAGAATTTAACCATTTTTATTTTTTGTCTAGCACATAGAACTTTGATGGACTGAGTCGCCTAAGATATTGACCAAAAATTGTCATCTTTCACATAGATTGTTTTTAGATCATATTGAACCATATTTTTGCTATTACAAATCAAAATTCAAAAAAATCGGATTTTCAGCCCACGCTAATATTTAGTAGGAGCATTTGTGTAGCTGTGATATCTAGTAGACATTGCCATCTCTTATTGCCATGAATATAATGCTTACTTACTCCTACACACACCAACACACATACCGTCAGTTGAACTTAGTAACAAATGCTTACACTTTTAAAGCTGTTTGCTTGACTACTCACCCACATACGTATGTACATACAGAAATAAATACATGTGCTTTTGTGAAGACGTAACTGCTTTACATTGCGTTCATTGCTCACTTTGGTTGTGGAATAAATGTTGGAATTCCGCTAAATGCAACACATATCTTCCAGTGTCTTCGAACATGTGTGTAGATATTTGTTATGTATGTGTGGGTGGAAAAGTCAAGCGTCGGTTCAGCAGTCGTTTTCTAGCTTTTTACCTACTTTTATTGTATTTCAACTATTAATAGCTTTATTTCTTTAGAACTACTAACACGTTTTCATTTTTATTTGTGTGTAAATATATGTATAGCGATGCGTGTGCTTGGCTGGTTCCAATTGCTTGTGATAATCGCTTCATTACAATGCAGACATTAAGATTCGTTTACATGTGTATGTTAGATTAAGTAGGCAAACCAACCTATTTAGCCTTGCAGATTAATTCAAGACAAAGAGCTAGTCAAAGACGATGTTCTTTTGCTATTTTCCCATTTCTAAATGGGCGTGTCACAAAAATTCTCATAATTCATTTAGTCAATTTTGCTTGTTTCTGATTACACAACATATTTAGTGTTATTCTCTAGGTCAACACTTTTCCAACGATACTTTATATATTGAGTTTCGGCTACTAATTGGAAAGATATAGAGCTAAATTGGTTTTGGTTCGTGTCTCCACTACGAGATGCTTTGCGTTGTGTGTGGCGTCTGTACGTACCTTCATTTAATTTTTTTCAAACTTCCAAGAATTGTTTTATTTCAATTCCAATTTTTTTCAATTTGAAGCACTAGTACAATAAGATTTACAAACACCTTTGTTAGTACAACAGGGAGGTATAACACCACAAATTATAAATTAAGTAATAAAATAGAGATATTAAACAAAATAAAACAAAACCAAAAGGAAAATCAATTTAGTACAAAAAGCAAAACTAATAAGGTTTTGTACCAGGACATTTCGATTCGTAACACTTTTTGGGCGTGGCTGGTGACTGAAATTCGAAAAGGCCAATTTTTAAACTACCACTGAGGCGGCACTCCATATCATTACTGTGAATATCAGTAGAAGGGTCTTAAACCAAGATATTTAATGCTTTCTTCTGCGTTTAAGAAAAATAATGGCATATTTTACGTTATCGCCTAAAAAAAAAAAATAGGCTGAAAATATAGATTTCGGGAATTTTATCAAAAACTGGTAGGTAGCTTTTACCTGCATTTAGTTCACTTTATGTGCCTCTACTAATTATGTATAAATTTCCACTGGGCAAAAACCGCATGAGCTAAGAATGCGAGTGCAGCACCGTACTCGTGATAGAAATGAAATTTCTTAAGCCTAGAATTAGAACATATTTTTTAGCCCTTTTATGGTAACCATCGCGTATGGGGCTACCTTTATAAAAAATGAATAAATATTTCAACTTTAAAAAAAAAAATTATTTAAACGAAAGCGTATTTGCTATATTTTTTTGTAAGAAAAACGAATTAAAAAAATAATTTTTTTTTTTTTATATTTGAAATATGTTATAGTCATTTTAGTAGATCACATTTTTTTATTGGGTGGTTTACAGAGATTTTTTGAAAAAAGTATAAAATTTTAATATTTACGTTCGAGATATTTTTGTAAAATTTCTTTAGCTTATAGATTTTAAGTCAAATTAACAAATTAAAAAGGAATATGTAGCTTATGACTTCGAAACAATGTTTCTATTAAAAAGTTACCTATACAAAAAAATACCTACCCTTATTGGTAAACATTACCTCATAGGCGTCACTACTACAAAAAACATGTACTGCGCACGAGCTTATATAACACTTAACTGAGTTTGCAAAAGCGCATATTTTAACTTACAAGCATATTTTCGGTATATTTCTTTTAAATTGATTATCTATCTAAAATATTTTTGTTAATGTCTTTAAATATATGTAAACGCATCTCTTAAATACCTATATTTTATATATAACATTAAAAATCTGGCAGGAATTTATGTTTAAATGAAAAGAAGTGCAAAAATGCGTCAGTATAATAAATTGTTATAATTCAACGTGATTTTTTAGCTCCTTAAAAAATGTTCTTAATATTCAAATTCAGAAGATCGAAATAGAGCCGATTGCTTCAAACCAGATGCCTACTTGTAGCCGCAACGCCTGGCCAAAAGACGCTGATGAATTCGGTGCGCTCCTAAACCGTATGAATCAGAGTGGACCACCGAAGATCACTCTCTTTTTGCCGTGACCTAAGACTTCACACATGTTGGTTACCGCATTTCACACATGGCTTGCTCAGAGTGCGCGAACAGCATCGCAGGAGTTAATATTGTGTATACATAGTTGTGTAACTACCAAGCAAAAACGTTAATTCTGTGGTAAGCGCATTTTTATAATTTCTCCCTTACCTCCAATGATATGCTCAGATTAAAGTAATGTGTTCTGTAAACTAGAAGGTTTCACCACTCACCTTCTCAGGCTGTTCGTAATTCACCACATACCTGCCAGTATACATAACACATTACTTTAACCTGGGCATGTCATTGGAGGTAAGCGAGAAATTGTAAAAATGCGGTAAAAGTGAAAAATTTTGTCTTAAGGCGTATTGTAACGCGTTACTCCATCGATACAAAAAGTAAGCGCTTGCCAAAAAAGTAATGCTCTTAAAATATTCCTAATAACAAGAATCCCTTATGGCATGTTTTTGTATACAATTTCGGCATTCCTTTACGATATTGCAACAAAATGCTAAGAAACATATCGAGCTCTAACCGCCAAAATAACGTAAGCGAAATTTTTTTCAAAATTTTCTTTTTGATGCAGAAATATTCCTAGAGCGTCTAGATGCATTTCTGCATCAAAAATAAAATTTTGAAAAAAATGTCGCCTACGTTATTTTAGCGGTTAGGGCTCGATATTTTCTTAATTTAGCAAACTCCAAATAAACTCCAATTTGATTTTATATCTATAGCTTCCTCGGCAAATTTGCTTAGAATTACAATTTGAATCCTCCTATGATATATGCGCGTTGGAAAATATAAAAATAAACCCACCCTAATGTATATACATAAATTACTCAAAACTTACACAGCTTCAGAATCCTCTGAGTCATTTGGTTTTGTATTGATGCAAAGAAAAATTGATGTTCTCGAAAAACTACTCAACCGCAAATAAGTATAAGCATTAGCTTAAGGGTTCATGACTATAGTTGAGTATAAACGATCCAAACACTTAATAAAAGGACGCAGCAGGAATATTCACTTCAAGGTTTATCATCGCATAGCAAAACACAAAAATACAACGACTTTAGAAAAATCGTGTTTGAAATAAATTCAAGTGCAAAGAGCCACATAAAGAAAACAAAAAAAAAAAAAACTAATCAAGTTTAGGTTCTATTTTTGCACGCACACAAAAGCCTAAACTATTTAGGTTTTTATTGTGCGGATCAAAATACGATTTAAATGACAATAAATGGTTGTTGAAAGATACATATATCTATGTATGTATGTATGTTCATTGCTGTTTCGCTCAACAATTGCATATTGTATCAGAGTCCACATTAATGGTTTTTGTCTGCATTTATTTTTATTTTTGGTATCCTGCTGTGACCCACTTCATTTGTTTTCTTGTAATTTAGATTTCATGCATATTTTATAGATACATTCGAGAATGATTCCATTTTAAAATACTAAACAAACCAAAGTCATCCAACAAGTGACCAATGTACTACATAGCAAAGGAAAAGCCAAACGATATACTTATACATACATACATATGTATATGTGCGTGTATTGAAATTTTCAGCACAAATACCATGAAAAATGGATGCTTCGAATATTCCTAAATTTGTATGCATCTTGTTTTTATCTACGCCTGTCAAAACAATAGAAAAAATAGTACCGTATGCATTAGTAATATTATATAAGGACCTAAGGGTGTTTCCAGGTTTGGATTATTGCTTTGGAAAGGCGTGCTTTTGAAACATGCATTTCATTTTGTTTTATTTTGTTGTAATTTTTTGTATACATACATACATTTAAGGAATACATAGCACGAATTTAGAATTTATTTTTGATTTTAATTCTATTTATTCTTATTTTTTCGTTGTGATTTCATCACTATGGTGCTATTTAAATATATAAAGATTTTCATTTATAGAAGATATGCGTATATATTTCTATGTGTAGATGAGATGCCTAACGGTTCTTCACTGACTAATATGTTAAACATATACCAATTCAGACTGTAAATACGTTTTTAAATTAAATTGGTCAGAGAGCCTCTTGAAAGGTTAAATTCTAAATTGCCAACATCTACATAAACTCCGTTTTCATTTCGTTAGAAAAAAAAAAAAAATATTTCCTCATCTAACGGCGGTTTCAAGTTTTTTCAAGATTTTTTAGGATAGTGATGGGAAGACAAACACACCTTAAAAATATTTGCACAAAATAACAATCAATTAAAGCGATTTGGAAATCTGGTAGAAAATGGAACTCAATTGAATGATTATTTCCATTTTATATGACTATACATGTCAAGTTTCTTTACCTTATCGTATGTGGTTACACGGATAAGATAAATGACAATTTCAGTTTGTATGGGAGATGCCACGCCCCTTCTCCAACACCTACCCTATTTTGCCATAAATATTGATAGCATAAATAGCTCTGCCAAATCTCAGAAAGCTTAGCATAATCAGTTACAGGGATTAGCGATATGAGATTTAAGTTTGTATGGGAGGTGCCACGCTCCTTTTTCTAAACGAACCTTTTTT
Organism: Rhagoletis pomonella; assembly: GCF_013731165.1. Lineage (NCBI taxonomy): Eukaryota > Metazoa > Arthropoda > Insecta > Diptera > Tephritidae > Rhagoletis > Rhagoletis pomonella. Next base: position 36,441,496 of record NW_023458558.1, on the reverse strand, counting down.
CCTTAAATACGGTATTGTTAACATATGTTTCTGTGCCAAATTTCAGGACATTAGCATAAGCGATTCTAGAGATAAGCGATATGAGAAGTTCAATTTGTATGGGCGGTGCCACGCCCCCTTTTCTAATACCTACAAGTTTTTGCCATATGTACGCTATTAATAGCATAAATAGCCATGCTTAATCTCCGAATCTTAGCATAAGCGGTTCTAGGGATACAGGATGTGAGAAATTCAGTTTGTATAGAATAAGTTGCTCCGGCGAAAATAACTAACTATTAATATGTCCACTACAGTGTTTTGCCAGTTTAGCCGTTTTCTGGCTGGATTTAACTGCTTGCGATAGAAAATAGCTGGAGAAAATTCGGTTTAGCCGGCAGCCGATTTGTTAGCCGTTTTGTAAAAAAAAAGCCGTTTTTAGCCGATTTTGCTATTTGTCTTTCTTTCTTAAAATTCAAATAATATATATATATGTATATTTGAATTTGTTTAAGCAACCCAAAATCTATTAAAAATAGCTACTGATCTTATCTTGCAGAAAATTTTTATGTCAGGCTGAGTTAAATAAAATTTAAAGACCATTTATTCTAATCTCATAAATACTGCGCCGATTTCGATTAATTTTATTTTAAACGCATATATGTTTTCTAAAGAAGGCCGCAGCGGGGACTTTCTTCATAAAATATTTGTTATGTATGCTCTAAATCTAAGTGTGAAGTTTTATTCGCAAACTTAGAGAATAACAAATTGTTTCACTGTTTACTTAACACGCGTTTGTATTTGAATATAGGGCCAGCATATAGAATAAATATTACAGATTTGGTCTTCCCAGATAGCGCATATTCAATTCTACCTTAATTATAAAACATCATTGTTGCCCACACTTAAAAAGTTAAGGTAAGGGATAAATGGATATTTTTTTTCGAAAAGAAATTATTTAAATGCAAAATATTTAATTATTAAAAAATTCAAAATTTGCATTCATAATTTTTTTAAATTGTTTTTTTTTTGTATGGAAAATTATATAAATCGAATTAAGCAATAACTAAAGCCAACTTAAAGTAAAAGCAACAACACCAAAATTCCTCAAAATAAAAATACTAGAGCACACATTTTATATAAAGCAAAACTCTCTGGGCAAATAATAGGTCTGTTCGTCGAAAATCCAGCAAGAATTATCACACAAAATATCAAAGAGTAAGAAAAAATTCTCCCAAATTTCCTCTCAAGTAGATAACTCGTAAGTTTCTGCACGAACGCAACTGGTGTCCATGGTTTCATTTCAAACATATCTACTACATTTTTATAGAATTTTTAAATTTTTTCAGAGTGGCGCAAAACAGAATCTAAGTCTATATTTATTATTTTACCGACTTTCTTCAACAAACGTTTCAATTAATTTATTGTAGTAACTGTCGGGTTTCCTTAATTGACTCCAGTTTGGATTGCATTCCGATTACTAACAGTTTTTTTCAGCTGAGTACCTTTAAAATCATCGTAATTACCTAAATTAATTAAGTAAACAAGTAAAGTGAAAACTCAGTTTACTTCTCTTTAAAATATTTCAAAAACCTAAAGATAAAAAAAAAACGGTTTGTGAAAACTTTACTGACTAAATTTGTAGATTACCAGCCATGAAATGGTAATTTTTAAAAGAGTCTTCTGGAGGTCTCGCAAATATTTTTTGTGTAGACTTTATAGCCAAAACCACTTAGAATTTTTTCTCTGGAAGCTACTGAAAACCTCGGACACTATTGTTAAAGATTTTTTTTTTTAATTATTTAAATATTTTGACAAAAATGTTGCAAATGTACGCTACTGAGCGCATGAGAGTTTAAGGACCACACTGAAGTATTACAAATTCAAGAAATAAGAAAAATGAAATAGACCAACAAACGTAAAAGTTTTTTACTGGGCGCCATTAAAAAATAATAATAATAATAAACAAGAACTAACTGAAATTTTAAAAAGCAGCAAATAATTTTTCTGGAAATTTCACTTTACTCTCATTTTTACTAAAATTTAGCTTGATATGATCATAGCAGTCAGTTAAACACAACTACATATAATTGCAGAAAATAAAATCACGCGGAGCACATTTCCAGTAAATACTACAAAGAAAATTGTGCAAAGTAAAAAATGCGATTGGAATAAGATTGCAAATTTTATATTTGAAGCGAACTTGAGACAAATGGCAATATGTGACGAGTACGCAACACGCACGAATGACTCAATGCCGCAAAATACAAAGCAATAAAATAACAAACAGTTAAACCTAGGTCCATACCAACTGCATCGACTACCAACAAAAAAAGCAAAGTATAAAAAACGTGTACATATGCACATTCACACATACACACACACACACACACACAAACAAAAGCATTGTAAAATGTGTTGAAACCAGAATGCGAAGCAAAATTTTGATCGTAAAAAGTTTGAAGCGCCCACGTTTCCTGTATTGGCGGTATTTGGCATACGGGGCGTATGAGTATCATTTTCAATGTCACAGCCAAAATGCCAAATTGAGCAATGAAATGTAAACTTTTCATTTGCAGCGCAAAATTTGTGGCATAAAGTAAGCAATGTGCGCACAAGTAAGTAAATGAAATTGAAGTGGAAAATAAAGGAGATGATGTGCATATGTACACATATACATAAGTATCTATGTACCAACATTAAGGTAGTCCAAATTATTAAAATTATTAAAAATAAATTATTTTCAATTTTTTTATTATTTTAAAATCTGTTAATAATTAACCGTGCCGGCGGTGCTTTGAATTTTGCGTATATTTTATAGTGAGATAATAAATCTATTCACGGAATTGCTATAAAGTAGTTACAAATAAAGTTTTTTTTTTATCGAAAAAGATTATTATACTTCAAAACAGAAAACAAACATATCACGAATATTTAACTTTAAAATTTTACTTACTACTATTACATGACCGACGAACTTATCTATTAATACAAAAGTGTGCTGTTTTATGTATTTGTAACCATATCACTCCCAAGACGGTTCGATCTTCCGCAGAAGCTGGAGGGAATGTTAAACCGCAGGAGGGAAAGCAAACCTCCAGGAATATCGATGGAGCTAAACTCGATGCGGGAAATTCGAGGCCAATGGAAAAGCAGCGGAAGGCCGGTCCCCCAATGCCCACCCCGGCCACAGCCCACTGAAAAGCAGAGGGTCACTGTCGAGGCAAATGATCTCGATCTGCAGCTTCAATGCAGCAAAGACAACTCTGCTCTCCGTCAGGGCTCAGTGCGATCTAAGCATAGCCACTAAAGCCATCAAAATAATGGGGGTCATTCCGTACGACCAACTGACGGAGGAGAAAAAAGGCTCCCACAAGTGGACCATAAATGTCTTCGCCGCCAGCGACAAGTCATTCTCCGGAAATATGGGAAGGACAAACCACCCACTCAGGGAAACCCGAGGAAAAGCCTAGCATCCAAGAGACAATGATCTTCGGATGACTCGTCGAATGGTTCTAAGAGGCATAGAGCTTATAGAGCGATCAGAGTAGTCGCCAAAGAGCACCTCATGCTGGCGGTGTTCAGGGTCATCTTGCGGCCACATTAGTATGAATAATTTCATGTCCGTACTCATGGGTGTATTCAGGGTATATAAAGGGACACTTAAAAAATATCCCTGTCATGCACCAGTCATCCAAGATGCGGGGTGGCATCAAGGGCGACTTAAGCTGGTAGCGTGTGTGGTCCAGCTCCAAAAGGAGGCTATCTCTACGATTTAACAGCCCGGGGTAGACCTTGTTGCGGTTTATGGCGATAAAATCCCTAATAGGCAGCGAGCCTGGACCTGGATTTCAGCTGAGCCGCCAAAGCCGGAGAAGATTCTAAAATTTATCCGACTGGGCAACGAAGGACTTTTAATGTTAATACAACTTCGACTACTCTAACGACTTATACGAAAGTCTGCACATAGAAAATATGGTATTTTTCAACTAAATGAAAGGGCTTTGTCCGCTGAAAGTTTCCACTTTTTATAATTACCTAAAAAGTAATTTAGTTGTTGCAATATGAATATCAAAGGAAATATACATATTCTTAATAGCTTTAACATATGTACATATATGTAATTCACTTAAACTGTAAACTGTAGTGCTCGTATTATTTTTAATCAAAATAGGCCCAGACAGACTCATTTTTCAAACTGAGAATACATATTAACAAAATAGGTAATTTAGAGTCGTTTGGATCTTCAAAGCCGTTTTTTGCTTTCATCAGATACGATAATATCTGAATAAGTTGACAAAAAAAATTCCAAAAAGTTGATTCTTCAGTGTTTTTGGATCACCCTAATTTACATAAATACATATGTACCTGCTGGAAAACGAGAATGAGAGACGGGTGAATGAACATAAAAAGCAAGATGCTCATTTTCCGGATACGTATATGTACATGCATACATATACATATGCACAAACATAAGTTCTACGTTCGGTTCCCATTCTCATTCGATTGTTGCAAGAACAAAAGAAAAAGAAAAAAATACGAATATTTGAACGCATTTTCTATTGCATTAGTTTCAAGTGCATTCACTTGCTGCGAAATAAAGCAATTGACTGGCATCGCCAATGCTGCTGTCAAAATCAGAACAGAATACAGGAAACAATGAAAATCTACTCAATAAATACAATAATTAAATCACAATGGCAGTGTCATAAAAAGGTATATATTTTTTTATTGTAGACATTATAACAGCAAATGCTTGCATTCTTCAAACATTTTAAAATTCATCACTTTTCATAGTTTAATTTTTTTATTTTATGGTATTGCCTGAAGCGCATAGCATTTAAGTTTTCTATTTAAAAAACGATGTGCTGGTCTTGACGTGCGCTTTAACATAACTAATTAAAAATTTATTATGACAAAAAAATATTTGGAAATCAACAAAATAATTAGGTTAAGCTTAGATTGAGGTCACTCAAATAGACAAAGGCCACTTAATTCATAGTAGTAGTATCGTCTCTATAGGTAAAAGTTTTTGCCTACCAACTGTCATTTTTATTGCCTGATAAAAATTTTATCAGAGGAAATATGATTTGTGCGTGGGCATTGTTTATTTTGATGAAAGCATTTGTAAGATGGCTATTTTTGCCGGATTTCAGCACTTAGAATATTTAAAAAAAATATGCTATTAGACACCCAAGCAAATAATGACAAATATTTTAATAGAAACAAGGTAAATTTTTGCTTTTATATTGAAATATCAATAATGTTGTCTTCACGAAGCTGTCGCGCATACAAAAATGTAGCTATTAAAGTACCAAATTGCTGGCAATATTTATCAAGATAAAACGTCTTATAATTATTGCTTGCCAAGAGCAATATGCGGTCTCCATGGTCAAAATTTTGTCTGATAGCATTGTCAAGATAATACCGAAAAAAGCACAGTAGTTGTTTCATAATAGTTTCTTTAGATTCTAACTCTATAGATTTACTGAATTATGCCTTGAATGCAATGTGATAAATATGTGTGCATTCTTCGTATCGCTGCTGAAATGCAAAAAGACGTGACAAGAATCGTCGGTGAAATGTAAAACAAAGTAGCTTATAAAAAATTTAAAATTCGCTTTTTAATTGGTATCATGGAATTCACTGAATTACAACTCCACACATCGTCTTATGAAAATAAAAACAACAAGTAAGATCACTTCTACCTTCGGCTATACTAAAACTTCATAACTTTCCTGAGCATCATCAGAAAATTTTTCCTTTAGCAGATTACTGTATTTGAATTCATATCTAAAAAATCAGTGCTATGGGAGAAATACATTATAAAGCACCAATCTAGGTGATTTTCACTTTTCCGAATTTTCCAGTAGACTTTTCATGATTATTTAGAAAATAGCTCACGACATTTCTCGGTTTTAAGTGTCCAAATAAACGAGTTTTGAAGTAAAACCCCATCTTTGTCATTTTCACTGTAAGTATTCTGTTGACAATGGGCGAAAAAAGTACGAAATTTCATGTTCCTAGCTGCATAAGTGGAGGATTTATAACGAAAAATCTCATATCTGAACAATCAGTTGCATGGGAGCTATGTATATGTTGCAGTGGTCCCATTTTTCCGGTTCCGACAAATTATTAATAAATTATAAAAATACACCCATTTACTAAATTTCATCCGGATATCTCGAAAGCTGAGATACTAGATTGCATACAAACAGACGGACAGACGGGCATGGCTAAATCGACTCAGATCGCTGTTCTGATCATTTAAGTATACATTCTAATGGGTTTATCTCTTCTTTTTCTAGTATTTGCTAATATCGGACTAAAGTTATAGTACCATTTCATGCTCATGAAAGGTATGATTATCAGTCACGACTTTTTTCATTTCAGTGACAATGTTTTTTACGTCTTTTTGCCTTCCATGTGACGATATGTAGTTATATATTGTATCCAATTTTCAAATATTTTCGAAGCTGTGCTTAACCCATGTATGCCCAAACAAAAACGGTTGAAATTTTATTATATTTAATTTTATTTATGTGATCATAAACGTCATTTTAAACAAACTTAGGAATTGAAATTAACGAAAAAAGCTTAACAGTTATTTTTGGGAGCGTTATGAAGCATGGAAGTTATGTCTGATCTTCGTGAAAATTAACTCTGCATCGATACATCGAGCGGAAAATTTTCGATGCATCGAAATTTCGGTGAATAGATATTTTTTTTCAACATCCCTAATACTAGCCTCATTCTGCTGCAACCTTTTAGCTACAAATATAGTATATGGTATAACAAACCTTGGTAGTATCTATCACAAAATGTATGCTTAGTTGTACAGCCTTTGGAAGGACAAACCAATGCGAATTAATAGTTTTAAAAAATATTTGCTTAACATAAAATATATATTCAAATATGGACGAGTTTTACATAAGTAAATGTTTTGCAAAATATTGGAATATGTAAGCTCATTCACAGTGAAGTTTTCTTTGCAACTTTACTTACTTATCAGATGGAATTAAATTTAACCGACCTGGCTCAACTTAGTTGAATAGCCGATTTTGTGGCGTTGTTTTCCATTTATCTCGTTGTCTTATCCGGCGTCTTTTGCATGTCGATTGCAATAGAATGAACCTACTTTATACATAGTTATTCTAAGCATTTCCATGCATTACTACGTACATACATATGTACTATGTATTTACGCATTTCATTTCCCAAGTATATCGGCGGAGATTGATATGCAGAGTTAAAGCTGCCTAAGCTTTGCTTTCTCTTTCATATATGTACATATGTATAAACCCACTTCTTCATATGTAATATGCACGTATTTGCATATGTACAATATCTACATAGGTATATATGCATGTATTTACTATTCACAGGGTTTTGGTGGTGCAAGTGAACTTTTAACGAAGGCATCGCATCCTTGAAACCTATATTTGTATTTGTATTGAAAATTGCATTCAATGTAAGCATGAAGCAGCAGTAACGAGAGCAACACGCAGGCATACATACATATGTACATATATGTAAATCTATGTATGTATGCAAAAAAAAAATCCATGAACAGCAAAACAATTTCAGAAACTGATTTGATGATGGAGCATAGACAAGTTGCTCGACAGTTAGCCATTCACCATGCGCTTTCTGTCGGTTTGTCTCTTCAACGCGCCGGCTGATGTTCTGGCTAGAGCAAAATTTCAACGCCTGCTAACTTTGCCGCAGACAAACATGTAGACAGCGTGTTTACCTATTGCCAACCCGCAATACTGCGCGCTCTCTTGTTTGCATGTCTAGATGCCTGGATTTCAATCCTAAAATCATTTAGCTACGCGCAGCATGGCTCGAAATCTATTTAAAACGCAATAAAATCGACATTGCATTGAACGTGTTGCATCGTATGTAAAGTAGTAGGTATGTATGCATGTAGGTATGTGTATGCGAACTTGTGTATATTTGAGCGCGTTTGTGTGCATTGCAGCAGAAAATTGCCAACGGTTAGTAGCGGCTTTTTAGTACCTACTGTGCGCCTACAGCTATTGAATGGCATTTACAAGTTTAGACTTCAAAAGGAGAAATAGGCTACTAGTTTTTACCATCGTGCAAAAGTGTTGGAGAAAACATGTATATATACCTTCACATACATACATATATACTTTGTTTATATGAATAGGTGTCACTTGTAAGGATTAAATACCAAATTAAAATTCGTTAGTTGGGCTAAATGCTTGCTTTTCTGGTCAAAACTAATTACGCCTAAATAAGTCGATTATTTGAAAAGACATGAGCTTTTTATTGATTGACAAATAAATTCCCATGCATTATGCAAAAAAAAAAATAATACATTTAGCCTTGAGCCAGGATTTAAAAAAAAAAAATGTATGCAGTTTTCTTAACCCTTTTATGCATGAAATTTATTTTGAGAAAATAATTTTATAAATAATAAATGTTGTATTAACTATTATAGCTTTTATGTCAGAAATTTATTTTGAAGTCGAAATTACCCTCTGAAGGATTTAAGGTGGACCCATGCAGTACAGATATAAAACTGTGGATTATTTTTTGGTATGGAATTTTATACACTTTGATTTTACTGATTTCAAGAAAACGAAGGCTTGCTAAACCTCACCGCTGGTGGAAGCAAGAGGCGCACTTGGTGTTGGTCACCGGCGAAGCGCGGCTGCCGAAAGAAATTTGGACTATGTCGTCACGCTTTGTCGGGTTGGACAGTGACCTCACGATTGATAAAAGCTTACTCACATCACAGGTGAAGTTACAATACTTCAGATGCTCTTGCGGCTTCTTACGCTTATGTACATTCACAAGTTACCGAATCTCCGCTATGATTTCCGGGGTTTTGCCTGATGAGAGTTATCACGCTCATCAGCTAAGACAGCCGCTTCGACAGGAAAATTCGTAAGGGGTTCTGAAATACATCCAGCTGGAATATGCGAGCTGAATCAACTGTGAAAAACCCTGCGGAACTTACTCTCACCTATGTGAACACCTGTTGGTATAAAGAAGGCAAAGAAGGTGCCTTCAGTTGCTTTTGCGAAGCCGTTTCAATCAGCTTTGGCAAAGCTGTTGTTGGTTCGGTGTTCTGCGGAAGCAAAGTCGGCAGGTTTATCAATCGAGATCAGTCGCGGATCCAGCGGGGGGAGGGGGGGGGTTAATACATAGACGCCATATTATACACACATATGCGCCAAATTTAAATACCCCCCGTGGGTCCGCCACTGACTGACACGTAGTCAGCGCTTACAATTGCTATGTCAGGCGAGCTGCTGCAGCCGCCCATAAGCCTGGTGGGTCTCTAGTCATTCACTCAACAGCCTAGAATGCCAAAGGTTGTTGAATTGCTGTGCAGCTTCGTCTTTTGGACCGGAGATATTAAATATTCGTATGCAAGCATTTATTTTTTTTTTTGAAATATGTTGCCAAACTTTACTGATTTCAATTTAAATCGCGAAAGCTTGAGTATCTCAATTTTCATACCGTAAATTTAAATCAAACTTTGCAGCCAAAAATGAAAAAGATTTTTATTTTCAATCTTTATTGATTTCTTCACCCCAAACTGTAAAGTGTTCACTACTGCACACCTGCACTATCAGCAAATTTAAAAATAATATTTTTTAGGTAGCAAACAAGGTATTTTATCACCAAAACATAATCACAATATTTTTTTATCACATATATTTAACCCTTAACTGTGGATAAAGGGTCGGACAGACGTCGGGCGTTCTGATATCTTCTAATTTGGTTGTCCAACGACGCGTCCTTCGGTGTATACATATTATCAAAGTTCTGACGAAGTCTGTGAGACCCCATGCCGACGTTTATCAATCGCGTAACATTAACAAAAAATTAAAATTTGTTTTAGACTATTTCATTTATATCATTATATCTGAATTCACCTGAAACCTGAATTCAAAAAAAAAAACCTTTTTAACATTTGGATTGTAATGTTATCCTGTCAAGGTTAGTAACGATCCTTAACTACATTATGCACCGTTTTCTCAAGTAGATTTTTAAAATACATCTGCCTTTCAAACACAAATTTTGTTCGGTAAACGTATGTTTGAAGGCCAGATAAATTTCAAAACCTACTTGAGAAAACAGCACACAGGCTTTTTGCCATTTCTATGATTTTCTGTATTCTGTAAATAAATAGCAACAAGAAAAACGTGATGTTAACACGTGTAAAAAATGAGTTTTGGCCAGAAAAACAGGCGTTTAGACCATAGTGCATTGGAGTGTTTTGCGCGATATCGCATTTGCCTACAGCAATGGCATTATTGTTGCTAGACGCTTAGCTTCAATGTGCTTATCTACGGGTTTGTGGTTCACCATTTTAAGCGTTGGTTTGTTTTGTCATCGCACTTTGTGGCTGAATAGAGCAAATTTCACACTAATTCGTCTCTATTCATCAGCTTTCAATAACGCGGTGGCCGCAAACTTCATTGTAGCGGATATAATGTGGCACGTTTATATTATGTACATACAGTCAGTCAAGAAAGTTTTGGTACAGTGAATTTTTTACAATACCGGCAACTGTTTTTCAAATATTTCATTTTTCGCAAATTTTTATAAAAACATGGTTAATTCTACATTAAAACCCCAAAAATCAGAGTTCCAAACCTTATACAAAATTAAGGAAAATTCTGCAAACATTTTCATCCAAATAGTGCACTCTTTATTTACGCTCTTAAGAAAAAACTGAGTACGGAGTTTTTTAGCTCATTCAAATTTAACATAGCCAAGTGCAAGTTTGAGGTAGTTTTGACTTACCAATGATTTTTAGCAATTTTTTTTTTGTTGAAGGTATCGCTCATTTTCTCCATATAAAATAATGTTCGATAGTTTTTTTATTTGGAAAAAATGTGCAACGACTTCAAGAAAAATATTTTCCAAAAATCAATGGTAAAGTTTTCTCATACTTGCACTTTATTATACTAAAATTGAATGGGCTTAAAAACTGCATACTCAACTTTCTTCTAGAGAGCGTAAATAAAAAGTGCAATATTTGAATGAAATTTTGCGAAATCTTCTTTGATTTTGCTTAAGGTTTGGAACTCTGATTTTTGTTTTTTTTTTTATAGAATTAACAATACTTTTATACAAAATTTGCGAAAAATAAAATATTAAAATAATAGTGGCCCGTATTGTAGAAAATTCGCTGTACGTAAACTTTATTGAGTGACTGTACACATATATATATATATAAATTTAGGGCTACTGTATGTAATGCTTTTAAGAAAATTAAAATAATGAAATTAAAATTAGATATCTGTAGTATGATCCAAATATCCTGGATTTTTATTCGGGTTTTCCTGTGCACTGAAAGTTGGAAGTACGGACAGAGAGACATGTGTAAAGCTAAGTTGCAAGTACATAGCTAACTGAAAATAGGTACAAAAATGAAAACAAAGATTTTGCCCTGCCTCTAATTTTGTGTGACACTTTCTACTATGTCGAGTTTCAGCGGTTCCAAACTTGCACTTCAGCTATTTTTACGCATATCACTTTTTTTATTTTTTATTTTTTTTGTATCATCGTCGCTATTGCAATCGCCGTCGTCAATGTCATTTCCGTGCTCATAGCCGTCAGCTGGAAGTCCACATTCATCTACGTCTGCTGGCTTGACAAGTGGTTGCCCAGCTCTTTCAACTTCTATTCCAATTTCCATGGTTGATCCGACTTACTACTAGCTGTAAGGCACTCCACCGGCTATGTGTGCTTATATGTGTATGTACATATGTGCATCAAGGGTTCGCCCAACACTTGAGCGTCTTCAGTGGTTAGCTCGCTGGAATCGCTTAAATGCTGCTAAATAGCTTTGTATGTATATTGCAGTATTTTTGTATACATGTGTATGTAAGCAGTTTTGTTGTATTAAGTTTTAACTTTGTTGTTACTTCATTATTCATGTTCATTTTGTTTCCTCAAACAACTGCAACAAAGTTTTCTTATGCGCTTACCTCAATTTGAAGTGTGGAAATTTTCACTTTTGCTATTAATTAAATTTGTGTACAAGTTGTAAAATTTATCCACTATTTCTACAACAAATACAAATACCACTGCTGTGTTCATTTGTTTTCTTAGAACTTCTGCTATTGCGGATTGATAGATTTTAGTAGATATACATATGTATGTATGTACATTAGACTGGGTTGGTACCCATACAAAAAAAAAAAAAAAAATTGTTAGTCATGGCGTATGAGTTATCCATCCACATCTACTTTACTCCGGTCGAAAAAAAGAAAATTGTTATTAACTTATTGTTAAGGTTTAAAGGAAAAAATTCGTCGCTAACCAAAATCTTTAGGTTTGTGTGGAGCGGGGCTCTATCTAGTTAAAGTTTTGGTTATCTTTAGTGCTTGCCAATAACAAGCATTTTTACCAACCCCAAATCCACTTGGAGGATTCTTCTGCGCGCAGGTTGGGGAAAGATTTCGACTGCCATTCACCTGGTAGTCACCAAAAGTGATACTTTGCGTACGGTTCGATTGAAGCTAACGACCTCCGACAAAACACTCATTTGGGTGCGAGCTAAAGAGAGAAGGCGAAAACCTCGCTCGCGCGGGGTTTTTCTCCCGCCATGAAAACCATAAATAAGAATCGAATTAGACTCCCTTCCTATATTGATGACCTCGGCAAATGTATTAAGGACTGTGATTTGAGGGTAAGCACCTGGAATTACCGGACCCTTAATGGCTTAAGTGCCTCCGGCCATCTAGTTGACATCCTCAGGAATACAAAGGCTGACATCAAGAGAGAGACTCCGTAGCCACCCGGTGTACGAACGTCTAGCCACAATCCTCAACAAAAGAGAAGGACGAGGCGTCCATGTATCTCGTCAATGAGCGGTTGAAGCCTACATACGTGCTCAGCCCTGCTGTCGGAAATACAGCCTCCAAGACGAAACGTTCGATAAAAGGCTGAGCTGACCAAATTCCCTGGGGCCTTAAACAGGTATATAGTAACAGGTTAAATCATAAAAACATCCAGCGAAGCTACGTGGCTGTCTCCAGATCAAAAAAAACGAGAAACCAGATCGATTATATTGTGATAGATGGAAGGTATGCTTCCATTGTTTTAGACCTTACGTACACTCCGAAAGCCAAACACTGACTCCGGAAATTATAATTTAATTCGCCGCTCGTCTATCACACCTGCTCTCAGACAGAACTCTTTAAGAAAGCGGCATACGCGAGCAGTGGCACCACATTTTCAGCCCATTGAGTTCCGCCGCCGAAGAAGTAGTTGGATTTTAGCAAGCCCGAAAGGCTATGTGGGACCATTGTTTCAAAATGAAGAGGGAAGCGAGACCCCGCCATAGACCAGGTATTCACAATATACGACAAATCTTGGAAAAGACTAGCGAACATAAAACCGACGCACACCGTCTACTTGTCGATTTCAAAGCCGCCCTTGACAGCAAAAAGATGATTATTTATGGCGCGATGTCTGAATTTGTTTTCCCCGCGAAAATCATACGACGGTTCAAAGCGACATTAAGTAATACCACCAGCTCTGTCAGAATTCGAATGGACGTCTTCTTCTCCGTCTGTTCTGCCTTCTTGGAAGTAAATATAGAAGCAAAGCGAACGGGTATGTTTGTAAGCGAGGACAAAATGAAGTATCTCCTGTTATTACACATACTATCGAGCATAATCGTCTTGACACCCACGTAACTGTTGACAGTTTTAGGTTTGAAAAAGTAGACGACTTCATATGTTTCAGAAACAGCAGTACAAAAATTACACTCTATAAGTCACTTTTCATGCCTGTGCTGGTGTAAGACTCAGAGACATGGGCAATGAAAACATCTGATGAAACGGCTCTTGGAGTTTTCGAGAGAAAGATTCGACGCAAGATTTTCGGGTCCTTACGCGTTGGCCATGGCGAATAATGCAGACGATTTAGTGTTGAACTGGTTGAGTTTTACACATAATATAGAAGAGAGTAAAGTCGTACGTACCAACCAAGAATATAATTTTTTTATTTATAGTACTCAGCATATGTATTTAATTGTGTATATTTTTTAGCAAACCTCAAAAAATCGTACAACGAAAAGACATGCCTCGAAAGGCCCTTAAGTTCAGCACTTTCATTGAATTTTTCACAAAGTGGTCAAAATTGCCTACAAGTCAGTGGGAAATTTAATATATGTATTTTAGTGGCACTTGATGTAGTTTTGCCCCTCCCCCCTTGTCAAATATGGCTAACCTATTTTTAGACCTGCACAAGTTTTTATTGAGGTCTTTTCCACAAAAAATTACAATTTTTTCTGAACTCAAAAGTTAAATTTTAGCCAAGTAACTTTATATCAAATTGGTACGAAGAAAAAAATTTGTAGTAGCGAACTTTTGATACAGTTTACTTCTATTTGACACGTAGATCATGGATCCACAGTCTTGCCCCTAAATTTCATACCGGAATATTCCGCTATCTTGGATTTTAGTAGGTTTTTTTTTTGAGTGTGCGATTTGCAAGCTTCTTTTGCATTTTTCGTAAAAAACGGTTGTATGCAAACTTGCAGAGAATTTAATTTCCCCAATTTTTTTATATAATAATAATAATAATAATAGATTGGCGCTTACACAAGTTTTAGTGTTTGGCCGAGCTTCTCCTCCCGATTTGTGGCGGGCGCCTTGATGTTGTCACAGAAAGGGGAGGGACCTACAGTTTTCGCCGACTCCGAACCGCGATTGTATTTTTATGAGAAGCAGTTTTTCATGGCAGAAATACCCTCGGAGGTTTGCCATTGCCTGCCGAGGAACGACCGCTGTTAAGAAAAACCCTTTTTTATAAATTTTTTTCCGATGTGGCTTAAACCCAGGTGCTGCGGAGTGGAAGCGCTCAAACATATAAAAATAATAATTTTTTATTGTAAGTAATTAGCAAAACGTGCGAAAATTTTTGCATAATCACGGTTTTTGTCATTTTCCAACATTTTCTGATAAACATGCGTAGATATTCGAATGCCAAAGTTCTAGGGAACTTTTCTCTTTTACTGTTGGGTTCTCAGGGAGCACAAAATTTGTAAAGCAAAATCTAATTTACGGTTAGTTTAGATGCCATATTTGAGACCATGTTGAATTTTTTAAAATGCCTCACGGCTGTTTCCCAAAAAAACCTCAATAGCTTTAAAAGATACTATAGCTATATTTGACGTCGGGGGACAAAACTCCATTAAGTCCCTATAAAATATATTAAATTAAATACTGACTTATAGGCAAAATATTGACCGCTTCGTGAAAAATTCCATGAATTTACTGAACCTTAGGGCCTTTGAGGCAAATCTTTCCGTTATCCGATTTTAAAAATTGTTCGCAGGTAACGTTTTTATGACCAAATGAACCTTTCTGGGGTAAGTCTTGCTTGTAGGACAATGTTGCAAAATAAGGCGCAGTCTACTGCACATGCATGATGACATTCATTGAATTATTTTGCAAACCTATAACTAAATACCACAAAAAAAACCACATAAGGAAAAGTTTCATTTCCACATCCATATCCATATCAAAGCCAGTTAGTAGTTACGTAGAGCTACGAACTAAACAAGAAAAGGGAAAGGGATAGTATATTAATATTTATATAACTGTCAGATATCTGTCGCTTCTTTTCGAGCATTTTCATCAAACTAAAGGCATTTACGGCCATTTTTTAGACAAAATTACGACGAACATAATTCTCCTACCAATCTGGATGGCCTTTGACAGAAAGCATTCCCGTCCCTTGTCTTAGATGTGCCAGTATATTCCTTACCTTTCATCCAAATTTTTGTATTTTTTGAACGCCGCTGTTCCAGTTTTGCACTATTTCTTAGTTTTTATTTATTTATTTGATATTTTTCATACGAAATTACGAATAAAGACTATTATTCAATATAATCAAGAATTTTATCTGATCTCGGAATTATTTACAAATGCAAATCCGACAAGTCTCATACAACTTTCTTTGAAGTTTTATTTGCATTGATAAATTTTTTTGTAGCAAAACTACTACAGTTAGGGCTTTTCGCTTTCACAAATTTTCACTCGCTCAGTTTTTGAGTTAAGATTGTAAATTTTTTAGGGAAGATGGGTTTTAGCATAAGCTTCTTGGGAATGCAAAAAACAAAATTTCGAAAAAAACTATCAGTCAAGGACATTCTTCATTTCATCAACGATATGTACATTTATATATTAAACCCTGTCCAATAAAAAAAACGATAGTACCTAACATACATAAAATAAAACTATTCGTTCGAATTGATAACGTACTTAGTTTTTTGAAGTCAGTTAAAAAAGTTTTTTATGAGGAGCGGGACGGAGCTATGAGCTTGGAGCGATATAAAATATTGGAGCGCAGCCAGAGCGAAGCGCTTAAAAAAACCTTTGCTCCGAAGCCCTGGCAAAAAAATTTGTAACTCTTCCTGTTAAAAATTACAAAACACAAGCATTTTCAA
>NW_023458558.1:36390192-36425054 GCF_013731165.1 Rhagoletis pomonella | reverse complement strand
TAAATATTGTTTTCTAAAGTTAACACTTCACAAAATTTTTTCCACTACATTATACCGACTTTAAAGTGAAACTGTCTTATGAATTTCTGAAGGTGTATAAAAGTGTAATAGTCCATTTCCAAAGGTTTATTTCTTACTTTTTGCTTTTTAACCTTCGTTACTTATTACCTTCGTTTTCGAATAGGCATAAACTGTAGTTAAGGTTTAGTGGTAATGGATTAAACATAAAGCACTGCATGACCACAGATATGTTAGAAAACTGTTTAGCAATCAGAAACATCAGTTTAGAAATCAATAAAATAAAATAAAATCCAACTAATTAATTTTTTGCATTTCTTCCCTTTTAAACTAGTTCCGTGATTGCAAGTATAGATTTCTATAAAAAAAATCAAATTTTTCTTAGTTGGATATTTTCAATAAATCTGCATAATTACTTTTCTAGAATTAGCTAATTAGTATTTATTATTTTTGGGCACTCTCATCCCATTGTGTGCCTTGAGTCTACACATTCACAAAACTCTAAGCGTTGCAAAAATTATACGTTAACGCAATATATACTAAGCGTTCCCTGCTTTGTAATAAAGGTAAAAGGGCCTTTGAATAATGGTACAATGATGAAGTCTTAAAATTTTTGTAACTTCCGGAGACTCATGGCGGAGACCCATATTTTTGGAACTAATGAAATGCAACCAAATTTAGTGCACATATTTCCTTAACGAAATCCGCACTCCGCATGCATTTATCATAGCTTATCTCGATAACTTGACACATTATGCCATAGAAAGAAATAATTTATTAAATTTATTGCAGCAAATGCAAAATTGGCATAAGTAAGTGCATATGTGTGTGTGTAGACATAAATGAATAGAAAAGTCTATAATGCAGCAATGGCCTTAGAAGTCTGCTGAAATAATTTTACAATAAAAAGTCAGCAGACAAAGGCATATACATACAAAAATTGTACGTATTATGTGCACAAGTATATGCAGACCCATTTGAGTTAAAATACAAAAAGGCTAGCAGCTGCAGACAATAACCTTCAGGGCAAAATCAAAAGTAAAGAGAATCTTGCATAACAAACCCTAAATAGTACTTCTGCAATAGATTTTGACCGACCCGTATATTGCGCTACAGAGCTAGGGTTGCCAACCGTACTATATATTATATATAGTATTGTACTATTTTTTCGGACTGCGTACTATATATTGTTGGAAAAAATATAGTATGCAATAATACTATATTTCTTTAATTATAAATATTAATATATTTCAGTAATTTGCAAGAAAAAATGTACACTAAAATGGAGAGCTTTAGCCTGTAGTAAAAATATTGAAAGAAATGTTCTTTAAAATAAAAGGTCATACTGAGTTTATTAACAGAACCACAGATCCAAAATTGCAACAATTTTAAAAATACTTAGAATGAATTACCAAATTTACTTAAAATTATTTCGTTCCTGCTCTCTATGCCTGCAACTTGGGCATTCACATAAAGAGTTTTTTTTTATTATAAATGTCAAATAGCGAGATGAGAGAAACAAAGCGACTACCTCACTAACAAAAATGCACTTTTGATTTATATTAATTTATTGATTGCATTAAAGCATATGATACGTTCAAAGAAATATAAAAAGGAAATGCATAAGAAAGAACTAAGATATACACTTAAAGAGCGTTTTAATTTTTTCATTTAAATATAAAAATATATTTATTTGAAGTGTACTATATGTTTTCAGATATTTTGAAAAAGTACTATGAATTTCTTAGAAAATGTTGGCAACCTTTTACACAACATAAAGTCTACTCAGCTTTGAGTCTACTGGCTATGCAAGTGTGAGCTAAAAAAAGTCAACAGCAAAGACACCAATAAACTTTCGACGACGACGAGAAATAGAAAAGACACTGCTGCCGATGGCTGTGGCGAAGATTTTCTCGTCACCGCCACTGACATCGCCATTGGCATCAGCTGCTTCAAGTGTAGACCCACATATTTTCAAAACAAAAACAGAGATAAAAAAATTTAATTTTGTTTTGCATACGCCGGCAATGGAGGAGCTAAAGCAACCAGCGGTCTACACACTCAAACAATTTTTAAACAAACCATTCAGTCGTTCACTCACCTGGTTTGTTGTTGCCGGCTGAGATTTGCTGCTGTTGCGTCTGTTGGGATTGCTGTTGCTGCTGATTTGGCGGCGGCTGCTGCTGTGACTGCGGATGTTGACCGTTGTGTTGCAGATGCGTTGGCTGGCCACCGCTGCCGCCGCCACCGCCACTTGCAGCAACAGCTGCCGGATGTATGGCGAGCAATTTTGTTTCCGGTGGCTTATGTGGAGCCATAGTGATCTGCGGCGCCCCCATCGCTATGGTGGGTGCAGGCATCATCAGTGTTGACATGGCCAGCATAATTTGTGAATGAATTTTGCCGGTTTGCGAAAAAAAAACTGCTACTCGAGAGCTGTGCTGTGCTGCGCTGCACTGCTGGAGATGAGGAGTGTTTGCGGATTATGGTTGGCTGCTAGCGGTGACTAAGCGCACACAGTGGCTGGCGGCGGCCGCCGTTGCCGATGATAGTTGTTGTAGCTGGTGCGGAGATAAAAGCCACCGATTGGCTGACGGGCTGGTTGACGGGTTAGCCTTTGGCTTGCTGGCAGGGCGCGCGCCTGGACGTCTATTTTAAAAGCAATTCAAATGCTGCAAACACTTTTATATTTAACACTTTAGTAGCATTCTGAGTGCATGTGTGAATCTATTTATATGTACTAACTAAGTACTATCGAATGTGTGTATGTGTTTGCACAATGTGCGGGTGTGCTTATGTGTCTGTTGCACTTGTACTTTTGTACTTATTGATTTATCTTTAGTAAGAGTGTCAACAAACGGCGGCGACGTCTACAACGACGGCATCTGCACTGCTTGTAAGGTGAATGTATCTCTAAAAATTGTCTTCACTTCACTGCTGTCTCACCACCCATTTGCTTACTTTGCGCGGGCGTTTGCACTGGCCTTTGTTTTTGGTTGTGTCTGAACTTCTGTAAAGGTCGTCGTACGTTAATTTATAGCACTTTGAGCGTAAAATCTGCTGTCGTCTGCTGCTTTTGCTGCTGCTCTAACTGTCTCACTACTCCATACCTTTCTTTACTTGGCTACGTTTTTTTTGCCGGAATTTTCGTTTGCAAAGTGTCTGTGGCATTAGATTTATAATGACAATTTTACCAATATATGCTCTTTGTTTTTGTTTTTTTTTCTCTCGACCTGTTTTACATTCGCACAAAATTCTCCTACAACAGAATTTTCACTTTTCTTTCAGTTTTCAATTGGTGGCTGCCTCACTGGCTGGAAAGCTAGCTGGCTGGTATGTATCTCGATTTGCAAAGAGCGTTGCATACACAGAATCCGTTTGCTAGTTGCACTCGTTTGCTCGATTTTGTTGGATACATATACTGAAAAGTATGTAGACCATCATTCTATGTGGCTAGATGTGTTTGCGTGTGTGTGTGTGTTTGCTTTACCGACGTATTTTCTAGGTTGCTTGCTGCTTGCTGCCTTTTGCACTCTATCTGCTTTCCTACGCTTTTTCGCTTATTTTCTTCACTCACTTTCTCGCAGTATGTCGAGCACACATACATATATACGCATTCTTAAAGTGTATAATTCTATAGTATATGCAACGAGGGCAACAACATTGCAACGTTTTATATGGTCATTCAACCGGAAGGAAGCCGTAACTCAATAATATTAAGTATACGCACCAGCGTCCGTCTAGTACTGCGTATGTATTTGTTTGAGCGTATGGAATTAGTACATCTATTTTTTTGGTGTATATGTGAGTTTGAAGGAGTTTTTTCTAAATTAAATTTTTTACTCACTTATAGAATAAATTTAATAAAACTTTCTGCTTTACTAGGCTAAAAAAAACACCGGTAAAAATTAAAACGCGCCAACGCGCCGTGTACGTGTGCAATTTTTTTTTACAACCACGTCTAGCACCACATCACCAGCACTGGCATCAGCTGTCACTAATCACTGTCTGCACTTGGCGCGCATTAAAGTAAATTCCGGGAAAACGCGTTTTACTTTGACGCCCTTTGCACCGCAAGTTCAAGTGGCGGCTTTTATGAATACAACTAAGTTTTATAGGCTTTGCTCTGATTCTATTTAGCTTGCCTTTTTGCTACTTTAACTCAGAGGATTTTGGTTTTGCTGTGCAAACACACATAAAGATAAATAAATCATAAAATATATAGAGAAGGAGCTTAATAAGCTTAAAGTTATTAGTCGGCAAAGTTTTCAAATAATTGAATTTTCTAAAATTTGAAAAAAGTTTAAGGAGAGGATGCGTGAAACTAAGGAAAGTAAAAGGCTTCAAATAAGCTTGGTTAGGTAACAAGCTTTTTTGATTGTAAGGTACGAAACACTAAATCCTTTGAACAAAAAAGAAAAAAGTTGTTTAATAAAAACAGTTTTAATATAATATTAGAGGATAAGGAAATTAAGATCACTTTTTTTTAGATGTCAAGCAAGTAATAAAAACAGTCAAGTAGGTCAAACAAACTTTTTTTATTGAAATAAAAACAAAAATAAAAATAAATTAAATTATTACCGCAGCATATTTTCTAAGAATCATAAAAAAATAATAAATATGTACATTTTGCACAAAGAAAAAGTATTAAAAAATTGCCGGAATTTATATATTTTTAGATGCTATTTTTAAATAGCAACATAAAATTCTTTTCAACAGAGAGAATTATTAAAATTTGATTTTTGATGAACATGAACAATTTAATTAAACCAAAATTTAAAAAGTGAAACTCTTTAACTAATGTTTTTTTTAGTTGCAGTTTTATCTATTATAAAAATTATGGAAACACCATACCAGCTCGTTGGATTAAAATTTATGAGAATATGTGAAAAAAAAAGCTTTGCAAAAGTGTACTAACTAACTACTTAAAGAGAGTTTTCAGTACTTTTAGAGCAGCTATTATGACTTTATCATTAATTTCCTTGTATTTAAGATTTTATAAATTTTTTTTGGACTTAAAATTTATTTTATGGCATTAAAAAAATTCTCACTTTCACAGTGGAAGACAATTTTTTAAAGAATAACAGGAAGATTAAAAGTTTAATATTTATTAAGCTAATTTCATGAAAGCAATTTAGATGAAAAATTATCTTAGTTCTTTTTATTTAGTATGGAAATTGACACAAATTAAATAAAATAATTCAAATAATTTTTCACCAACACCATAATGCTGTATGGGCATGGCTGTATGGGTAAAATTGAGTTAGGAAATCAAAATAAAGATAGTGCAATTTCTTTTGTTTAATTTTTAAAATTAATAACTTAAAAAAAATAGATTATTTTCTAGCAGACAATTTTAAGAATTTGAGAATTTCTATACCTAAGGCAGGTATGAAAATTGTTAATACTTCTGTTCTTATTTCATTAAAAAAAATGTATTTCGCAAACACAATTTGACATTAAGACATTATTACTGGCAGGTGTGTAAACATTTTTTTCAATTTAAATTAGAATTTTTCCTATTTTGACATAATAAAAGAAAAAATACAAAACAAAAATATAATAATTTCCTTCAAAAAAAATATTTATTCTTTACATTAGTTTTCTTTGATTTTTAATTGACAAAATCGATTATATTAATGTGTTTGGAAAAAATTCAACTCAAAGAGTAATTTTTTTTTCAAACAATGAAAGTTATTATTTTTTCTTAATTTCATGAACTATTGCATCTGCAAACCAAACTTGACAAGGGATGACGGAAATTCGTTCCAAAATAAATCGTATTGCATAAATATTTATATTGAAAAAGAAAACATATAAGAAATTAATTTAGTAATTTTAATTTTTATGTTAGGAGTGTATATATTAAAATTTAAACATTTTATATTTTCCAGTGATAGAAAGCATTTTTAAATTACAAAATGGCTTTGATACCATTTCATGAATTTTAAAGCTACTTCTAATAAATTATTGTAGTACTATTTGTATTTATTTTATTCTTTTCTAATTTGTGTATAGCTTATGACATATTGTGTTTAAAATGTTAGCAATTAGCAAATTTTTTTATTATAAATTAATTTCGTCTTCATTTGTTATAGAAAAAGAATATAAAAAAAAATATATTTGTGATGTATTTGAAAACTTTAAAATGTAGTTTCTGTAATCTATACCAAACTTTGAATTAAACTCGAGTTGGAGCCAAATCCACTTGTACCAAAATTATTAAAATAAAAAAATAATTGCTGCAAATATAAAAAAAAATAAATTTTAACAAGTGATTTATCTCTAAAGTAAAGTCTCTATTATTTAGCATCTATTCGCCTCTTTGCACAACTTTCAACTAACGCATTTTTTTTCAACTGAGTATAATCTTCAGTTCAATGTTTTAATGATCATTAGAATGCAAACGAGCGTTATAAAATTCTAGAAAAAGCGTTAGTCAAACAATAGTGAAACAAAAAAAAAAATCATAATTGCCAACTAACTTCAAACAAGTGAACATTTTCGCGCTCTTTCTTTATCATTTGTTTCTACCAAATTATATATTTTTTGTTTGTAGTTGTTTCCATACGTTTTTTAATAACTACTTTCGTTATTATTATTTTCTTTGATACCAAAGTGATAACTACGAACGCACGAACAAACCGCAAAAATACCCCAACTAAAAACGCAAAGCGTACGTACTAAACCGTTAGGCGACGCTTTTCTTACTGAAACGCAATGCATTGGCCAAAATTGCAAAATCGTCACAGCCAAGTCAAAACACACACACGCAGGGTTTCAACATAAAACGGCCAACAGTTAGCCAGCCAGGCAGCAATCAGCCAGTCAAGCTTCGAATTGTGCGCTCGTCGTCAGCTGTGGCGGCGCTGACAGCGACGCCGACGACGCAATATACTACTTCGGCTTGCTACGAGCGATATTTCAAGTACTAACTAGTTGAGAACTGCTAGATAACATACGAAAAACGACTACCGCCGCTACTAACGAATATTGCGTATGGCGTTTTGCTTAGGTATAGCTAGCAACACGTTTGTTCAGTTTAACGGTTTTCGAATTTCAAAATGGCTATTCGGAACCAACTGAAAAATATTTGAAATGTATAACGAGAATTTTAATTCAGTCAAATAGAGGCCTTGCCAAATACATTAATCCTTCCATAGTGTACTTTTTTGTAAATTCTTCGAAATTCGATAGTAGTTTCCAACTCGCCAGTAGCCTTAACATTACGTTCTCAATCTTTCAGCCATTCGAATCAAAAACACATGCCGCTGTCGGTGTAGGTATTTATGTTCACAGTCGCTCCTGCCGCAGCACTCTCTGGCTCATCGCTCTTTCTCCGTCTCCCTTTACCACTGCCTACTCTCATTAAATATTTACGAATTTTCGCTCTCACTCTCACTTGTATTCCGTTGTGCTCACACTCTCTCTTTTGCTCAACTTCGAAAGGCTTTCAGTGCTTTCCTTAAATAAGACCAACCGCCAAAGCATCTGCTGTTCGTGCATAACGTTGCTCAACAGTGTATTTCACTGTTTCACAATTTCATCGACATGAAACTGAAACAGGCGTTGCATTGCAACACACAACCGTTGAAGGCAGCTTTCAACATCGGTTTTCGACGTCGTTTCCAACAGCCTCAACGGTTGGCTGCCAGCCGACACTATTTGTATACTACTGGCCTGCAATGTTGTTGTTGTTGTTTCATTTTTCACTGTTGTAGTTATCTTCATCGCAACAAGCGCGAGTGTAGCTGTGTTGCGGAATGTTGAATCCTTTTCGGTAATCGATTGCGTGCAGTGCGCCGGCTCTGTGCCGAATCAAAAGAGACATCGTCGCTAGCATTAATGATCCAAATGGAGTCGCTAGCAATATGTGAGACGGTCCGCTTGCCTTTCGACGACCCAAAACGAATTTCGAAAGTGTGAGTGTGAGAATGAGTGTGCCTATCCTATCGGTGTGCTTCATTCTACCTCTGTTGCTTTTGCTGTTGCCATTGCTGGCTCTGTGGCCTATTGGTATCCCCTTGGGCACACATGCACGCACATACTTATATCCATACACATGTATGTAGTACATATGTACATTTGGTAGGCTTCGCAAAAACGCGACTTGGTTTCGGCTCAACGGGTATTTGTTGAATCTCGCCTTTTACCTTTGCCTGCCACCGCTTTCGCTACGTTCCAATTCTCTGGCATAACACACTTTTCCCACTTGTGCTGGCTTTGGTTTAGTTTTTGCGGTTCGGTGTCACAAATTCGCAAACGAATGAAATATACGTTTCGCCTTTGAATGCACGCAACCCCATTGAGATGTAACTAAATATTCATGTGCGCGCGTTTGTGTATGTGCTTTTGTATGAGTGTTGCCCCCTCAACGCTTGTCTGCACTTATGAATGTATCTCAAAATACAATACAATGTGAAAATAATGCAATCCTCAAAGGATTTTCATGCATTAGCTTAATGTTTTGTAGACATTCGTTAGTATTGGTGGGTTTTGGTTTCAATGATTTTTGCTTTGTACTTCCACTAAAAGAAAAATGCAAAAATGTTGCACTACATTATAAATAAATACATACATATGTACGTACACATATACTATATACAATACGTATGTATTTATGTATTGTTAACCAATAAGTATTTACTATTTGTATTTTCAATTTTTTTTTCCTTTATTACAGTCAATGAAAGTTATTTGCTGCTTTGCATGGAATTATTGGTTTTGATTTTGTTTTCATTTCGGCCCATTTTTGCTTGTTTCCAACTCAACAAAGTTCACCATGGCAAATCTAAAGCTTGCATTCGAGAATCGAAAAATTTCCCTGTATTCTAGTAAGTTCACTTCAATGGGGATGACTTCATAGCAACTAACTATGAACACAGTATTCTGCTACTATGCAGTATAACACTTATTTTTTGCTCTAAACCAAAAGTGGCAGTTACAATTTTTAAAAGACATATACCGGAGCGAAAGAAAATTATATTCAGTTAACCTATAGCTTTGTCTTCAAAGGCCACTTGTAGGAAGTTTACCACCCAGACGTTCATAATTTCTTTCATATTACTAATTTTTATATTTGCTATAGTCTCTGGACAGGAACAAATTACATTGATTTTGGAGGAGGAAGCTACAAAATTAAAACTAAATGGTTAGTAAAATAGACACATCAAGTGACAGCCAGCTGATAAATTGAAATGCAGTGTACTTAATCTAAATAAGTTTAAACTGGCACTGAAATACTATTTAGCCCTAAGTTGTCGGCTCGACTCTAGACATGCCTATTTACACAATCTAAGGACTTTTCCGGAGAAAAATGACACCAGTAGTCTTCAATCACACTTTCTGTCGGTGTTGTGTGAATCGTATTTTTACGAAAAACTTTGAAAATGCATTTCACGAACTCGACACTGGTAATTGAATGATCTTTATTTTATTTTATTTTATTTTTTTTCGGGTTTATTTTCATCTTTAATGACAAGTTCACCAGTATACCAGGGTTTCTCCATAACGGCTAATAATAATTGTTCCTAGTCTTTTTAGTGTTTGACGACATTTATTTATTTAAAACATACTTTGTCCAATGTGGAGCTCAAGGAGTTATTAGGTTAGGTTAGGTTACAACGTTCCAAATTTATAAATATTCGTTTTTATAAATGAATTTTTCACGACTGGCGCGCGTATCGATGAGTCGATTTCGACCATCTTTCAGACTAGGGGGTTTTCTGTATAAAGCTAAGACACAAACCGAATTTCATTATAATTGGATAACATTAACTATTTAAGGTGCATGGGGCGTGGCAGCTTGCCAACTTGTGATATTTTTACGGTACCTCATTTCTAATTCAAAATTTCAGAGATAACATATTACAGTAAAATCGGAGTACAATTATAAATTATGTAGGATGTAAGATTTTCCGTCCCACACAACCCGCATGGGTATTGTTATTTATGCGGGTATAATAAGGTTAAGAATACTCCAATTCGATGAAAAAAAAATGTTTTGAAAACAAAACGAATGTCGATTAAATATGCATATTTATATAATTGGGGGATTCACAAGACGTTTTAAGCGTCGTAAAATCTTTAGCATAAAATTATTGTAAAAACAAAATGATTAAAATGGTTTTAGAGGATTTTTAGCTACACTGTAATGTGTTTAATGCTCGCCAGAAAATTGTATCTTAATATTTTACGATACCTAGCGCACACATATCTGTGACCTACGTATCTCTTAACTCTGATGTTAAACCTAACCTTAAAATTAAATTCGAAACAATACCAACAAGCAAAATATATTAGACTAATATTAGTGTCATCGATGATAAGTAACACAGAAGCGAATGCTTCTTCTTCTTATTTAGCAATACAAATATTTGTCCGTTTGAGGCGAGACCAAAATCCTCTCTCCTGTGCGAATTTTTGCCAATTGCTCATCCCGAGTGCAGACATACCCTTCTGGATGTATCATCATCCATGCGTACAACATCCCTTGATCTCCAGGCTGACGTTGTTGGTGGTGTTTATGCTGGATCCTAGGCAGACAAAGTCCTTCACTACTTCACAGTTATATCTCCCAACAGTGAGTAGTGTCCCGAGATGCGTGGATTTTTTGCGTGGATGTTACCAGGACGTAATTTGCCTTGTCCTCATTTACCGCTGGACCAACCCCTTTAGCTCTTTCTCTAAACTCTAGAATGCTTCGGTTACATCCCTTTGTTTCACGCTGGCGATATCGATATCCTCTGCAAACGCCAACAAGAAAGTTCATTTTCTATATGTGGCGCCACTGCGACTCGGCTTAGCAGCTTTCCATTATCGGACTAAAAAGTCTAAAGACTAGTTTGGCCTTAAACGGTGCGGAGAGGTCCTTCCCAATTTGTAGATTGTGCTCAACAGGGGATCCCAAATTTAGACATTGCATCGTAAAGTCAGCTTCTATGGTGTGTGTCGAATTGCATTGAATTTGACGCGCTGAGAAAATCTGGTTAATGGTGGACTAACCAGGTCTGAGGCCACACGGGTAAGGTCCTAACAGTTGGTTCGGGAATGGCTTCGGTCTTTCACACAGCATCGTCGACAGCACCTTGTAGGAAATATTAAGAAGTCCTTGTTGTTCTCAAGCCGTCAGAATACTGATCTCACCCCGTCCTGGTCGAGTGGATGAACGGGAGCTTCGCCCCAAACAAACGCGCCACCTATGTCTCCCATATAAGGCGTTGAGAAGTTTTCCCTCCATATCTCGAGTGTTATCTGGACATCTGTTACCAGATTTCCATTTTCATCTCTTTATGAGGTAGCCGCGGTCTTAAAACCATTCGATTGCTGAATTATTTTCTGAGAATTTTCCCTACTTTTTCCCGGTGTCGCTCAGTTAGCGCACTCGTTGCCATAATGTATTAATCAAAAAAATATAAACACTATAATATTTAGCTCACATACAACTGATTGTTCAGAAAGGAGATTTTTGTTATAACTTCTCCATTTGTGTAGCTAGGACCATGAAATTTCGCACTATAAGTACTTATTATTAACAAAATATTTACTGTGAAAATGACAGTAATCTGGTTCTATAATCTATAGCCTCTATACAACTAATTGTTCAGATATGGGATTTTATGTTATAACTTCCCCATTTATGCAGCTGGGAACATGAAATTTCATACTATTTTCACTCATTATCAACAGGAAGCTTACCTGTATTGAAAATGATAAAGATCGTGTCGCTCCAAGCTATAGCATCCTTACAACTGAGTTTCCAGATATGGGATTTTACTTCAAACCTCGGCGCTGTATAAGCTATATCTCCTATACTATGTTTTTTTTTTTTTTAAATATGTGTTACTTCTCTATCTATGTATGCTGTAAAGATCTAAAATTTTGTTTAGCTCCAAAACAACTAATTTCAAATGCAGCAATCTGTTAAAGTAAAATTTTCCGATGTTCGTGAAAGATTTGAAGCCTTCGACATAGCCGAAAACTGTACTGATCATACATGTTTGCTTTTGTGTTTATGTTTAAAATTTGTCAAATAGCCATTTTTGTATTTTGTTAGCTTGTCTCAATGAAGATATGTCCGTGGTAAAACACAGCATACTTTTTATTGTGACAAATACTTACTATAACAGTTTAACATAATTCGATAGATATTTTATAATTCTCAATTTACTACGATTCATAATTTCATACAGCACTAGCATTTTATTTTCACACGTATGACAATATGCATTCTTAAATGTACATAAATTTTTATTTATATGTACACTTATGTATGCACATACAAGTAAATGGATATTTGCGTGCCTTTCACTTAACCCGCAGTTAATTATCCAATTTGCTTGTCAACTGCGTAATTTCTGTCATATTCTTAAATGTAAAATTACACATTTGTGTTTAATTACAAATACACATATTTACATACTGCATTCATAGACATAAAATGTGAAACAACTGATAAATTTTCGCAAAGGTGCTAGCCTACATTTTCAATTGTCACTCATATGTCATGTTCGCCCCTTATGGACGAGTGAATCTGCATGTTCATACATATGTAACATGTTTGTTCATTGTCATTCATTCTTACAATGGCTGTGTACCATAAATGAAAACGCAAATGAATGCTTAAACGTATACACTTGCATATTTATTTATGTATGGCAGCTTCAACTTAAAATCACGCCCATGCATCGGTCATTCATGACAACTCCATGAGCATCTATTATACGCTTTTCATACATAAATATATATTTATTATAGCAACAATTGTTGTGCGTCGTTGTTGATACTGCTCTTTGTCACAGTAACATTAAACTCTTGAAATGTGACAACAAAAATAATGCCGCCACCATAACCACAACCACACCCTCACCAGCCATAATGAAAGTGTTAATGTTGCATCGTAGCATTTTGCATGTTTCTCGCTCATTTCACCTCAGCTCATTGTGCTATGCCTTATTTGTATATACACTACATACATACATACTACATACAGACATATTAATTGTAGCAGAGGAGGCCGTGTTCTGAAGAAATTACTGCTTTTGTTGCATTGGTTATAGTACAGAAATAATAATAAAAATAAAATTTTCTTTAATAAATATGTACATACAAATACGCTGAGTCCTAGTTATGCATGCATTTCACAGCATAATTATGGAAGTGCGAATGATTCTTTATGTATACACACATAGATATTTATGACCAATGCCTGTCTACTATTACGTAAGATTAAGTTTATTTTAATTGGTCCAAATATATGCAGCAAAGTGTCAGGATAAAGCAAGAATAAAAATATATATGGGAACTTTTTAAATTACGAATAAGTACTTCTAATTGTTAAAGAATTTTGAGGAAATGTTTTCTATTAGGCCGCTTCATAGGGGGCGATGCTCGAACCTCTGTTTTAAAATTTTGGAGTATAGGAAATACAAATTACACCAGCAGGGTTTGAACAAAGTAGCTAGCACATGTTATCTCGTTAAAAAAAATATTGGTAATGGTTTTCCCATGTCTAAAGTGAGTTAATATGTGTAGCTAAACTATGTTTAAGGACAACATTGGAAACGTTATGTGGGGAAGACGCAATGTGTGTTAATTGTTTTGCAACTTTTAATGAGTACTTAATTTAATCAATGCCCCTGATTTAGGGCATAATTTGTGATAGACCTGATTTTTTCCAAAATGTGCAAAATCATATTTTTGAATAACTTTTCATTGCGTATATTGTATAGTATACAAAATACTAGTAAACCATAAGGATCGGCAGTACCACTTTTCGTATTTTTGAGAAAAAATTCAATTCAATGTGCATTAATTTTTTAGGAGCCTCTGTTTATCAATATATTATAAAAATTTTTAGCAAGTTCAAATATTTGTAATAACATAAATTCTAAATACATGGAACAGGCTAGTTATCAATTCTTATTCTAGAAGCAACTTGCGTATATTTTAAAAATCAAAAATATGTGTGAGATCGCATTTAAAAACCGGCCGCAGTCCATAAAAAAAAGTAGCTGAGATGGAAACTGCAGTCGCCAATATAGTGAGCTGTGAGTTAATTCAAAATTGTGTATCATTTTGCAAACCATTTCTAGCGAATTTAATAAGTAAATTATGAGAAATTTAAGGAATTCTGTCTTAAAACTGCAAAATTGTATGTAACACTTTATTACTGGCATCCCATGACCACAACAGTGCACAAAATTTTAATTCATGGCAACGAAGTTGTTTAAAATTTTCTTTTACAAATCAACATTTTTACTTGTTATTTCAAATTTTTTTTTATGATTACCTTATTATTTTGAGTTTTGAATAATTAATACGTCTTAATAGAATACTCACTGGTTATGCTTAATAAAAAAAAAATAATTTATTTGTTGACCAGTATTATCACTGAAAATAATGATGTGATTTTTTTTAAATCCATATAATATGTGTCTTTTGCATGGCCTCGCATCATTCCCAATAGAATTAACACGGTGACAGACTTTTGAGCACTGACTTGTATGAAGCGGCCCCAGGGGCCAGTGTGCCTTGGCGCGTATTGGAAACGCCGCATATTTTCGCAACTAAAGAATTAGTTTTTGGTACAAAATGCTTTTAAGTACAATTACAGTTACAACTATAATTACAATTACGAATACTAAAACAATTAAAATAAGAATTACCAATAGATACAATTACAATTAAAATTTAATTCCAATTACAAACCGATGGCTGAGTGGAAGACCAACCTATCTCGGCAGCCAGTTCGATAACGCCCTATCTCAAAAAAATTTTCAACAACGACCTATTTCAGAATTCGGCCGAAGAACGCCCTATTTTAGAATTTTGAATTTGTTTGAATAACGCCCTATCTCATCTGTCAATTCAAAAACGCCCTACCCAGCTCATTTGCAATGTATTTTTATTTGAGATAGGATGTTTTTGAACTAAATTCTGAAATAGGGCATTCTTCAACCTAATTCTGATTAAGGGCGTTGTTGAAAAATTGTTTGAGAAAGGGCGTTTTCGAACTGACAGTCGAGGTAGCTCGACCTTCCACTGAGCCATCCATATACAATTAGAGTTACAATTAAAATTTTTATTATAGTTACAATCACAATTATAATTATAATTATAAATACAATTGCAGCTAGAATTAGAATTAGAATTATTACAATTAAAAACACAATCACAATTAATATTATAACAAAGTATATAATTTTAATTACAATTACAATTATAATTATATTTACAGTTACAATTGTAATAACAGTTACAACTATAATTACAATAGTAATTACAATTACAATTAAAATTAAATTTAAATTAAAACTTAAATTAAATTAATATCAAAATTAAAAATACAATAACAGTTACAATGAAAATATAAATAAAAATAAATATAAATTTAAATTAAGATTTAAATTTTAATTACATTCAGAACATTAGAAATACATTTAGAACATTTAGTTACAAACACAATTAAAATTGTTGCTACAATTACAATTACAATTGCAATCATCATTTCAATACAGTCACAATTATAATTACAATGGCAATTACGATTACAATTACAATTGCAATTACGATTACAATCATAATTGTAATTACAATTACAATTACCAATACAATTACATAAAATCACAATAATAATAACAAATACCATTACAATGAAAATAATTTAATTTAATAAACAGTGTGAAGCTTTTGATAGTCATTGGTGTTCACTATCCTTGAGCACCATGTAAGTATGTACATATAACCATGTGCATATTATCTATACGTATACATATGAAAGCCCAGTTTATATCCGCCTTACTGCATTGTATGCTCGTCTCATATATTCCCAATGGGAAAATGTAATCTATTGTAATCGAAAAAAAAAAATCTGTAAATTTTCCCCAGGGCGATGTCCTAAGAAAAGTGGAGCATTCAATTTTGCATTACCTAGTATCGAGAAATGAATGTGATTTGGTATGAAATTTTTGCGACTTTTTGAATACATTAGGATGCTGATTACATATTAAATAGTAATTGTAATGTAAAACTCAAAAGAAATACATTAGATCATTATTACGCATGGAATGCATTACTAATTTTCCCACTGGGTTCATATGCTTACCATGCATACCATGTATACATGAAACGTGTTGTGTACGTAGTTACATAAGTATAAGTAGCATTGCTGTGGTAACAATTGTTTTTTACCATTGTTATTATTGTTGTTTTAATAATACATTTTTAAATACATGCAATTCCTTTTCGGTTTTTTCTCCACTAATTACTACCTCTCGCCGCAGACCTCACAGCGTTCGCTTGTTGGCTCGCCACTTTACTCGCGATAATGTGTTGGACGCGCTATTGTGTCACACTCACTTTATTCTCCCTACTTTGCAGCTACATACATACTATCACCACACTCAAGCCACTTCGCCTAGCATTCAATTGTGTACCGGCGCCTGCTGTGACACCACTTCCTTAGCTCAGTGCTTTGATGCAGGTTGGCTTTTTACTTTGAATATGTGGCTAGTGTGCTACATTTTCCATTTATGATAAATATAGCAATGATAATGTTCCCCGCTAAATTGCATGCAATTATATACTTTGCATATTCTTTTTTCAGTTTTGCCTTCCTTTTTCCATTATCGCGCAAGAGTCTATTTTCAGCGGCACCCTTCGTAAGGCGTTTTTGTCACATCTTTGCCCCACCCCAACAACTCTATTTGGTTTTGTTTAATTGTAGGGTGACGACAAGAGTGCATGGTTGTCGCATTCATACATAAATATATACACATACACGCACAACACACACACACACTCACTCACTCACATGAAAATGGCTATGAGACTCCTTGCCGTGCAAGTTGGCCGCCAACAAAAACTGAACTAACCGACCTGTCGGGTCGCAGGCAAGTTACGTTGCCCAGTTGATGTTGTGCCTTCTTTGCGGGTTGGCTTCTTTTATTGTGCTGTCTTTTTCATTGTTGCTACTTATTCTCATTGTTTGCATTGTTGTTGTAGCTGTGTCATTGTTTTCGCCTGCTTGAAAGCCATTGTAATGGCGCAAAGTGCTTCATTAAAATCAAATTGCATAATGTGCTAAATTTTCTTGATTTACCTCTGCGTCGCCAGTTTCCTGAAAAGGTTAAGGTTCTATAAGGACGCGAATTGCGACATAATTGGATAATGGGTTTTTATTTTTTTTAATATGTTTATATGCGTTTCGCTGTGGACAAGCATGTTCGTTTTGTCATATATGTACATACATACATACATATGTTAGCATATAAGAAAAAACACATACATATATAAAGGGTTCAAATGAATCCCATATATGAAAATATTCCAAAAAGCTTTCCTCAGATCTTAACCCTTGAACTGCAAAATGATCTTTACCTTTAAAATTGTTTTAGCGAAACTAGTTTTCCTGATACTAAGTACTTGAAATGTATAGAAATTTTTCAAAGAAAATGAAGCCAGTAGTAAACTCGCTATAACCAATAAATCCTTATTCATGGGAAAAAGACAATTATATAAAATAAAAGTTTCGTGTACACTAGCACTCACCGTTTACAAGTAGTATACAAGAAACCGGTATTTGTGACACTTGACTTTAAATTTTAAATACATCTTTGAGCAAAAATCAGATCGGTAATTACTTGTAATATATAGTATACGGAGCCCGTCCGTGGTAGCAGAGAAAGACCAAGTGGAGAAGGACTTGGCTTCAATTTGCATTTCCAATAGGCGACAGTAGGCTCTGAAAAGAAACGGCTGACGTGCTTTGTTGAGCTCGGCCAAAATCGCTTGGCAGTTAAGAGAAGAAGGATTATGCCGAAGACCTGAATCAATTTCCAGCTCTATGCAAATTATTCTAATATGTACATTAAAATTTATATTTGAACCGGACTAGCTTCTTTTCATTGCTTCTTTTACTTCTATGTACAGATTTTGTCTGTTGATTTATTCATTTTGAATTTTCTCTGTAAAATTGGGGGCGGTTCGATGTCTAACTTTGTGTTTGATGTTTAGCCACTTATCTATACCAAATCACAATATGAAAACATACGATTGAGCAGCACATTCACAAGTTACTACTTTATTATTAAAAAGAGTGTGCTTTAGTGCAAAAGTTGTTCCCAATTTGGGGCTAACGCGGTGACCTTACAGTTGACTCTTCAATGTTTTCCGCGAATTCTGATGAGTATCCAACAACGATCCGACATGAATGTTGCAGTATTCAATACAAAGTGTAAGAGAGACTCACCTATGTGGTTTGTTGTGGAACTAAATAGCTCAGATAGTGAGTCTCGTGTTTGTGCTCTAGATAGGATAGAGAAATGCATTCATACCTTTTTGATTGGAATGTACGCTCTCGATTACCTGTGTTGCCATAAAAAAGTGGGTTATGTGTGCTGCTGTTAAGTCCGTAGATCTGAAGATCACCTAGATTAGGCTAACGTCGATGTTCCCCTCTCCGAGAAGGATTTCAGATTATCTAACACACATATTGAGTGCTGCAAATTAATCTCTACGCTCCTCGTCTGTGTTGGGGTCTGAATCGGCGATGTTGATTTCCTTCATCAACTGGCTCGTATCGCTGACTTCCTCAGTGTCTTTTTCGTCAGGAGCCTTGTCTTTTTCTGATTGTTTTCTGGGATGAGTTCTTTGATAGAATATCTTGGGAAATCTAAAATTTTGTCCAGAGTTTGAAATATATTTGTGAAAGTTAGTTTGTGTCGTAGTTCGATTGTTGTGCTGGCCATTTCGAATTGTCTTTTGTAACCAAGAATAACGCTGCCAATACAAGGAGTTGTTGACTAGTTCACTAGCCGAAAGTCCTGTACTACCCAAGTCCGCTGAGTTTGATTGTTATTCGGTGAGCAATGAAAGTTGACCATGAAAACGGTGGTTTGCGAATCCATGCTAAAACCTTTGTCGAGTTTATCCAAGATTCGCGATTTTATTTCAACGGGGGCTACCTTTGGTTTTGTCATTAGAACGCTGTTAAAAACTCTGTCCGAGGTCTTGACTGTTAGTAAGACAGTCACCGCGTATCCGAAACGTCACTGAACCTATGTATATTGACGCCACTTAAGTAGCTGTTACGCATGGCAAGTGCAAGTCCTTTTAAAAAGTCTTACAACTTAAATATATCCAAAAGAAATTGCAAGAGCAGTTAAACCTTGCATTTAAAGTGGTTTTCGAAAGCAGTTTTGATCACCGAATATCAAACTTTCCGATACTACTTTTTGTCTGTTTACACGGTGAATGCAGAAAAGTCCAATTTCATCTATGTTACCAAACATTTTTATGCTTACAACAAAATTAATTACCTGAAAAATCTTCTAAATCTGCTATAATATGCACAAAACAGTCAAAAAATTTCTAATAACACAAAGGCAATAACGCCAATTTGTGTTATTTCCCAATTCAATGAGAAATAATACAAATTTGTGCGAGCTATTGCCGAAAAAATTCATTCCACACCAATAAAAATTTATTATTTAGTTTTGTCAAATATCTTGGATATTGGAATGAACATAGAGGCTGCATTTCTTTATTCATTCTGAACGTTTGGAATAAACTGTTTGGATTATTTATTCTTTAGAACATTCCTGATGATATGTTGACGTATATTTCAAACGCATTCTGTTTATTCCGGCTGTGAAATGGGGTTATCCGGAATGTATAAAGAAACGCAGCCAGAATTTCAGAGTGAATCATACAGACAAAACAACAACTT
The DNA here is from genome assembly GCF_013731165.1 of Rhagoletis pomonella. Taxonomy (NCBI): domain Eukaryota; kingdom Metazoa; phylum Arthropoda; class Insecta; order Diptera; family Tephritidae; genus Rhagoletis; species Rhagoletis pomonella. Next base: position 36,405,307 of record NW_023458558.1, on the reverse strand, counting down.
TGAAAGTAACCATAAACTTACATTGTCTTTTTTTTGTCTACCCAAAGTATATGCCAAGTAATCCAGCAGATATAGACATTTGTAACCCAGATAATCGTTTACCTATTAGGGGAGTATATATTACTTTTACCTATTAGGGGAGTATATATTACTTGTACCGCAGAGCCGTATGTATTTATATAAATATATTTAAATAAAGTCCAAATTTTTGATATTTAAAAAAATCAGCAATGTTATACTGAACTTAATTTGCAAAACAATAAAAAATTGATTTAACAGTGAAATTTTAAAAAGCCGTGCATGTCATATAAAGAAAGAGCTAATACGACATTCATTACAGTTTAAACCCTAGAATGGTAAACATCGCCTGTGAGGCGCAACAATTTTTTGTTTTTGCGATATTTCCATAGCGTTCTGTCATATCAAAGCGTACGTCCGTGCCAACCCAGTTAAATGTTACATAAGCTCGTGTGCAGTATGTGTTTTGCTTAACTCCACTGTATTGCCGAAATATTCAAACGTGTGTCGCTTATGAGGCAATGTTTACCAATAAGGGTATTTTTTGTTTCTGTATAGGTTATTTTTTAAAAGCAAAATTTTTTCCAAGTCATAAGCTTAATATTCTTTTTTAATATGTTAATTTGATCTAAAATCTATAAGCTGAAAAAATTTTACAAAAAATTCTCAAACAGAAATATTTTTTTAGAATTTGTTTCAAGCAATCTCTGTATGCCACCCATTGAAAAATATGATCTACTCATATTTCAGATAAAAAATAATAGTTTTTATTTATTTTTGTAAAAAATATATAGTAAGTACGTTTCTGTTTTTGTTACGCCTCGTAGGCGATGTTTACCATTAAAGGTCTAAAAAATATGTTTACCATTCCAGGGTTAAATAACTTTCCACAAATTTTAAATTTATATAAATAAAGCGACAAAGAAAAAACATAAAAGGGTAGCTGTTTTTATTTTGAGGGTATCAGATGTACTGGGTAAATGATGCGCGCAGATATTCGCTAACAGAATCAGTGTAGTTGGAAATCAGATGTATTACCTGAAAAGCTTGGTGTATTTTCACACGTGTGTTTAAATGCATAATCCAAGAACAGATCATCTCATTATTTATAAAAATGTATTTTGTCATTAGTCTGAAATAAAAAATTCATTAGCTCAGATAAAATTGTATTGATTAATTTAATGGAAAAGTAAAAATAGTAGTTTGTTGTTGATAGGGAAGGGAAGGGATATATCTCTCAATACCTGCCTCACCACGGGTTACGTCACGATTTCACCTGTAACATTCCTGTGTTCTCCCATATACTTATATACTCGTAGGTGCATACTTACATAAGAATATAAATACACTAACTTTTACATTGCACGCGGATACTGCTTTTTGTTGAATTTTATTTTAGCATTGGCTGTGGCGGTGGAGCACTTTAGTGCGACCGAGGCATGTGCTCGGGGCAACAAACTGGTTTAGAATTTGCAGCTGCTCAAAAATGCCAAAGGGATGGAGTCTTTTTTGCCACCTGCTGTCGTCACATGCACTTAGGTAAAAAAAGTATTTTGCTACCGATCCTTGTCCAACGAATTAAATGTCCAAATATTACTTTTGACGTTGAATACCTCTTACGTTTCGATATGAATGCCATGCTCAAATTTTGTAGTTGCATTTTTACAGCCAATTTTTCGAAAGCAAATTAAATAAAAAATGATTTAATTTGTTTGAACTATTTATATGGAAATTATTTTCCTTTCAAATTGCTTTTGAAACCGGCGCGGTTAGAGCTTCACAAAAGCGCTGATTGTACGAGATCTAATGAATTGATTTAAAAGAAAAGAAGCGGCCTTTTAAAGATAAAATTCCTAACCTACAAACAGATTAGATTACCGTAACAACGGTAAATATTCGCTTATTTTGGAGTCCAATTTTGATTTTCGGAATAAAAGTTCTTTAGAGTAATAGAAATGTTATTGTATATAAATTGTGTATAAATTCGATAGAAATTGAGCGTTTGAAGGCAAAAAAAATCTTGAAAAAATAACAGATGGCGCATGGCGTATGGGTAAAAAAGTTCGACTTTAACAGACTGTCGCTCTAAAACCAAGAACCTTGGAGCTTTGAGTCTACGGAGACTTTTTTTACTTCCTAAGGACTACCATTTTGCAGATTTTCAAGGAAATTAGCCTAAATCCATTTTCCATTAGAATTCTGCGGGGTTCTTTGCCGAAGAAACATGGGTCTAAAATCAATTTGATGTTTTCCAAATAGCGAAAATAGCATTGTTAGCATTTTGCTGTAGTGCTTAAATATTTTTTATAAAAATATGCTTTAAAGGGTTTTTTATATAAGGGATACATTTCTGTGCTTATCTTTTTCTTGAAACTTTCACCGGGCCGCAAAAGCATTTTTTCTTAAACCTATTTTCGCAGGTGCAAACTTTACACTGATTTTAGACCCATGGTTTCTTCGAAAATTTGCTTAGAATTACACCTAGAGTTCTCCTATGCAATACACGCATAGTCAAAAATAATTGACCCGCCCTAATGTACGTGCTGGTATGTGTGTACGTATGTAGGTATAGATGCCTAAGCCAAACTCGTGTGATTGCTTGTTAAAGAAATTTATATACTCAAGTTACGAGCTTCTAACTTAATTTTTGTACACTAAATAATTTTTTATGATTAAATCTTAATGAAAATACTGAGGAATTTTTCAAAATAATGTATGTACATTATTACTCTACATAAAACTCTAAGCACATGTACATACCTTTACATGTATGCATTTATATAAATTGCTGCATGCATATGAGCTTTAAAACAGTGTGACATCCATTTTATCCCTTATGATTACGAATGTATATGCCATGAAGACTGCTGCCATCTAACCAGCAGGATGCGGCACTTCCCCTACTCCCTTTTTGGCAGATACACACACAAACATACGTACATATATACTTTATGCACATACATGTACTTACTTTTATATTTAAGTCACTGCATGTGGCTCAATAATTCGCTCGTGACCTCGTGCCACGCTATTAGCCCCTTTCCGATACGAACCAACTTGGCTGACTTACTTACTATGTGCTCCCATCTAATTCACTTCCTTCCGTTCGCTTTGCCTTACACAAATTATGGCTCAGAGTGGATGATGGGAGAAATTTTATTATTGGCGGCCATAATTTTGCAACGCTTTTATACGCCGAACAGTGATTTCGCTATTTTCTAACGCCGTAACGCCATTACTCACAAGTTTATTCTTCTTTTAGTTGAAATGTTATTTATTTCGATTTTTTTTTTTAATTTCTCATTTTCTTTTTAGCTTTGAAATATTTAACTTATTTTGCGCTACATTAAATGTTGTATCTCGCAGCGGTTTGGGCAGGGGCAACTTGGTAACGCGTACACACACAGGAGAATGCAGAAGCATTTATGCATGTGCCACCTCAGGCTGTACATATATCAATGTATATACGTATTTACATATGTATATAAATATGTACATATGTATCTCTTCCCGGCAGCCGCTTTTCATATACCCATAATTCATTCGAGGATTTTCTTAGCTATTTCTTGTTTTAGTTTGTGGCCTAAGCATAGTTTTTAGCTGGTATCTCATGCACGCACACATACAACCGCACACATCTTTCTGCATATTGTAAGAGTTTCGTGAATGCACTAGTCTGTTCACTGTTTAATATTAGCAATAAAATTTTTGAATTATTATTTGCTTTAACACATTTTATGTGCATTATTATGCGCGCTGCCTGATTTCGCTACTATTTTATGCATAATTTACAGCAACAGCCGCATACAGTCGCAAGTTTATATATTCATACCACACGCACAAATACAAATTTAAAATTTATCTACTTAATACTACATATATATGTATATCGGCGTGTCTATGTATGTGCAATATTTTATATCTATGCCAAAGATACGAGTAGTAAAAAATGTTCATTTTCACTGCACTTTATTGCCTTGCGGCTATTTTTTCGTAAATATATAACTTATATTGAGAATATATTTTGCATATCTAAATAAATGATAAAATTGCAGAAAATTGTCATAGAAGTATGAATGTGTTGAATTGCTAGAAGAAAAAAGAAACAAATTTATATAACTTCTATAGAAAAATGTTTCTTTAACTAATTTTTTTTTAATTGAATATACGTATGTATGTATAAGCCAAGCGATTTCTACATATTCCATGGTATTATAGGACAAAGCCAAGCAATGCTAGAGTGCGATCTCAATGCAGAGATTGATTTGGGAGAGCTTAATATCCGCTAAATTTTAACATATTATTTTTATCCTTGCGCACTTAAAATGCTTCCCGAATTATTTTCACTTCTATACTATGGAACTGATAAGCCCCCTGGGAGTATGACTTGAACCATGTGTGTTTTCAATAACTATGTCATATGCGATAAATGAATTTTCCTCAAAACATTCCTCGTCTAAAAATTTTGAACAGCTTTTTTTCAAATAAAAATTTATTTTAACCCTTCGTTCAGCTATTAGACACCCGGGTGGTTTTCGACGATACTGCTTTAAAAATATTAAATTTTTTAATTAAGTTGGGTCTATGACCGTAATTCACTTTACTACGATTTCGTTTAGGCCAAATTTCAACAGCATTTTTTGTCTTTAGCTTCAAATATAAAAATTAATAAACAAAAGTGCATGTTTTATTCAGTTTTGATGTATTAGTCACCTCGGTGACTACATGTGATTGGACGTAATATTCGTGATTTGAATCAGGATTTTAAGCACACATATTTCATACTTGATTAAATTTTATTAAACTAATGAATTTTAAATAAGAAAAGAAATAAATATTTATATACCAAAATATAAGAAATAGTTAGTGATAAGTAATGAAATTAGCCTAACAGGCTTGGAAATTTACTTCGTCAAGGGCCATCGACTAATTGAATATTCGCACGAAAAGTTTGGTGCATTTGATCGATAGTGTCGACGCCTACAATGAAATAAAATAAACTCATTCGAATCAATCGGTACTAGGGATGGAATATAATATAAAATAATCGAGTAATAATATGATTACTTACAAGCGAAAAAAATAACAATTGCAATTATTGGGAAATAATCAATTAGTCGAATTATAAAATGCATTTTTTTACAGTGAGTATTCACAAAAACACTTTTCAATACAAAATTTCTAATTCTCTTGTCAATTTACCTTACATAAAACAAAACGAGTATTTTAAGCGGAGATAATTGTTTATTATTTACCCAAGTTTGCAAAAACAAAAGTTTTGATAAGCGTTTTATTGTTAAGCGGTTGCGTTTCTCGGTGGATGTGGCACCAGCTTTTTAAAAAAAGACGCTTAGCAGGCACTAAAGGTACCATCGTATTTTTTCGAAAGTCCGTAAAGTTTTGGGGTAAACAGTTTTCATTTCCTGCCAAGCGCCGATGATATTCCGCATTAGTTCTTGGGCTTAACAATTTATATAAAAACTCATTTCTTGTGTGTACAAGAGACTTATCAAAGATCGATGGATGGATTTTAGACAACTATAGAATTCATATTTCTTGAACCATTACTTTACCATTACTTTACAATTAATCGATTAATGAAACACAAAACTACGATACGAGTTAATCGTAAATTGGACCAAAATAATCGATTAATCAAACGATTAATCGCTGCTATCCCTAATCGGTACCAACGCACGCTACGAACGATTCGTCTATTGTATTTTGTTGCAAATTTTTGGCCTGTCTTATTCGATATTTATGGACGTTCATCATTGGCCAATAACTCTTTACATTGTATTTTAATATCTTTTAGGATAATAAACCTCATCTCCTTCACCAACTCGATTTCATCATAGTTGAATTTACGATCATCTTCACTACATTAATTTCTGCCTGAAATTCCTTTACGAATATTCAAATACACAACAACAAAAAAAACTTCGTTAAAACAGTTTATTCGTCGCCTACCATCATTTAAGTGTCGCTTTCGAAAATTGAAACTTACTTTTGCTCGCCGTGTATGCATAGTGCATGTAATATTCATATAATCACCGGGGTGACTAACAGTGCAAGTGTCCGACTCAAAATTGTTCGCTGAAGCGAGGGTTAAACATCTAAACCTCCAAAAATGACAACACACAGCATGCATGCCGCAATCTCTGAAACATTTCTCGAACTAGAACTCGTATGATGGTCAGGCGTGCTGCAGTAATAAAAAACCGCATCTTCTAAATTTAGTCCCTTTTCATTTTCAACAACTTTGCCAATAAGCTATTTTATATGCTCTTCATAAAGAGGTACTTCAATTTGAGATAGGTTTTTCATTATATTCATGATAAACGAAAAACTCGAAATCATACTAACAGTGTAAAGACTAGACGATATTCAGACGATTTTGATCATAATACCTATAAATTTTGGTCAAAAACAAGCACTGAAAAGTAGAATGAAAAATAAGTATGAATGACTTTCTAAAATTCCAAAGCTTACATATCACAAATTATGCACAAAAATTGTTTTAGCGATTGGGTATTTAAGCCTCAGCCTTGTGTAATTAATCAAAACCACTTCAAGGATCAATCAAGTTCGTGTCCAAAAAATAAAATATAGTTATTAAAGAAATGGTTAATATGTTGTCCATAGAAGAAAATGTTTACTGTGGTATCTACTGTCGTTTCTGAATATCCATAGGAGCAAGTAGGAGTAGGGGAGTGCAGAAAATTCTACAAATTTGCCGTAATGCAGTAGATGTAGTTAAATAGTTAATGATTTCCAATTTATTCATATTCTTTATTTAACAAGTATTATCTTATTATATTAACATTATATTCTTATACTATTTTAACTAAAAAGTTTACTTTTCAAATGTATCAGCGCTTGAAGTAAGGGGTTAAAGTCGAAAAATGGCCAGATCTCTAGTCCAGGTGGTCCAATCTCACTAAGACTTGAGAGTATAGTGTAAAACAATTTTGTTGAGGAGATCATTTTAAGTGAAGTCCGATACTTAGTTTCCAAGATACACAAACGGATATGTTGCTGTTGACATAAAGGTTAATAAATGTTATTATGGTAATTCACATACATACATATCTTCTTTTTTTGCGTATCCATAACATTTCAGCCGCATTTCGCATTTCTTACAATTTTTTTTTTATGTTTTTAAGAAATTCAGAAATGCAATTTAAGTACACAAATACGTGGCAAAGTCAAATTCATGTTATTCCCTAGCTAATTGCATATAAATGAGGAATTTAATTCTCGTAATATAACTGGCTTTTCAATGTAATTTAATTTTGTCTTTATTAGTCAAATTCCATCTCTAAATTAATTTCAAGTAAAACTGGGAGTTTGTTTACTATGCATGGGAAGTCATTTAATTCCATACAAATTACTTTACGTCAATCCTAATTTGCCTGTTCACATTTGCGTACACATTTGTATTTAGTACTAATCTTTTTATATTTGTTTTACAACAACATTTTACATAACACCGTTCGACATGACTTGGCAAATATCGACGGTCTTCTGAAATAAGGATACAACTCAAAACTAAGAAAAGTGTGGGTACAAGTTACTCGCGAAATTTTATGTGTAAACACCTGTGTATAGCTCGGCAAAGTGCTCGGAAACCCAATTAATATGTACATACCAGACCTGTTAAATTATTATTAATCAGATCGTATTTTTTTAGGAGAACAGTTTGTTAATTAAATAGCATTATTTGCGCCTTCTACCAATAATCAAAAATAATTATGATTTCTCGGCATGAAATGAAAAAATCGGAAAAAAGGTCTAACATAATTGGAAAAAACTAATTGCATTATATTTAGATTTTTTTTTTAAATTATATATGATTTGTTTTATTTTCCAATTACAATAATATTGGATTGTAGACTGCGGCCATTTTCCTTAGATATTTTCATTTTAAAGCCCTGTATGCAGCTCTCAAGAAAAGCAAAAACTCCATATAAAATGACGTACAAGAAATGGCTAAGAAATTTTCTTGAGTCAAATTTCTTTAAGGCAGTACGCAGTTCTTAAGAAATGTACTACACTTTCTACTACGGTTTTCTAAAGTTTTTTGTGAAAAAAGAGCACAAGGCAATCCAGGTTAGCAACAGAAATATATGCCCGTTCCATTATTTATTGAGGAAAGAGTGAGGCAACAGGCTGTGAGGTATCAAAAATGTCAAAATTCCTTGGAGACACAGGCGAAATAATGGCAATTTTTTCTTGACCGTTTTCTTGAGAGCTGCATACAGGGCTTAAGTTTGCATTGCAAGTGAAAATAAATCATACTTTAACCTGGAAAATGTTACTCATACGCCATGTACGAGTATTTACGAATACGGCCTTATAAATATAGCGTATGAGTAACATTATTTCCTGGCCCTCTTTCATACCATGAAACTATTAAGATTACTTAATAAGTAGTAAGAATTAGGCTTGGATTATACAATGATTAGACACTAATCATTTAACAGTAGTAAGGGCTTTTTAGTTTTGAGTTGTGTCGTTATTGCTGAGGACCATAGATATCTATAATGCAATGAAGTTAACATACGAATACATATAAAGATTATAACGGCAAGCGATAAATAAACAAGCAAAATAAGATACATACAACATACTTATACATAAATGTTTTCAAATATAGCTTTTGCTTTTAAGAATACCAATTTTTCGAAAAAGATGTCAGCTAAGGATTAACGGCAGGGAGAATTTATGATTCCAGCAGAAAAAAAACCCTTTCGACAGGACTTGACCATGTCAAGGGAGTATTAAATAGTATCGCAGCTTCCACTAACACGTCATAGCTTCTCCAAGTATCAATATCTCTCGACGAATAGTTTATATAACTATAAAGCTGAGTTTGGACAAGCCTTTTGAAACTATCCTTATTAGGGAAAATTTTTTCAAAGCTTGATCAACCTATATGATCTGAAATAAGAATGAAGCAAAAATTTATACCCAGAGCGTTACATTTATTTACCATCGTCCATGAAATAAAAAAAAAAATTCGCCGCTGGGAAATTATTGTAGTCTCGAAACCATTAATTTGGAATACGAGTTAATTCTGCTGAAATAAGCACATCGTTGCTATTTCTCTTTTATAAATAGCGGTAACGCGAGCCAAACTCAACAACAAACTCAATCAACAACTCCCGGGCATAAAATCCCGAAATATCCTTTTAAAATTGTAATCTTGAAATTGCGCAATATTTGTTTCTGAAAAAAAATATATGTTAAGGATTTATATAAACTTGATAATATCCTCGAATTTCGCCCTTCTAACTTTGTCAGCTTAAACAATTACCTATTCGTCCTTGTGAATCCAAAAAATAATTTTTTTTTAATTCTAAAGAAGTTTCCTCTTGCATTTGGTACCCATATTTTTATAACTAATCATAACTTTGAAATTACAAAGTCCTTTAAAATAAATCCAGACGTCAGAGAAGAAGGATAAAAATGCCGCTTTAAATAAAAATAAAATAGGTTTCAAATTCATTTATTTATCATTTATTTTCTGGTAGGAGAGCTTCTTAAACAATATAGAAGTAATTTTTTTGATTTAAGTTGTTGAAAAGTAATTAATATCTAAATCCCGGAATCCCGTGATTGTGATAACGACATCGCAAAAATCCCGGGACCGGAAAAAGCTGAAAAATGAACCTCCCTACTATATGAGTATGCTAAATTACGGTTGTTGTAAATAAAGCAAAAAATTACATTTTGATATTATTCCCATTTAAAAATGAATTAAAGAAAATTTTTCTTTATTGCCCACCCCCCTCTAAAGCTAAGTAAGTGAGGTATAATTATGAGGTGAGAACAAAATGAAACGGGCAAAAGGAGCAGTGAAGTGTAATTATCAACAGCTCATCGGTATAAGTGTCCCGCTGGTTGCTTGTTTGATTTGTTATAGTACATACTCGAATTGTTGGATTCTGCATTCGATGTGATGCTGCCACAAATGTAAAGTGACAAGCCAAAAAGCCGATGGAATGTAACAAGCTCCAAAGAGAACTCCAGCGTATTCATAAACAAATGCTTGTACAAAAAAAATCAACAAACAAATAAAAAACTACTCGTCTCTCTGTCTTTATAGTTTTTTGACTATCTGCATACAAAAAGTGAATGAAAATGACTTCGTCATCCGTTCGTTCGCTTATACAAGATGCAGCAATAAGCTGTAGGACTGCGTCAGCTAACCTTTTGCGGTTATTTTTGCAAAACAGGTCTCTATCCGTAACTGTTACACCTTCCGCCAATGCGAACTTTACTACGACATACAGATAGACAGACCCAAAACCCACTGTTCTAATTTTAAAGTGGCCTGGATGGGCGGTATCGGGAAGGTCTTTAAAACTATGCAGGCCGGACTGAAAAAATCCTTTCCTGACAGCTACATTATATTTATTTAATGTCACACTGGCAAGAAAAACTAGAACTTGTTAGATTTTTTAGTAGCACGAAAGTATTTAGAAAAAGATATTCAAATATATATTATTTAATTATTATCAGAAAAATATATTCAAATATATATTTTTTAATTATTTTAATGAAATATTCAGGAACAAATCTGAAAAATGTCGAGGTGGGTGGATTCAGAACTATAACTCGAATATGGGGACCCCTAGTATCGGGGTTGAATATTTCGTCCTGCGCTTATATCTTATAGAAAATGATTTTAGGACCACATATTCAGTAGTGAGAGAGTCGCGAATGTGCCGGTATTGGCCGCAAAATCGGTGAAGACATTGTTTTTAAAATGGTAATTGCAACCTACAAAAATATTTATTTGGTTTGTATGTGTGTAGAAAACAAATGCACAACCGCTCAATAAAATCGTTAAGTTAATGGAGAAGCATCCCGAAACAGCCAAAGGGATCGGCAGCTTTGGTTCCACTTGAAAAATAAACTCACAAATGTGGGACAAGTTTTCGGCTGATTTGATCTTTGTTGAAACACCAACGCGGGATATTAGAAATTTTTCCCCTTCAGGATTGGATGAACTACAAACTAAAATTTAATTGAAGATTACTGCCAATAAGAGGGAATCAAATGCATCTATATAGGAAACGGAAATTGAAGACATATTTGAAGCTGCTGTAAGTGAAAATCTAAAAAGAAAAACCAACCGAAGTATAGAAAAATTCCGTCGTCTGCGGTATTTGCTATTGCCAACCCGTAAACTCCTGTATGCTATATTTCAACAAACGCATAAAAGCTCTTTAGATTTTGAAGTTTTTACTGGCATTTCAAATGGCTTGCGAATATTAATCCTTAGCATTCATTTATCCTATTTTGGTACTCTTTTGCCGTTTACGTTCCACCTTTCTCAGTTTCCAACCATTCTAGCTTTCTGTATGACCTATATTTTCTCATGAACAATTGTATGCTTATGCTACACATTTCAGATACTTCAGACCAAATTCTGTTGGAGTTCGAGTTGCTGTTCAGCGTCATCCGTCAAATGGAGTACACCGTAAAATGGGGTTGATATCCCATAGAAAGGGGGAAAATACGCTGAGCAACCCAGAATAGCGACGTCCTCCTTCCACACTATTTTATATGTTTTTATCCCTAGCCGATCTATGAAAAGCTGTTGGTTGGAGTCCCAATAAGTTAATTAAATTTATATCTACTTCGACAGCCAAGGTTCCGCTAAAGCATTTGCATACTTTAGCTGTTTGAAGCGGTAAGCCATCCTGTTGTTTTCTGCAAGAGAATTACTACGGAATGTTTTCACTCGATCCATTGGCCCAGGAAGCAGTTGAAAAAAGAAAAACAAAGCACGAGGAAAACAAAATTCGCCCCTGGATACTGAGACAAAGCTGCATATCGCAATGACAAACGAGATTGGATAGTACATGAAAAGGCAGGTGGACACATCGCTTCATCATTTCATTACGACATATGGATCAACAGAAAGGTTAGGCATCTACCTAGCACAAGTTCTTAGCCGGAATAGATGCATTAAGGCCAACTTCCATCGTTTTGGTCATGAAAGTAATCCACACTGTGGTTCTGATGAAATAGAAGATGCGGCACGCTTTTTACATATCCCCGGCGCTGGCCGTTATTGGCATTAGAAAACTCAACGATAAGTGCTCCAATTTAGGTAAGGGCAGTTAATGATACAGCACCACCGAGCAAATAAGGCGCAGGCATGAACGTTAGGCGATGTTAGAAGCAGCTATTTCATATTTTCGAGCTCAGGCCAGATAAAAAGCCCATTTTTGATGGTAGACGTTAGAAGGTTTAATGGGTTAAAGTCTCATGCAGGGATCACACGATTTGTGCATTTGTGCCAACAGATTTATATATTTTGACAGACAGAGAGTGGCGTTGTCTAAAAATTTTTGTCCGGAATGAGTTCAGCCTAATAAAAAAAAAAATGTTATACAACACCACTCTGTGACAGCCAAATTATAGTATACAAATGTACAAATCGTTTGATCACTGCTTAACACTGACTGAGTGACAAAAAACCTATACAATTTGAATTTAATATTATTGACTCTCTCTGTGAAAAGATTAAGCACAGCATTAAATGTCTTAATCCTTTAGCGCAAAGGAAAAGATTAAAAAAATTACGTTTACTAAGCATTCCATTTCCAGGAGTATGTAGTAAAATCTCTTTATCTTATACTCGGTAGCTGAAAGACATTTCAAACCTTAAATTTACTGTCCTCTCACCTTTCAACTCGATGCGCATTACCATCAAAGTCGCACACTATGACGAATGCATGCATCAGAGCTGACTTCTTGTGGTCCATCAGCCTGGGTTAGGTGAAAATTTCAATGTGAAATTTACACTAACAAGTGATATGAAATGTCAATTCGTCTTGCTTTAACCATTTAGACACTCACTCACTCAGTCATTTACTCTGCACACACATAGGTACCATACGAATGTGCCTCTCACTGCATCCTGCAATATCCTTGCTTGAATAAAACACACTCATTCAAGAACTTCCGCTTTCCCATTTCGTCTTATCTTGGTGCAGTTATTTTTTCTCTTTATTTTCCAACGGTAATGTGATGTGGTAAGATTTGTAAGTTGATTAATGAATACAAACATCTGGTGTATGAGTGTGCGTGTGAGAGTGTATATGCGAGTGTCGAATGACAGCTAGCGTTTTATTAGATTAAATTCAAAAACTAAAGGAACAACATGGCCACGAATGGAATGGAATGGTGCGGGTATATCAGCAGAAAGCGACTTGCAGCGATTCAATGAGTTCAACGCCAAACTGAAATGACCGATGTCAGAGCGCTCAGCGTGAGATGAGACGCCGTTGGTTGGCACTGCTGTTAAACTTTGGTGAGTGTGGATATGTTTGGATGTGGCGTAGGAAGCAGCGCTAATGAAATGGCAATTCGTTCGTTCATTCATTCATTCGTCCGCTTATTTGGTCGTTCATGACGAAAGCGGAAATGAGTAAAGTGTGAAATTTTCTGTTCTATATGCGGTGGTTATGGAATTGAGTTAAGAACTGGCCACAAGCATACACACGCAAATATGTACGTACCCTGTGGAGAAAACCCTTTAGTTCTAACTGGTGCGCTTCTACGACATTTAGACCCAGTACTGGTTCGCGATAAATCCCCGATGCATCCCTTTTGCAAAAGTTCCGAACTAGTCCTAAATTCTGTAGCTCGGAACCAGTTCTAAAATCGACAGACGATTTTTCAATCTTTTCCATTCTTACGTGTATGCGATTTTAAATTATTTTCAAATAAATGTTTTTTTGAAATTAAATTTGTTTAAATGTTTGTAAGAAATGTACGTTTACATACCTTTGGCTGTAGTTGAGTTTTTAGAGATGCTCGCTGTTATTGATTAGATTCCGAACGATCTTAAGATGATAAAATATTAACAAAATATTTTTTGTATTATCTACCAAACTATGAACAGTCATCTAGGAAGTGCAGAATGGAAACATATTTGAACGAAAAAGCCGCGAAACATATGTATGTATGTCTATGTAAAGTAAACAAGCCCCCCGTTGCATCCCTTTTCGATAGTACCGAACTAGCTCTAAATTCGACACAGCAGATCTAGTTCGTTCTGCATCACTTTTTATATAGCTCCGAACCAGTTTTAAACTCGTCAACTTAGATATAGATTTTCTATGAAAAAAGTTTTTTAAATTTGAGGTACATTTTTCGCTGATTTTGAACTGGTGGGAATCTAGTTACTATCGAACTGGTTCGTTTTGGCGATAAAGATCTAGTAGGGAACTAGTAATTTTATGCACTAGTTCGCGGTTTTCCTGCAGGTCACGTACAGGAAAGAAGCACACACTCATACAGAGAGACATAGATGTGCACCCAAAAGCAATTTCATCAGCATGACCAAAAACAAAATATAGTATAACCAGTTTTGGAAAATCGACAACAACAACACCATTAACACGTTCGTACAACCATATTACCACAAAGCTCTGTCTGTGTGAATAAATGAGTGACTGAGTGACTGACTGGTTGAATGTGCAAAGGAACCGATCTATCGAAGAATGACTATATGAATGGGAAACGGAAGACAGAAGACGTACTTTTTGAACGAATGTATGAAGAATGCAATTTTTGTGATGAAGAAAAATTGATTGTCGCTAAAGTAATGGGAAAAGGAAGGAAAAATTAGACCATCGAAAGAAGTGTGAAAAAATGCACGAGTTGTGTATGGCTGTAAAATAAGAAGAAAATGAGGTACATATACATACATACATACATATACAATATTATAGTAGTATTAAAGTAAATTGCCTGGCGAGAAGATGAAAGGATTGTACGAAAAGACCATTAAATAAAAAACAAAAATTTGAACTGGTGTAAAAAGTTTGATAGAAAGTATGTAAACTCATCTAACCAAAGCTATGCGAAAATAGTATCTTCATGAATAAAAAAGTGATACTCGAAAGGCGGCAATGATTACCAAAGCACTCGCATAAAACGCGCTTCAAGGTTTTTTCTTATTGATGCAATTGCATTGAAAAGTTTTCACGCCAGACAAAAATAACGAGTTTTAGTTATGAGCGGCAGTAAAGTGAGAAAGGATTTTATTTTAGAATTAACATTTCATATA
>NW_023458558.1:36319361-36320192 GCF_013731165.1 Rhagoletis pomonella | reverse complement strand
AAAAAAAAAAAAAAATTGACCGTTTATTAGAGCTTCGCGTTCGCTTATGGGAGATTTTTCTTCATAACTAGACATGTTTGAGTGTCCGCGTCCGTTAATCGGAAATTCCGTGTATGGAAGAGCATTTAGTGTGGAAAAAAGCCAAAAATGGTGCCAAGGAGATGCCACTGTATTTCCATAAGAAAAATTTTAATAGCCAAATGTCGTTTTTGTGGACAAAAATTAAAGAAAAAATGTTCCTGACATTATACAAATTTCCCATGCTTTCAAAGGACAACTAAAAATTTTTCACTTTGTTCCCAATAACAGTTGTATTAAATAATGGAGCCAAAATGGAATTGCTCTTGTGTGCAAAAAAGAAAAATTAATGTTCCTATTGAAGTGGAGCGGAGTGTACCTCGATATTTGTTTATACACCCGAACGCATACACCTATGTTAGTAAATACACAATAAAACCATTGAAGAGTTACTGGGCCAAATAGGTGCTAGAAGTGTAAGCGTAGAAATACATACATATGTACATTGTGCATTAGGCTTACACCTACGAGTAGAAATTTTCCATACCGACCATCCCGCACTTTTATTTAGAAAAAAAAAACAACGAAAATTGAGTGATTTCTTCGACATTCTGTAAATCAGAGAAATCTCTTTCGTTTTTTTTGGTACTGTTACCTGTAAAGCTTACATATTGCCCTCTTCCTTCCAGCTCGTTTAATGGTGACGTTCTGCTTACTTACACCCACACTGGCTAGTGTGAACATTTTAAACACGTTAGCGTTGGTGAAAGTTAATATTTCCATTCACATTTCGGACAGTTAGTGCCATGACTT
>NW_023458558.1:36307775-36319261 GCF_013731165.1 Rhagoletis pomonella | reverse complement strand
ACGCGTAAAAATATTATTTTCTTAGCGTGAAGTTTTTCGCATAATTTTAAGTGGAAGTACTTTTTTTTTGCGCAGTTATTTTAAAATAATTATTTATGCGTGGTTTAGTTTAAATTCTTTCTAATTTCTTTACTAAGTCTCCAAGCTGTAGTGAAGATTGAAATTTTCTATATATTTAAACAAAAAACGAAATATTGAAAGAGTTTATCGGTACGGTCTGTTGTCAATTTCATTTAAAATGGGCCGCTGCTTTCGTATGAATTCCCGTTTTCTGCAGCTGCACTCCAACTGGGTGCCGCAAAGTGTGGATTTATCCGAATTTTTTCTTGACGTAACACCGTATTGACGTAACATCAATATCATAGGTACATCCATTTAATAGTTACGACTTTGGCATGCTAAAATTGCAAAAGGGCACACTGTGCGCCATTACGTATGTAGGTACTTGTATGCTTGTGCAAGAAAGCACAATTTATATGCCACACGACGATACTACCTAGCGGTAATCTTTCAACGCTCGTCTACGCCACGTTGAGTCTACTCATAAGTCCATAAGCGAAAGTGTTTCCTTATGTATAAGTACAAGGAAAGGTAGGTACATATGAATATACATATGTATATCCTATTTCCATTTACATATTAAAATTTTTATTAAAAATATGCTTATTTTTTTTGCTTGAAAAATAATACTTAAAGAATTAAAACGCCTGCAGCATCTAAAAAATGAATGTGCAAAACTTTTACACTTTGTTGACGATGATTTTAATATATGTAAGTAATTAAGGTTTGTTAATTCAGCTTCGAAATTACTTAGAATATAAATTCAATTATGCTCAGAAAGCAAAAATTCGACTCCTTTTTTTAATTTTTCTAAAAACTCGTTTAAACTATTTGCAAAGAGTTTCTTTTCTTTTATTATCTCTAATTAAAATTCCAACGGCTTTAGAGGAAGAAAATATACGTACATTGGCATCCTTTGCATAGTTAGCTTTTAGTGTTCCTTATTTGGGACTAAAAATATTTCCCAGTTAGGCCCGAGACCGAGAAACTTCGTCAACTACCGGTCTTTTTTGCGAAGTTGTCCTCATCCCGAGCGCAGACAAGTTTTTTCCCAAGTGATCATTTTCTGTGTGAGAAGACGTCTTCGCTCTCTTCATCCACTCGAGCATTCAGTTCCGATCTGTTGATCGAAGCGTAATTAACAATACGCACTAATATCCAATCGACTACAATTCGTTGTAATAAAAGTTGTGTGTTTGTAAAGAAATAAATTATATAAACTAGGAGCACCAATTACTTTCCCAATCTCGACAGTTTTTCTAGTTTATAAAGAACTTTTCATGTCGTGCAACTTATAAGGTACAAAACAACTCCCGGCAAAATCTCCTGCTTTGGAAATAAAACGTGACAAAATTTTTTTATATCTTGGAGGACTGGACTTGACATTGACCCGATACTTGACTCAATGAACCTAAAATCCGATAAATCAATAACATTTTTTAACTCGACCGATTTCGATTGTTTTCTATAACTATCCGTTTCGACGCACCTACATCAATACATAGCGATAATTCGATAAGTTGAAAGAACTCGAAGCAGTATGATAAGTCAAGAAATTTTGCTAACTCTAAAATTTCGATAACCCCATAAACTTTAAGAGCTCAATAAATATCGGTAAATTACTCAATTAAACTCAATAATCACTGATCAATTTAAATAATTCGGTACGTTGCGACAATTCAATAAATATGCAAAACTCGATAAATTTCGATAACTGTAGACTCCGATGATTCGATAAGCTTCGATAACTGTATAACTTTCTGGAAAAATTTTAATAAATGCGCTTATCATTTCAGGTACCCTAATCTATATTTATATACATATATAATACGCAAAGGCATTTTTTGTTCAGCATTAAAGACTTGCAACGTTCGCTTAATTTTCAAAAATGGGTTGTCAAATTAAAGCGCTTGGCCTGTAGATGTGCAAACTGGTTATATTTTTTCGAACAGAGTTACCATCTCTAGAACAATTTAATTCTAATTGTTTAATAGGCAATGCCATAATAAGCGCACCGTTCGTTCGATTTTCCTAAATAAGGTGTCAAATTAATAAAATTGGACTGCAGAAATGCAATAAGGTTTTACTTTTTTGACAAAAGTTGCCACCTTTTAAAAAAATATTTTCAAATTATCTAAAAAAAAATTAAATATTACAAAATGGGTATCAATTGAAATGATTTTGAAAATCTTTCTTTCTGAACTTTACTTTAGAGGTTTGCCACCTATTAAATTAAATAAATCTGAATTAGGGAAATTAACTAAGAAAAAAATGTTTCAACATATGATTGCCAAACGAAGGGGGGCTCACAAGGTAGCAGTTTAAAAATATTTTGGAGTGCGTTGCCACCTGATTCAAATGCCAAATTAAGTTAACTTTTCCAAAAGTTATGCGAAATATAAAAATATGGACGTCAAAAGAAGGAGTGTTAATAAAACTTTAGTTTGAACGCTAACAATATTTTTGAGATGTTGAAAAAGGGTTGCCTCCTGTTTAAAAAATTTAATTCAAATTATTTAATAGGTTAAATCAATTATTAAAAAATGGATATCAATCGAATAGGTTTGACAAATTTTTATTTCTAACTGTATTTAGGGGGGTTGCCACATGTTTGCAAAATCAAATTCCATAATTCATTAAAATATGAATCCCAATATCCGGCGAAGGGGAGCTAACAAGGATTAAGCTTGAAAGGTCTAACTCAATTAACTAATACAAAAAGTATATTAAATTAAAAAATACCATAGTCATACGAAATAATGTTCAGAACTCTTTAGTTTGGACATTTAGAATATTTTAAGAAAGTTGTCACGTGTTCAAAAAGTGGCATTCAAATTATTTAATAAGTTGGATGAATTACTAAAAGTTGCCACGTGTTTGAAAAATCAAATTCAACTTAATTCATCAGTTAGACATAATGTTAGACGAAGTAGATTTAAGAATATTTTAGTTTAAAAATACTTTCGCAGAAGCTGTACACTTGGTTTAGTAGTCGAACTAAGTTAACTTATTCGCAAGATTTATGAAATATTTAAATATGCGTGTCAATCAGAAGAAAATTCTGAAAGCTTTAGTTTAAAAATATCTATAATCAGGCTTACCTTTTCTAAAAGTCATACCGTTCTAACTAAGTATGTACAATATGTATTATACGAGAAGGAATTTTTTGTGAAGGTCATTAGATTTGAACCGTTATTTCTAATTTTCAATATGAGAGGGCAAAGTAAAGACCTTGGCCTGTAGATGTGCGATAAGATTATATATTATTGAAGTGAGAACTTTTTTGCCGGTATAGGGTGATTTGAAATTTGATGATATTAAAAACCCACACTACGCGAGACCTCTCTTCACTGAGAAACGGCTTTACGGATTAAGATGAAATGTGGAACTGGGATCGCTTATAACTTTTGGAATAGTTTCTGGGTTTTTAATTAAAATGTTGGGACTAGTTAAAAATCAACGTGCACTTATTAGAAATCAAAGTGAGTTCTTAGCAACCTAAAATTTGCATATTATAGTTATATTCAAACTTGTTGGGCTATAGAACTGCATACTCTGTTTTCTCTAATACTGAGTAGTAAGTTTGATGCATTTCTAATTTTTGTACAAAGTTTGAAAATTCTGATTTACAGAACTTTTGTAACCAAATTAACACAGTTGGGACATGTTACTTAAACTTTGTGCATTCCCTAAAAAAAATTGGTTTTGGCGTTGTTATGGAACTCTTCGTTGACCCTGGGTGGGACTGGGTATTCGAGTGTATTCCCTGATTTGCATACAAAAATATGCAGCGCAGCGTATTACTTGCCTATAGTTATTTCGTAATTTCAATTCGGTATTTCGGGGTTACCAAAAAATTGTGACAGATCTTCACATTTCTAAATGATTTGAAAGTAAAGCCAGGTATACTCGCACGCTGATACTTGTAAAAAATACATATGTAAGTATGTATATATGTACGTTAGACTGTCCCAAGAAACCAAAGTAGATTCTTCTTAACGCATACTCCCTCATCTTATTCGTTTTGTCTTAAAAATTATCCCAATAAAATTTTACGCAATTCTGACCACGGCAAGCTTTGTGTAGTTTTGTTGTGCGGGGTTTGTTAACTTACTTATTTCGCTTCCATATATCTAAGATAGTATTACTATACTTCCTACAGTATTGGGGGCTTAACATTTGGTAAATCTGCGTTTTTAGTTTTTTAGCAGGTAGTCAGGATTTTTCCAAAAATACTATAAAATAAAATACCTATATTTCCAAAAGTTTACACAAAATATGTACATATGGGTATCAGTTGTAAGATTAATTCAAAATAGGATTAATTATAACTTTTGTTTTCAATTATCCTTTTGGAACATGTCAAAAACGTGCTTTAAAAATAAGATCCTTCAAAATGGTTTATTTTGACTCCATTTTGAAGGATATCAAAGGATAAAAATTGCAAATTACATTTTCCATCAATTAATTTTTTCGATGTCCTGGAGAGGATTCCTCGCGTCCTATTAAAAATTTCAAGATGCAGGTTTACTAGAAATGCGTCTAAATATGAGAAACATATCGAATTTTGCGCATTTCCAAAGTTTTCATGAACGATTTGGTAGCCTTAACTCTCTGTCAGACACTTGTCTCGATTGGCACATTTTGTACACATGAGTCTGGCTGGACCCACATGCAAATTGTATACATTTATATAGAAAATATGTGCAACATTTGTTCAGTTAAACTTGTTTATTGTATGTTATTCAAATATTTCAGCAATTTGTCCTTATTATCTAAGGTATAAAGCCTAGTATACAGAAAAATTAACAAGTGATTCACAGCAAAAGCGCAAGGCAACTATCTTTACTCAGTTTTGAACTTTTAGGAGGTATATATCAAGAGGATTGTGGAGACTCCATCGCTTTTAATAGCGATTTTCATACGTCTGGGAATACTTTCTACTGAGTTTTCTATGATTTCGCTTGGAATATTACCCCATTATAATTTTGCTCACCTCCAAGGCTCTTCCATGTTACTGGAGCTCGCTTGTGCTATGCTAATCCTCTCTTGACCACAGCGCTCAATTTTTCGATAGATTTGAGGTCTGGAATTTGTGTTGGCCACCATGTTAGATGTTTTTCTTGGCATGGTGTTTTTGAAGATATTGATAAGGTCTTTACCAAAAATATGCCTTTTTATCGCTTTGGAAACAATTAATTTTCGATCCATCGGACCATATTACCCCTTTTCAGTTCAAAAGCTCGAATTCTCGTGACTTTTACAAAATTTAAGTTGCAGCTTAATGGCTTGGGATGTTTTGCTTGCTGGTATTTGGTGTATTGGGTTAATGTAAAAGGTATAATGAACATATCCTCCAAACAAATTTGCCGGACTTTCTAGACAAAAGCGCAAACCTTGCGGAAGAAGTTGTTTGCCAGCAGGACGGAGATCCAAAGGATTATAAAAATATTCAACACCGCCGGCTGCTTGGGCAAAATTTTCCCAAATCCCAGACCTCAACGTCATCGAAAAATTGAGCGCTGTGGTCAAGAGAGGATTAGCATAGCACAAGCGAGCTCTGAGTAACTTGGAAGAACTTTGGAGGCGAGTAAAATTATAATAGGGTAATATTCCTTGCATTCCGTTGCATTCCTTCATTTTAGGTAACAAGTAATTTTTAGCAAAAAAAACCCGACTTCAATTCTCATATAAAAAAAATATATATAAACTGGTGAGCCCGCAAGGCGTCAAAACGCCAACATTTGATTAAATTTTTTAAACAGGTGAAACCCTATTCAATAATCTCTAAAAATATTCCTAATGATTAATCTAAACCATTTCTCAGTGGTGTTTTTAAAGTTTACGACATATAACAATACGACACTTACGACACCTTTGTGAATCCCACAATAATTTCTTGAAGCTCTTTCAGTTGACATCCATCGCTCATATTTCATATAACTTGGGTATAAAATAGTTTAATTAGACTTCTTAAATAGGTGGCAACCCTATTCAAAATATTTCCAAACTACTACCTTCTTAAACCTCTTTTATATGACACCCATATAGCGATACCTTACTCACTTACCAAATTCCTTTACATAATTAAAATTGAATAAAATTTTTTTATATGTGGCAACCCTCCTATACGTAGTTAAGTTATAAAGCCTTTTCAAAACCATTTCGATTGCTACCCATATTTAATAATTGATTTAGCTTACTAATTAATTTGAGCTTAATTTCTTAACATTTTCTTTTCTTTTTCGAAAAAGTAAAACCTTCTTGAACATCCACACCCTAAGCCCTTTAATTTGGTACCTCACTTTTGAAAATCGAACGGACGGTGCGGATCTGAGGGCATTGATTAGTAAATAGCTTGAGTATAATTATTTAACAGGTGGCAACTCCTTTCGAAAAAATAAAACCAGTTTGCACATCTACAGGCCAAGCGCTTTAATTTGACACCCCGAACGAATGGCGCAGACCTTTTATGCGGCACAAAAAATGCCTTCGCGTGTTATATATATAGATATATCTCTTGAGCCACTGATCGGATCTTAACCAGATTAGTATGGGACCACCTCTGAGGTACTACCTTTCCGGTGGAAAAATAATTATCGATTGACGTGGTCCAAAGTTATGTGGTAACATAAATAAAAAAATAAAAATAAAATATTCCGACGAACTGATAACCTTCTCTTTTTTTGGAAGTCGGTTAAAAATGCAAATCATCTCTTGCCATGATAATTCAAAAATTCAAAAGAGAACATTGAAAAACGGTTGCATTCCTTCATTTTAGGTAAAAATTACATCGGAATATATGTGGGTCCAGCCAGACCTATGTGTTACTAATGTGATGTATTAATCAACATCTCTATATATCTAGCTTTATATATATGATACCAACACGACTTTTTACAGATTGGCAATTCACTAAACTTTAGTAAGCTACCTGAAATTTCAAGCCTTTAGCTATATTTGAAGTACCCTTTTTTGTAATTTGAAAATGGAAAAGGCCTGTCTGGACTCATGTGTCAGACGAAGGGTTAATTCAAGTTAATAACTAAAACTTCAACTAAACTTCGGAACGGGTTATCGTTATTCTACGGCCATAAAACTTCATATATGTATGTATGTATATACTATTTAGGGTAATAAGCACTAATACAGAGAATATGAATATCAAAATTAACAAATTTTTTTTCCGTATATTCTTGGGACAGTCTAATAGACGTAAATACAAAACTCTAGTTGTAACAAAAAATGTCAGATCTCAACAAACATTTAGGTTTGAGCTCAACTTGGGGGTAAGTTGAGAACTAAGGTATATGGCAAATCTCCAACGTTGTTTCTCAACAGTACCTAAAGTGGAGCACCATAAGGCATTTTGCTTTGTATGAAGAAAGGACTGTTTCTGAAGTAGAAAAAATGCTAGTTCTCAACTTGAACTCCAATGTAATTCTCCAATTGGTCTTAAAAATATCTTTCAAATACTGAAAGTGAAATAGCAAAATACATTATACCTTTTTAATTGAAATGATATACAGTGCCGAACAGAAGTATTGGCACAGTGAATTTTTCGCAATATATGCAAAGTTATTTATTCTAATTTATCTTCGATAATTTCTTATAAAAATATTGTTCATTCTACACCAGAAAACATAATAATAAAATCTCTACACTTTGTGCAAAACTCAGGAAAATTCATTAAATTTGCACACTAATTTGCAACTTTTTATTCAGATTTTTTAGAAAAATTCTAAGTATGCAGTTTTATATCCCATTCAAATTTAGTATAACAAAGTGCAAGTTTGAAATCGCTAGAAAATCGCATTGATTTTTGGTAATTTTTTTTCACGCAAGTTCTTCCATACAAAGTAATTCGACAATTATTTTTTTGTATGGAGAAAATGAGCAACACCAACAAATTTAATGAATTTTCCTGAGCTTTGCACAAAGTTTAGAGTTTTTGTTATTACGTTTTCTGGTGTAGAATGAACTATATTTTTACAAAAAATTATCGAAAATAAATTAGAATAAAAACCTTTGCATATATGGCGAAAAATTCACTGTGCCAACACTTTTGTTCGTCACTGTACATAAATGAATTTTAATATTTATTTTTCATTTTATTACTCCTTTTGTATTATGTAGTTAATCAATATCGTATTACAATATTTCACTTCACAGTATACAGTCCGACAGTAGGTAATTTTGCCACTTGTTTCACTTGGCGTTTTATTTTCTTTAAAGATTATTTGAGGATACTTTGAACATTATTTACTTTTTGTTGGTAATTTTCCTCTTTATACATATAGCTTTAGTTTTTCACTTGATAATTAAAAATTCGTTTCTCTATCACTTTTTACGTATCTGCGCGTCGGTTAGAGATGAGTTGGAGAATGATGTTGGATATCAAATTGAGAACTATGAATTTCTCCAAGGCTGGAAAAATATTTTTTTAGTGTTTATTGGGATATATGTATCTGAATTTGTGCATACATTTTTTTGCTTGTATTATACGATGCGCTCTGCAACATGCAACCGCAATCGTAATTATCGTTTCCCAACTGCTGTGTACAATTTTGATTATTTCTCTTAGCGTCACATGCATTTCAACTTGGATGCGCTTCGGACACATTAACGGATATTTTTGCACCACAAAATGGATCGCAGCTGCCTCTACTGCAGCGCTACTTCTCCACCATATTTTGAGCCAAGCATAAGTACTTTTTATACACATACATATGCATGTGCTTCTTTACATAAGTCAAAATGTTGGTACATACATACATATGCACATGGGTATGTATATGTTTGTATTTATGCACTTGAAACACATGAGAGTGTATCAAAAATATATGTGACTACCAGCATATATATATATATATATGAAGTTCATATACTCATGCAAATGTATGTATATATTTATACATATGTGGATTAAAGTTTTCATGTATATGCACATACATAATAATAATAAGAGAGTGACGCTTACACAACATGTTAGTAATTGGCCGAGCTTCTGCTTCGATTGATATTGTCAGACAAAGCGGAGGGACCTACAGTTTTCCACCGACTCCGAACAACGATTGTATTTTTTTCTTATGATAACTAGGCTGTTTTTCTTGGCAGCAATCCACCCGGTGGTTTGGGCTCGATCCTAGGTGCTGCCGAATGGTAGTGCACAGTTCTAACCACTACACAACAGCGGCCACTATACATACGTACACAATATGTACAGTGACTAGCAAAACTGTAATATGGTGTAACACTTTTTGTTTCAGCCACCTCTATATTTCCAAGTTCTAACGACTGTCATCCTTTGTTGAAAACTCTTGTTGGTACACCCCTACATCCGCTCTCATAACGATTTGAAGTCAATAAATAACAATAAAAAACCGCAGACAAAAATGTAAATTAAGGCAAGTGTTATTTGCACTCACTCTCAGTTTTGAATTTTACAATTATTTTTTACTTAGATGGAAGTCAGATGACCTTTTTCTGTATTGTAATTTATTGATCCCCACCAGTAAATAATATAATTACTCAGAAACCATAAATGTAAATAATAGATTTACTACGGAAAGGCGTGACCGCAGGAAAAGTGGCAAAAATTGTAAAGTTTGCTACTTGAAAATGTTAAGACTGCAAAAAAATATAGTCTAAAATGTTGTAAGGACAAAGAAAGGCTGTCAAAAAATATTACGGTCCGATATCTTGTGAACTTAGCAGCAAGTGGCGATGAAGCCACTATTTCAGAAGCGCTTAAGGTGTTAAAATTTAATGCAAATCAGTAGACAGCGAGGCGAAGAATAGCACAAAGGATCATAAATGAAGAAAAGCCAATTTTATCAAAACACATTAGCGAGTGTGGCAGCAATTTACTACACAACACGAAAACCGGACCGTTGCCTATTGGGACATGTTAGGTCTAAAAGCACAGTTTGCTAAGTATCCAAGTCCATCCAATGGAGTGCACGAGCTGTGAAAGCAAACTAGGGCTATACGGGAAGATATACCGCCAGAATTTTTACAGAGATACAAATAAGGTATGCCAAATCGCATCCAGTAACTATAAAAAGCAAATGGAATACTGAACATTGCGTTAACGGTTTTTTTTCGTGAAAATTATTAAAAAGTTCTTAAAAATATATGAGTGAAAAACTGTAACATTTGCATTAATTTACATTTTTGTCTGCTGGTTTTATAGTGGTTGTTGGATTGACTTCAAATCATTATGAGAGAAGAAGTGCAGGTGTACCAATAAGAATATGCAACAAAAGTATTAAAGTCGTTAAAACATGGAAAGATAGCGATTGCTGAATTAAAAAGTGTTACACCACATCACAGTTTTGCCCGTCACTGTATGTCCATATTCATGTCCAATAGTTATACATGTTGCTTACAAGTTGTTCCTCCTCTCATTACATCATTTTTAAATGACTGTGTTTTTTTGTATTTTATAAATGCATTGCACTTGCTTGTGGCGTAATGTGATTCAGAACGCAAGCAGGCGAAAGCATAAGTAACTGAATATGAGGGCATGTTAATATGTATGCGCGCATATGTACATATGTATGTACGTACATATGTGCTTGTCGCGTCCTCGATTTGATGCGATTTTCAGTGTGGAATGATATCTAGCAGTGACGGCGATGATTACGAATTCGAATGCCGCTTTTGAGTGTAGCGGGTGTGTCGCCAGTCTATATGCGGTTTCTTGCACAAACGCCAAGCAGATATACTACATATGTAAATACATATGCAGAAATTCGCGTTTAACTATAAATGAGTGGCACGCGGGTGTGTGTTTCCGAAAGTGCGCGCACGTTCGTTCGCCTTAATGAGAGGCTTCAAGTGCTTGGTATTAAATGTCGCTGTCGCCACAATTGCAATGCATTTTAAGATATGCAACAACAGACTGCTGCAGCTGTAGCAGCGCGTAGAAATTGTTTTTGTTATTGTTGATTTTACTGCGGTTTTCGTTGCATCATATGTAGATACATACATACATATGCAGTACACATTTCATATCCAGTTGGAGTGGTAACGGCAGGAAGAACTGCTATCGCTTTGTGTTTGATTTTTCCTCTTTGAGATCTGCATTCGTTCATAACTTAAATGATAAGTGTGTATATATGTATACACATAAGATAACTTGCGCATATAAAGTATCTCGTACATATATAGTACAAATATGTTCTGTATGTGCAGAACATTGGGATTAAAAAATAAATTAATCATTTCTCCTTCGTTTCGGCTTGAAATTTTTTTTTCTTTTTCTTTTGAGCGATTTTGTCAGTATGTATTGTCAATTGACAGTACTGATTTTATATATATACATATATATATAGCATATCGCTAAAAGATGCTAACTCCACTTTTCGGTCAAAGTAACTTTTGATACTGGCCAAAAAGGGGGAAATATCTCTACATGGTGA
>NW_023458558.1:36283620-36307675 GCF_013731165.1 Rhagoletis pomonella | reverse complement strand
ACGCGTAAAAATATTATTTTCTTAGCGTGAAGTTTTTCGCATAATTTAAAGTGGAAGTATTTTTTTTTTGCGCAGTTATTTTAAAATAATTATTTATGCGTGGTTTAGTTTCAATTTTTTCTAATTTCTTTACTAAGTCTCCAAGCTGTAGTGAAGATTGAAATTTTCTATATATTTAAACAAAAAATGAAATATTGAAAGAGTTTATCGGTACGGTCTGTTGTCAATTTCGCTTAAAATGGTTCCGATGCTTTCGTATGAATTCCCGTTTTCTGCAGCTGCACTCCAACTGGTTGCCGCAAAGTGTGGATTTATCCGAATTTTTCTTGGCGTAACACCGTATTGACGTAACATCAATATCATAGGTACATCCATTTAATAGTTACGACTTTGGCATGCTAAAATTGGAAAAGGGCACACTGTGCACCATTACGTATGTAGGTACTTGTATGCTAAGTTATAGCTTGTGCAAGCAAGCACAATTTATACGCCACACGACGATACTACCTAGCGGTTTTTCGCAATAATATTTCAACTCTCGTCTATGCCACGTTGAGTCTACTCATAAGTCCATAAGCGAAAGTGTTTCCTAATGTAAAAGTACAAGGAAAGGTAGGTACATATGAATATACATATGTATATCCTATTTCCATTTCCATATTAAAATTTTTATTAAAAATATGCTTATTTTTTTTTGCTTGAAAAATAATACTTAAAGAATTAAAACGCCTGCGGCATCTAAAAAATGAATGTGCAAAACTTTTACACTTTGTTGACGATGATTTTAATATATGCAAGTAATTAAGGTTTGTTAATTCAGCTTCGAAATTACTTAGAATATAAATTCAATTATGCTCAGAAAGCAAAAATTCTACGTCTATGTTTTAATTTTTCTAAAAACTCGTTTAAACAATTTGCAAAGAGTTTATTTTCTTTTATTATCTCTAATTAATATTCCAACGGCTTTAGAGGAAGAAAATATACGTACATTGGCATCCTTTGCATAGGTAGCTTTTAGTGTTCCTTATTTGGGACTAAAAATATTTCCCAGTTAGGCCCGAGACCGAGAAACTACGTCAACTACCGGTCTTTTTTGCGAAGTTGTCCTCATCCCGAGCGCAGACAAGTTTTTTCCCAAGTGATCCTTTTCTGTGTGAGAAGACGTCTTCGCTCTCTTCATCCA
This sequence comes from Rhagoletis pomonella, assembly GCF_013731165.1. Taxonomy (NCBI): domain Eukaryota; kingdom Metazoa; phylum Arthropoda; class Insecta; order Diptera; family Tephritidae; genus Rhagoletis; species Rhagoletis pomonella. The sequence goes on along the minus strand of NW_023458558.1, from coordinate 36,306,492 downwards.
CTCGAGCATTCAGTTCCGATCTTTTGATCGAAGCGTAATTAAGAATACGCACCAATGTCCAATCGACTACAATTCGTTGTAATAAGAGTTGTGTGTTTGTAAAGAAATAAATTATATCAACTAGGAGCACCAATTACTTTCCCTATCTCGACAGTTTTTCTAGTTTATAAAGAACTTTTCATGTCGTGCAACTTATAAGGTACAAAACAACTCCCGGCAAAATCTCCTGCTTTGGAAATAAAACGTGACAAAATTTTTTTATATCTTGGAGGACTGGACTTGACATTGACCCGATACTTGACTCAATGAACCTAAAATCCGATAAATCAATAAAATTTTTTAACTCGACCGATTTCGATTGTTTTCTATAACTATCCGTTTCGACGCACCTACATCAATACATAGCGATAATTCGATAAGTTGAAAGAACTCGATGCAGTATGATAAGTCAAGGAATTTTGCTAACTCTAAAATTTCGATAACCCCATGAACTTTAAGAGCTCAATAAATATCGGTAAATTACTCAATTAAACTCAATAATCACTGATCAATTTAAATAATTGGGTACGTTGCGACAATTCAATGAATAAGCAAAACTCGATTAATTTCGATAACTGTAGACTCCGATGATTCGATAAACTTCGATAACTGTATAACTTTCTGGAAAAATTTTAATAAATGCGCTTATCATTTCAGTTACCCTAATCTATATTTATATACATAATAATACGCAAATGCATTTTTTGTTCAGCATTAAAGACTTGCAACATTCGCTCAATTTTCAAAAATGGGTTGTCAAATTAAAGCGCTTAGCCTGTAGATGTGCAAACTGGTTATATTTTTTCGAACAGAGTTCCCACCTCTAGAACAATTGAATTCTAATTGTTTAATAAGCAATGCCATAATAAGCGCACCGTTCGTTCGATTTTCCTAAATAAGGTGTCAAATTAAAAAAATTGGACAGCAGAAATGCAATAAGGTTTTACTTTTTTGACAAAAGTTGCCACCTTTTAAAAAAATATTTTCAAATTATCTAAAAAAATTAAATATTACAAAATGGGTATCAATTGAAATGATTTTGAAAATCTTTCTTTCTTAACTTGACTTTAGAGGTCTGCCACCTATTAAATTAAATAAATCTGAATTAAGAAAATTAACTAAGAAAAAAATGTTTCAACATATGGGTGCCAAACGAAGGAGGGCTCACAATGTAGCAGTTTAAAAATATTTTGGAGTGCGTTGCCACCTGCAAATACCAAATTAAATAATAAATATAAATATATAAATATTATATTAAATTAAAAAATACCATAGTCATACGAAATAATGTTCAGAAGTCTTTAGTTTGGACATTTAGAATATTTTAAGAAAGTTGTCACGTGTTCAAAAAGTGGCATTCAAATTATTTAATAAGTTGGATGAATTACTAAAAGTTGCCACGTGTTTGAAAAATCAAATTCAACTTAATTCATCAGTTAGCCACAATGTTAGACGAAGTAAATTTAAGAATATTTTAGTTTAAAAATACTTTCGCAGAAGCTGTACACTTGGTTTAGTAGTCGAATTAAGTTAAGTTATTCGCAAGATTTATGAAATATTTAAATATGCGTGTCAATCAAAAGAAATTTCTGAAAGCTTTAGTTTAAAAATATCTTTAATCAGGCTTACCACCTTTTCTAAAAGTCATACCGTTCTAACTATGTATGTACAATATGTATTATACGAGAAGGAATTTTTTGTGAAGGTCATTAGATTTGAACCGTTATTTCTAATTTTCAATATGTGAGGGCAAAGTAAAGTCCTTGGCCTGTAGATGTGCGATAAGTTAATATTTTTTTGTAGGGAGAACTTTTTTGCCGGTATAGGGTGATTTGAAATTTGATGATATTAAAAACCCACACTACGCTAGACCTCTCTTCACTGAGGAACGGCTTTACGGATTAAGATGAAATGTGGAACTGGGATCGCTTATAACTTTTGGAATAGTTTCTGGGTTTTTTAATTAAAATGTTGGGACTAGTTAAAAATCAACGTGCACTTATTAAAAATCAAAGTGAGTTCTTAGCAACTTAAAATTAGTAGAACTGCATACTCTGTTTTCTCTAATACTGAGTAGTAAGTTTGATACATTCCGAATTTTTGTACAAAGTTTGAAAATTCTGATTTACAGAACTTTTGTAGCCAAATTAACACAGTTGGGACATGTTACTTAAACTTTGTGCATTCCCTAAAAAAAAATGGTTTTGGCGTTGTTATGGTACTCTTCGTTGACCCTGTGTGGGACTGGGTATTCGAGTGTATTCCCTGATTTGCATACAAAAATATGCAGCGCAGCGTATTACTTGCCAATGGTTATTTCGTAATTTCAATTCGGTATTTCGGGGTTACCAAAAAATTGTAACAGATCTTCACATTTCTAAATGATTTGAAAGTAAAGCCAGGTATACTCGCACGCTGATACTTGTAAAAAATACATATGTAAGTCCCAAGAAACCAAAGTAGATTCTTCTTAACGCATACTCCCTCATCTTATTCGTTTTGTCTTAAAAATTATCCCAATAAAATTTTACGCAATTCTGACCACGGCAAGCTTTGTGTAGTTTTGTTGTGCGGGGTTTGTTAACTTACTTATTTCGCTTCCATATATCTAAGATAGTATTACTATACTTCCTACAGTATTGGGGGCTTAACATTTAGTAAATCTGCGTTTTTAGTTTTTTAGCAGGTAGCCAGGATTTTTCCAAAAGTACTATAACATAAAATACCTATATTTCCAAAAGTTTACACAAAATATGTACATATGGGTATCAGTTGTAAGATTAATTCAAAATAGGATTAATTATAACTTTTGTTTTCAATTATTCTTTTGGAACATGTCAAAAACGTGCGTTAAAAATAAGATCCTTCAAAATGGTTTATTTTGACTCCATTTTGGAGGATATCAAAGGATAAAAATTGCAAATTACATTTTCCATCAATTAATTTTTTCGATGTCCTGGAGAGGATTCCTTGCGTCCTATTAAAAATTTCAAGATGCAGGTTTACTAGAAATGCGTCTAAATATGAGAAACATATCGAATTTTGCGCATTTCCAAAGTTTTCATGAACGATTTGGTAGCCTTAATTCAAGTTAATAACTAAAACTTCAACTAAACTTCGGAACGGGTTATCGTTATTCTACGGCCATAAAACTTCATATATGTATGTATGTATATACTATTTAGGGTAATAAGCACTAATACAGAGAATATGAATATCAAAATTAACAAATTTTTTTTCCGTATATTCTTGGGACAGTTTAATAGACGTAAATACAAAACTCTAGTTGTAACAAAAAATGTCAGATCCCAACAAACATTTAGGTTTGAGCTCAACTTGAGATTAAGTTGAGAACTAAGGTATATGGCAAATCTGCAACGTTGTTTCTCAACAGTACCTAAAGTGGAGCACCATAAGGCATTTTGCTTTGTATGAAGAAAGGGCTGTTTCTGAAGTAGCGAAAATGCTAGTTCTCAACTTGAACTCCAATGTAATTCTCCAATTGGTCTCAAACATATCTTTCAAATACTGAAAGTGAAATAGCAAAATACATTACACCTTTTTGATTGAAATGATATACAGTGCCGAACAGAAGTATTGGCACAGTGAATTTTTCGCAATATATGCAAAGTTATTTATTCTAATTTATCTTCGATAATTTTTTATAAAAATATTGTTCATTCTACACCAGAAAACATAATAATAAAATCTCTACACTTTGTGCAAAACTCAGGAAAATTCATTAAATATGCACACTAATTTGCAACTTTTTATTCAGATTTTTTAGAAAAATTCTAAGTGTGCAGTTTTACATCCCATTCAAATTTAGTATAACAAAGTGCAAGTTTGAAGTCGCTAGAAAATCGCATTGATTTTTGGTAATTTTTTTTCACGCAAGTTCTTCCATACAAAGTAATTCGACAATTATTTTTTTGTACGGAGAAAATGAGCAACACCAACAAATTTAATGAATTTTCCTGAGCTTTGCACAAAGTTTAGAGTTTTTATTATTACGTTTTCTGGTGTAGAATGAACTTTTTTTTTATAAAAAATTATCGAAAATAAATTAGAATAAAAACCTTTGCATATATGGCGAAAAATTCACTGTGCCAACACTTTTGTTCGTCACTGTAAAAAAATGAATTTTAATATTAATTTTTCATTTTATTACTCCTTTTGTATTATGTAGTTAATCAATATCGTATTGCAATAATTCACTTCACAGTATACAGTCCGACAGTAGGTAATTTTGCCACTTGTTTCACTTGGCGTTTTATTTTCTTTCAAGATTATTTGAGGATACTTTGAACATTATTTACTTTTTGTTGGTAATTTTCCTCTTTATACATATAGCTTTAGTTTTTCACTTGATAATTAAAAATTCGTTTCTCTATCACTTTTTACGTATCTGCGCGTCGGCTAGAGATGAGTTGGAGAATGATGTTGGATATCAAATTGAGAACTATGAATTTCTCCAAGGTTGGAAAAATATTTTTTTAGTGTTTATTGGGATATATGTATCTGAATCTGTGCATACATTTTTTTGCCTGTATTATACGATACGAACATGCAACCGCAATCGTAATTATCGTTTCCCAACTGCTGTGTACAATTTTGATTATTTCTCTTAGCGTCACATGCATTTCAACTTGGATGCGCTTCGGACACATTAACGGATATTTTTGCACCACAAAACGGATCGCAGCTGCCTCTACTGCAGCGCTACTTCTCCACCATATTTTGAGCCAAGCATAAGTACTTTTTATACACATACATATGCATGTGCTTCTTTACATAAGTAAAAATGTTGGTACATACATACATACATATGCACATGGGTATGTATATGTTTGTATTTATGTAGTTGAAACACATGAGAGTGTATCAAAAATATATGTGACTACCAACACATGCAGCTTCATATACTCATGCAAATGTATGTATATATGTATTTATACATATGTGGATTGAAGTTTTTATGTATATGCACATACATAATAATAATAAGAGAGTGACGCTTACACAACATGTTAGTAATTGGCCGAGCTTCTGCTTCGATAACGAAGATATTGTCAGACAAAGCGGAGGGACCTACAGTTTTCCACCGACTCCGAACGACGATTGTATTTTTTTCTTATGATAACCAGGCTGTTTTTCTTGGCAGACATCCACCCGGTGGTTTGGGCTCGATCCTAGGTGCTGCCGAATGGTAGAGCACAGTTCTAACCACTACACAATAGCGGCCAATATACATACGTACATAATATGTACAGTGACTAGCAAAACTGTAATATGGTGTAACACTTTTTGCTTCAGCCACCTCTATATTTCCAAGTTCTAATGACTGTCATCCTTTGTTGAAAATTCTTGTTGGTACACCCCTAAATCCCCTCTCATAACGATTTGAAGTCAATAAATAACAATAAAAAACCGCAGACCAAAATGTAAATTAAGGCAAGTGTTATTTGCACTCACTCTCAGTTTTGAATTTTACAATTATTTTTTACTTAGATGGAAGTCAGATGACCTTTTTCTGTATTGTAATTTATTGATCCCCACCAGTAAATAATATAATTACTCAGAAACCATAAATGTAAGTAATAGATTTACTACGGAAAGGCGTGACCGCAGGAAAAGTGGCGAAAATTGTAAAGTTTGCTACTTGAAAATGTTAAGACTGGAAAAAAATATAGTCTAAAATGTTGTAAGGACAAAGAAAGGCTGTCAAAAAATATTACGGTCCGATATCTTGTGAACTCTGCAGCAAGTGGCGATGAAGCCACTATTTCAGAAGCGCTTAATGTGTTAAACTTTAATGCAAATCAGTAGACAGCGAGGCGAAGAATAGCACAAAGGATCATAAATGAAGAAAAAAGCCAATTTTATCAAACTAGGGCTATACGGGAAGATATACCTCCAGAATTTTTACAGAGATACAAATAAGGTATGCCAAATCGCATCCAGTAACTAAAAAAAGCAAAAGGATACTGAACATTGTGTTAACAGTTTTTTTTCGTGAAAATTGTTAAAAAGTTCTTAAAAATATATGAGTGAAAAACTGTAACATTTGCATTAATTTACATTTTTGTCTGCTGGTTTTATAGTAGTTGTTGGATTGACTTCAAATCATTATGAGAGAAGAAGTGCAGGTGTACCAATAAGAATATACAACAAAATTATAAAAGTCGTTAAAACATGGAAAGATAGCGATTGCTGAATTAAAAAGTGTTACACCACATCACAGTTTTGCCCGTCACTGTATGTCCATATTCATGTCCAATAGTTATGCATGTTGCTTACAAGTTGTTCCTCCTCTCATTACATCATTTTTAAATGACTGTGTTTTTTTGTAATTTATAAATGCATTGCACTTGCTTGTGGCGTAATGTGATTCAGAACGCAAGCAGGCGAAAGCATAAGTAACCGAATATGAGGGCATGTTAATATGTATGCGCGCATATGTACATATGTATGTACGTACATATGTGCTTGTCGCGTCCTCGATTTGATGCGATTTTCAGTGTGGAATGATATCTAGCAGTGACGGCGATGATTACGAATTCGAATGCCGCTTTTGAGTGTAGCGGGTGTGTCGCCAGTCTATATGCGGTTTCTTGCTCAAACGCCAAGCAGATATACTACATATGTACATACATATGCAGAAATTCGCGTTTAACTATAAATGAGTGGCACGCGGGTGTATGTTTCCGAAAGTGCGCGCACGTTCGTTCGCCTTAATGAGAGGCTTCAAGTGCTTGGTATTAAATGTCGCTGTCGCCACAATTGCAATGCATTTTAAGATATGCAACAGCAGACTGCTGCAGCTGTAGCAGCGCGTAGAAATTGTTTTTGTTATTGTTGATTTTACTGCGGTTTTCGTTGCATCATATGTAGATACATACATACATATGCAGTACATATTTCATATCCAGTTGGAGTGGTAACGGCAGGAAGAACTGCTATCGCTTTGTGTTTGATTTTTCCTCTTTGAGATCTGCGTTCGTTCATAACTTAAATGATAAGTGTGTATATATGTATACACATAAGATAACTTGCGCATATAAAGTATCTCGTACATATATAGTATAAATATGTTCTGTATGTGCAGAACATTGGGATTAAAAAATAAATTAATCTTTTCTCCTTCGTTTCGGCTTGACATTTTTTTTTCTTTTTCTTTTGAGCGATTTTGTCAGTATGTATTGTCAATTGACAGTACTGATTTTATATATATACATATATATGTTTAGAAAAAAGAAAATAAAAGATGCTAACTCCACTTTTCGGTCAAAATAACTTTTGATACTGGCCAAAAAGGGGGAAATATCTCTACATGGTGATGAAACTAATTATTTCTTTTAGGATTTAGAATCGCTAGAAATAATTGAAAATAAAATCTGCTAACTAAAATAAACACAATTATTTTTTTTTTTTATGAAAAGCTGCTCACTCCGTATATACATATGTGCATATTAATTTATTACAAAGGACCTACAGAAAATTCAACACGAATTTTATATTGATTTTTAACACACACTGCGTTCGTTCTTTTAAGCTTGTCCAACATATTTTGCATGCTATTGGTTGACAGTTTGCTCCACCAATCCACAGATGCATAGCTGATTATGGTCTTGTCACAGAGATGCAAGACCCCAGGATTCCTGTCGGTGACAGACCTCGCATTTTACCAAGAACCTGTTTAAATTTCCAGCACGTTGTGAGACTTCAATAAAAGTTTACTACTTAAGATTACACTTAACTACTTTACTTTAGAAGAAATTTGACTAGTGACTCCTTTAAGGGCAGTAGAAACTAGGATGTCCAAACTGCTCCCTCGAGTGAGCACCAACACACTTCTTTTGGTTCGGTTAATGGACAGCTCATTCTCACTACGCCAAGTATCAATAATATTCATTGTCGTTTTGCGCTTTCCTGCGAAAAACTAACAGAGGAGTGCCTCTAATGAAGCAAGCCACATCATCTGCATACACCCGGGCGAAGATATTAAAACCTTTAATATTGACCAGCAGATAATCGATTACCAAGCACCAGAGCCAGGGAGAATGCACACCGCTGTGGACCTTCTTCTGGCCTAATAAATCCTAATGACCCTCTGCGCGAACATTGAACGAATCAAATTTATCAGCACAAAATTTACTACATGACCTAGAGCCGAGTTGCACATGCTATTGAGGGTTGCATTGTATAAAGCATCATCAACGTCTATAATCATTATCAAGGCAAGTTCCTTCCTAGTTATAGCACTACTAATTTAAGCGACCAGGTTTTCCAGAGCCGTCTCATAAAATTTTCCTGCCCGCTAGGCAGGTTGATACAAAGATAAAGTATGTGATGAAAGCATCCCCTTGCGAATGCGAAAATCAACCGACCTCTCTTAACATTTCAGCTGCAAGATCATCCTATCAAGGAAAAGCCTTCAAATATGAACTGTTTTTCGCTGTCCTTAATTCTTATTTGGCACTGTAACTCATAAGCGATTTTGGCCTAGTTGAACAAAGCACGACAGTCGTTTCTCTTCTATGCCAACTGACCCCAATTGGAAACGCCAAGTGAAGCCAACTCCTTCTCCAATTGGAATTTCGATCGCAGTGGGGGCCTCCCTTTTTGGTCACATGTGACGCATTGATCTTAATTTTGATATAGCGTCTTTGTCCAGAATTACTTGAAAATGTAAGTGAATTTGAGGAACTTGGAACCTCTGCTACTGAACCAGTTTTATCGAGACCTTCTATCTGATGCAATATTCCGGAATACATTTGGTATAACAATGTGTAACTATTTATTGTATAGGCCTTTTAAATTTTCATATCGTAGCGGTCTTATTTCGCTAGGTTATATGTATTTATAATCAATTTTCCATGAAACTTGACCGTAGACTCATCAATGACTATAATATCGGAAAGTGTATATCGACTACGAAAATTATTTATAACTTTATGTATAAGTGGATATACTTTGCGAGTTTTTCATTCTCCGATAACGCCTATTTGGTTTTCTGAAAAGTGCCAAAATCTTAGAATTGTGGTAAACCTCTTTTAAGCTATAAGAGGATTTTAGTAAAACTCGCCCAACTTCCACTAGTTCCACCGCGTAACTGGCATTAGCTCCCGAAAATTGCATTTGCTCACACAAGCTCTGGGCCAGGTATGCGATTGCTTTATAAAAAAGAGAACCATTTTGAAATATGAGTGTTTTTACTCTCTAGACGATAATTTACATAGTTCACATACGCGTTTTTTTACTTTAAACGACGATATGTATCTACATAACGACCCAAAAAAAAGTTTTGTAAATCCTCTCTAATGACATCTCTCCATTTCGTTATTCTTTTAAATTATGCAATACATACTTAGTTATCAGTATGAAGGATCATTTAATCAACAAATTCATCAGGTACAAAATAAGTATAGAATTTATCAAATATAACTTCATATATACTAGTAAAGTATAAGACAACTTTTAGCGATATCTAATGCCTGGGAACGGAACGTAACAAATCGTAGGGATGTGTTGACTTTAGATCTCCCGTTCGTTAGCATCCGCCCATGCATTATAACCATTCGATTTCATCTCACATAAATACAATAAGTAGTTAAGTGGCAGCACACCTAATTGACATTAGGATCTATTTGACAGTGATCGGTCAATGTTACTAAAAAGCTATCTACTTTGGTCGATGTGCTCGGATGTGATTCATTGAACGTGTTTCGTCTCACGTCGATGAATCAAATCAAATGTGAGTTACAAAATAAAATAACCAAAACGAGTTAAGTCCGGGGACATAAACCTACAGTTATTTTTGTTTTTAAGTCAACTTGCTCAAATATTATTTAATTTTGTAATAAATGTCATTTCCTGATAATAAACAAACCACTTAACCAAATTAAACAAGTTTAGTATCAAATGAAAGAGCACTGAAATAGCTTTACAACTTAAATGTCTAACGAGGAATTCCAACTATTGGAAAATATTTCAATAAAAAATATTATTTAATTACCATAGAAAAAACCTTGGGTCAGGTATATGAATTTCTTTTGCTTTTAAGATATAAAAAAATATAAATAGAGGCGGTAACTTTCGTTCGTTATTTCTGTTTAAAAGCGTTATTTCATTTGATGCCAAATTGGCTTAATTTGGTTAAGCGGTTTGTTTATTATCAGGAAATGACTTTTATTTCAAACTTAAAATAATTTGGCCTAGGTGACTTTGAAAATAGAAATAGCTTTTATTTTCGGTACCTGTATTATTTAGCTTATTAGAAAAAAAACCCTGAAGGTGTGCGGCAATCGCAAAATGTATTGCTTGCGGTTGCCATCCTAGTCTTACATTCAGTTCTCAAGTTTTATATAAAAAAATAATTGATCACCGTTTAGAAGACGACCATTTTTTTAAATTTGACTGTACTAATATAACGACTCAACAAGAAGGATCTTTAAATGTTACGTATACGCACTGGAGCACAGGTTTAAGTACATACATACATTCATACATATGTATGTATTTGATAAGGGTGATATATAGTACCTACAAAAAAAGAAAAAATTTAAGCCAAATAACTTAAAAAGTTATATACCTTAGTCTTCTTACATGCATATACGGGCAAAAAAGTAGGTCTATATATTCGTTCATATGACCCGCTTCTATCGATGACGAGAATTTACACGGTACTTAAAGTTTATGCCTGACATTTGCTGCAGTATAGTTTATGATGGTAGTCCGCGTACGTCAAAACTGCCAGCTGTGTTCCGATTGCATGTATGCTAGTGTGTACATAAATGATAAGAGCAGCGCGCTGATTCATTTACTAAATATTTACAAAGGGTCCACTTGTCCATGGCGTCAAAAGCTAAACAATGCGGCAAATTTAACGCAGCGCCGCATAACACCGAATCAACAATGCACAATGCAGCGGAAGAGTACATAGCTCGGCAGCAAAAAAAAGGAGACTGAGAAACATAAAACTGCAAAAGTACTTAACTGGTAGAGCAGCTGAAATGTACTGGTAGACATGACCGTCAGCGAAGTGAATTTTTTGGTGAATTTTTTGCAGATATTTTCCCAAGCTCTCCCCATGTACATTTGTACACGTGTGTATCTGTTTAAGTGTATGGTTTTGGTGGGTGTACATGCAGTCTTTTATACCGATCAATAAAAGTTGAGATAATTTTAGTAAAACCAAAATATAAAAATACTTATAGCAGTTTATTAGACATCCCTTCTGAAGAAAGCGGTAGTTTTTTATATATTTTTTTTACCTACACAATGGTCTAAACTTTTCTCTAAATTTACCGTAAACGGTATGTCTCTATTAAGGTGAATTGATATCATGAAATTGATATGATGAACATATATGTATGTATGTATTTATGTGCACCTCCACAAAGTGAAAGAAAATTTTCAAATTATATGCTAGTCCCTGCACTTTGTAATTTTCTACAGGCCATCAACGTGTGCTGCTCTATTTTAAGTAAAGTAAAAGTTTAAATTACAAATCCGCGTACCGTCATTCCCCAAAACCGCGTAACTGACATTGGCTGTCAAAAATGGGATTTGCTCACACATACTCTTGCCTCAATTCTTATCCATTCGTCGTTAAATTTACTAGCCACAAATGCAATTGCTTTATAAAAAAGAGTAAAATTTTGAAATATGAGTATTATTACTCTCTACAAAATAATTTATGCAACCTTATATACGCGGTTTTGCATTTTGTTGATACGTGGTTTTGTACTTTAAACGACAATATGTTTATCTGTTTGTTCTGCAGTGAAAATAACCAAACAACCAAATGGACAAATTTATTGGCGCAGCTTTTACTCAACCACCACCACGAATAGCACACAACTTTTTAATGCTTGGGCGACATTATAAAGAAATGTACAGCAATTCAATGGTTGCATGCATGTGCACATATGTATGTATGTATGTCTGTTTGTTTTCTTCACATAAGCAGACCAAAGAGTAGAGATATTTACATACGAGTACATTGCGAAAAATTTTAATTCCAATACAAGTAAAAAAAAAACACTTACATAAACGTATAGCCTTGCCATATTATACCGAAATATGTATGTATGTACACACTTAAGCTTATAACGGTTTTTTTAGATACATATTGCTCCAAAACATACAAAAATTTAGCTGAGTATGCAGAAATTACCGCTACCTCTTCGTCTGCGTTGTGCAAAAATTCCATAGCTGTATCATTTCCACTATAGGAGTATCTATATGTTAATTCAAAATTTCCAAGTCATTTTTCTCGAGTTTTGCTTTTTTGAGTTATGAGTTTGAGTTGAGGTATTTTTTGTGCAGCATAAAAGATCTGCAACGTTCGTTCGATAATCAAAAGTGAGGTACCAAATTAAAGGGCTTAGGGTGTGGATGTACAAGATGGTTTTACTTTTTCGAGAGAGAAATTAAGCTCAAATTAATTAAAAAGTTAAATCAATTAATAAATATGGGTATTAATCGGAATTGTTTTAAAAAGGCTTTATAACTTAACTAAGTGAATAAGGTATCGCTGTATGGGTGTCAGACAAAAGAGGTTTAAAAAGTAGTAGTTTGGAAATATTTTTAAAAGGGTTTCCACCTATTTGAGAAGTTGAATTGAACAACTTTATACTCAAGTTATATGAAATATTAACGATGGATGTCAAATGAAAGAGCTTCAAGAAATACTTAGTTTGACAATTTAGAACATTTTTGATGTGTCAGTTTAAAGGGCTAAACTAAAATTATTTAATAAGTTAAATGAATTACTAAACGACGGTTATCAATGAAAATGGGTTTAAAATCCTTTATTTCAAAACTATATTTAGGAGCGCTGAGACGTGTTTAAAAAATAAATTTCCACTTAACTCATCAGTTACCTGAAATATTTATAGATAACAATGTCAGACGAAAAATATTGAAGGAACTTTTAGTTCGAAAATAATTTTTAAGAGGGTTGCCGCCTGCTTTGAAAGTGGTATTTCGTTTTATTATACATAAGTTACATGAAATTTTAAAATATATTTATCAAAAGAACGAGTGTTAAGAAATCTTTAAGCAAAAAATTTGGTTTTTTTTTGTAGAAAAAGTTAAGCTCAAATTATTTAATAAGATGTCAAAAGATGAGTATCAATCGAAATGGGTTTGAAAATAATTTATTTCTAAATTGTAGTTAGAAGACTTGACATGTGCTTAAAAAAATGTTATTCAACTTAATTTATCAGTTAATTGAAATATGTATAACAATGACAGGCGAAAGATTTTAGTTTGAAAATACTTTAAAAGAGGCTGCCACCTGTTTGCCAGGTTTAAAAAATTTAATTGAAAGTGGTCGTTTTGCCGGGTTCACTAGTTGAAGTAGATGAGCGATATGAATTTAAAAAAGATGAAACGTGGAACCAACGGTGGGTAGCACTTTTGCAGACTTTATTCCCAACCTGGCATACTGCTGACGGAGTACAGCTACCCTTATTGGATGATGCCTACATACATATGCCTTACTATTTTTGTTAAAAAATAGCTGAAATAAACTTATTTTATTAACTCCTGATCTTTTCATAGAGTTCGTAGAGAAAATGCTGAGTTCACTAAGGTCGACATAAACGAACAACATAAAGGACCTGGAATGTACGAACGTTCGCATATCTTACACTATGTGATGCCTATAAGCAGGCTTTTCCCTAAAGAAGGGAAGGACAAATGCCCCTTAGAGGAACTACAATTTGGTACTACTAAGAAACAGGTGATCGAAATTTTTATACTAGAGAGATGTATAGACCGCGTGGAGTGCTGAGGCGAGTACAGAGATACAGGGAATATTTGTTAAAAAGGTATACGTGTAGAAAAGCGGCAAAAGACGCAGACGACTAAGGAAGGTCGAAGCAAAGAGGCGATTGTCAATTGACTTAAAATGGAAATAGTTGGCTCAAAATATTGCAAGTGAAGGAGAAATCGCTGTGGAAGTATAGTTACTTCATGCGAACTAGATTGGTCAACGTTGCAAACTGAGGGTCAAAAGAAACTCCGAGTTGGCTTGAGAGCAAAGATATATAGATCAGTGTGGATGTTTTACAATTCGTTAAGTCCTAGCCAAGTTTAAAGAAAAGATTTAGACTTTTTCAATCTTTACCAATATATTCTTCTTTAATCTAATTAGAAAAATGAATACATATCCATTAGAATGGTAATTCGTATACTCATCATATAATAAAACGAAAATTTTTGAGTTCAGTTAGCATTTCCAATACTGCACGATAACTTAAGAATTTTTGAATCTTCCTTCTAAAATCAATAATACAAACTAATATTCAATAAGTAACACTGTTTTACAGCAAAAATGTTTTATGTATGGCACTATCCAATTTCTATGTAAAATTGATCAGAGATTCCGGAAATTGAGTTAATTTTTGTAATGGATAAGTTGTCGAGACAATTTCAATTTACACACATGTTTGTCTTTGGCTGAGCTTCTCCTCAATTTGCGCTATTCAGCTTAAAAAAGTGGCACCACTCATGAACATTTTTTGATACGTAGGCTCATGGTATCTAGCTCGGTGGATAATAACTTGTTTTATTCAATTTGTATGAGGATTTTTATGCAGAAACAAAAAAATATATCAAAATGTCTCATATTTCAGGCTAATCATGAGCCACAACGAGATGTTAGAGGACGCACCAAGCAAAAAAGTGTCTGTTGTATGTGCTAACGAGACTCTAAAATGAAAGAGTTACTTTGCAAGGATGCGTAAAATGCAATAAGCCAATATGCGCCGCACATTGCCTTACACAAACGAGGTGCCAAAACTGCTATAAGGGCGCCAATTCAGAAAAACGCAGTTTACGTGGATAAAATATAGTTTCTTTTATTACTTAAGATTTGTTTTTATTGATAAAGTAAGAAAATCGTTATAAGTTGCAATGTATGTAATGTTGGTATATATTTATAAACACTTGTAAACAAAAAAAAATTTTTTTCAATTAAAATTTGAATTTCGTTCCAAAATAAATTATAATTTCACCAGTAGGGCATGCTGGTTTAAAGTTTTGTTAACTGAGCGTGAATATCAAAATCAATAGTTAAACTTTTGTCAGTGGTTAACTACTACTAACTAACCACCGTGAATTTGGCTTTAAAAAATAATTTTTTTTTCTAGAAAAATAGAAAAAATTTGATAACTCAGCTAAAAGCATTTTGAAACTATATAAAAACTCACGAAATTATTAGCAAATGAAAATCCAAATATCTACCCGTGTAGATATCATGAAAGCAAAGGTTAATCACGTACATATATCTTACGAACTATTTGAAAAATTGTAATAGGAAATACGGCAAATGAAAATTATCCACAACCGTATACAAATCATTAAAAACCATTCCAGAATTTTTTTTCATTTGATGTAAAAATAAAAAGTTCAAAACTTTAACAGGGAAAAATTTAGGAAATAATATATTCTATGTAAATTTTTTGCCCTTTGTTTCGTTGCAAAAAAATCTAATAACTAATGAAGAAAATCAATGGATAAATAAAGAAGGAATGAGTGTATGAAAAATGAGCTGTGCATGAATCACATAACTTTGAAACGAAAGTCGTTCAAACGATACTCACAAAAAGATGTCGTCAAAACACTGATACATGTATTTGTGTTGCTGTTAGATACGTGTTACTGTTACTCTAACGTTAAGCGAAATTGGCATCGAGTTGATGATATCGCACAAATGATCAAACAATTTTTGTTTTTCATGAAGCAAGACAATCTCAACACGATATCGTCCAGACGATTGTAGTCATACGTGATTCATGCCCAGGAAAGAATGTTACTCATACGCCAAGTGCACCCTAGTTATCGTTGAAAACGAGTGTTAGAAAATTTTAAACATCGATGGCAAGAATCGAATTTTGAACCGATATTATTATTGCATCCCTAGAAGTGCCTGTCAAACGCATGTAGCTTCAGGAGAATGGAGAATCTGTGATGTGTATTTTTCTGCATACATCGTTAACCTACCCATACCTAACCGAATTTCGGTGTTCCAGAAAGTACGATTCGCTTGGGGAAAGAGAACCAATGTTACGTTTCTATGCATACAATGCGTATAGTTCAATGCATACCCTGCAAACATAAGTGTACACATATACATATATGCACACACACTATGACATGTTTATCACAATATGAAGTTTAATTGCTCCACTTATTCTGGCATGTGTTTGTTTATATGCACATATGTATGTGTGTTCCCACACAACTACGTTTATTTTTGTCAAAGATTTATGGGTGACGCATGTCAAAGGCTTAATTTTTTTCGCTAGCGTTTCCATACTGCCTGACCGTCTAACTGCCAAACCAACCACACCGAAACATATATACATACACTACATTCTGTGGTGTATGCTATTTAGTCTGCGCCGTTTTACATATTTACGTTTATATGCAATGCATCAGCACTCCAGCGAAAGCTACCATACTACCATTTTGCCGAGCAGCTCTAATATGCAGTTCGATTTTGATCATTTTTCGATACTAGGAAGCGTTAGCGCCGAATGGGGATACAATTTTAATCAAGATATTTCGATACTTTCAGTATGGAAAGACGATACCATGGCAATTGGAGTCCTACTGGGTTAAAAAATTTTGGTTGGGCATTTGCAAGAGATAAAATAGTCCATAAATAAAAGAACTTTTATCTAGTTAAAAAAAAATATACCTAACGTAAGTAAAGTATTCCCTGAAGTTTGTAGATGCTATGCGGGACCTTCTAGAGACTTGAATGTAATTTTCACGAAATTTTCGAAAATATGAGCGAAGCATGCACCAAATACGACATTGATAACAAGAAACCACGCATTAACAAACGCCAAAAAAGTAGATGCAACGTTAACACTAAAAAGTTAGAGATTACTATAGAATTACATTCTATATTCCACTCATCGACACGAACTTAACTCATCTTCAGAGTCGTTATAAAAAAAAAGTAATTGCGCCTGGGCCACACTGGAGAAGTGAAACTTACGTTACATATATATTTTGTCTCATAACCAATATACATACAGTGCCCAAAAATATGCTCTCGAAAAGAGACTAGTAAAGATAAAAAGTTGATAATGAACGAATTGCGCGTTATCATGGGTTGGAACTTGTCACCAGTGGGGTTTCTGAGGTTGCTAGGAATCTGAAGTCAGTTTTTCCAAATTCAAACTTGCTGATCCAAAATGGCGATCCATTTTTTAAATGGTTGGCTTTGTTCGAAAACCGGCACACGAGAGTTTTTGGGGTCGCTGATTACGAATCTGAAGTAAATTTTTTTAAATTCAAAATGACTAATCAAATATGGCGATCAAATTAAAAAAAAAATACTGAAATTAAAACGTTGATACTGACCGTTTTAAGCTTTGTCAAGGGTTGAAACTCGTTTACAGTGAGTGTCTGAGCTTGCTGATTATGAATCTGAGATCAGCGTTGCAAAATTCAAAATGGCGACCAACTTAAAAAAAAAAAAAAGATTGGATTTGTTTGAAACTCTGAAGCGCCATTTTGAATTGAGGGACATACTATATAATTTATGTAAATCAACCGATACGCTCTTCTTGAGCTTCCGATGTAGTCTGAGCAGACACACAGGCGACCATCTGAAACCGGTTTTTCGTGGGTGAGAACGACAAGATAATGAGAATAGTGTACCTCGGCAATTTTAGACGCCGAAATGCGGTATAGTTTGGATCTGAAAAAGACACATAGAAAAATCTCTTACTAACACAAGTTCATAACCGGTTTCAGACGGTCTGAAAGGGCTAGTGTATTTTTGTCTGCTAGTCCGCTGAGAACACATCGGTAATAAGAACTGCGAAGTCCGTTCTGCCTTTTCCAAGTTGGATAAGAAAGCAAAGCGATTGGGTCTGGTTAGATTTGTGAGATCTCATAGATCTTAAATCATTTGTTGCGGGAGCGAATCCGCGTACACAAAATTTAAAACAACCAGTAATTTTAAAACTAAGGGCTGGGTAGTTGGAGGGTGGAGGAAAAACAAACGTACCTATTATATGTCCAATGACATGTGGTCTTTATTTCACAACGTTTATATTATATATATATTTGCATTTTTAACAAATTCATATGGAACTCTTGCAGCTCCATGCCATTGCACTATCATTAAACATATCCATTATTTCATTTAATAGGCACATTGGGCCTGGCTTCTGGATTCTCTGGAATTTTATGATATTATATGGAAGTTATATGATATTTTACCAAGAACCGAAATTACTTTCCCGACTTCCTTCTTAGAACTGGCAAAGCACTAATTAACTTTTTGTTGACGATAGCTCTATACATCCACTCCTTGGTTTAGTCATTATCAGTTGCGGAACATTTTTGTCTACTAACTACGAACAGCATCTTTTCTGTATTTCGCTTTTGTAGTTAAGCTAAGTTTTAAGCTCTTAGTGAAGTCCGCATATTTCCGTTCATTCAATCCACAATTCGATGGCTGAGTGGAAGATCGACATATCTCGGCAGCCAGTTCGAAAACGGCCTATCTCAGAAAATTTTTCATGAATGCCCTACTTCAGAATTTCATTGAAAAGCGTCTTATTTCAGAATTTGGTTGAAAGAATGCCCTATCTCAGTATATTTTCAATGTATTTTTGTTTGAGGTAGGATGTTTTTGAACCGAATTATGAGATAGGGCATTTTATTCAAAAAAATTCTGAGATACGGTGTTTTTCAATAAAATTCTGAAGTAGGGCGTTTTTCCTTTCAGCTAACGAAATGTGCCGTAGAAAACCTAAAACCTAAAACTTATTTCATCACTTAAAGAACACATTTAATTTGAATTCTATTAATTTGCTTTAAAGTTATTTTGTTAACAGATTATTACCCGTAGCTGTTGTGGCCAATTTCAATTATATTAATATTTCGTAAATTATGTATCAAAGTAGTTTCCAAAAATTTTAACTAACAGAGTATCGAGAGCAGAGAGATGTACATGCTTGGCAATCTCGTTCATCGACACCTTTGCTAGCGTCTCCCTTGCCTGAACTCACTTAAGCTTGAACGATTTGAAATATGCTTCTGCATATTGACCAAGTGTAAGTGGCATAAACTGCATTAACAAAAAAAAAAAAAAACGACAGGAGCCAAAAATTCACTAATGCAAGTAGAGAGTTGACTCTTACGCCACTCATTTACGTATAACTTACAACAACAACTATGCTCTCACAGAGGAGAAGAACTTGTATGCAAGCTTACTTATATTAATTTCATTCTTTTCTTCTTCTTGTTGAGCGCTCAACATCCACCCGCTTAATGAAGAAAGGTACAAAGAGCTAATGCATGAACGCAGAAGGCTAGTTGGTTGTAAGTAGCTAGGTAATGGTAAAGTTTATTCAAGTTTGAAGGTAGTATTATAAAAAGCTTATTAGTATGACTGCCAAGTGAAGTTTGCAAATATTTTAGAGGTTTTCACTGGCGTTAGAGGTGGCACAACATTAACCGGGTTTGTTCGAGGTAGAGAGCACCTAAGGTAACCATTCATTCTGAGCAAAAAAAAGGCGAATTCCACGTGATGCACCCACAGCTAACTTCTGCTAAGTTAAAGAAAATTGAAAAGTTATGTGGAAACGGGCACCACGTTAAAGGTGCTAAGAAAGCCAGACCGATAGTGAAAGGGTGAAATGAATAAAGTTGACGTAAAAAAAAAAACGTCGAAAGGCAGTGAAAATTATGCCAAGTATTTAACGGAGAAATAATTAATGAATGCCAGTCCGTAAATAGATAAATGTAATAGAAAAGTTTCCTTTTAAAATTCTTGTTGTAGGGATGAAAATATTATTCAGTCATAACATGAAGGCATATTTA
The DNA here is from genome assembly GCF_013731165.1 of Rhagoletis pomonella. Classification (NCBI taxonomy): domain Eukaryota; kingdom Metazoa; phylum Arthropoda; class Insecta; order Diptera; family Tephritidae; genus Rhagoletis; species Rhagoletis pomonella. Next base: position 36,286,587 of record NW_023458558.1, on the reverse strand, counting down.
CATTCTTGCTTATATAAATTGCTTCGAAGCATGGTGTGGACAATAAAAAAGACATGAAGAAAAATAAAATAAAATGAAATAAGCAAAAATAAATAAAACAGAATAGAGCGAAACAAAATAACAAAGTAAAACAAGTAAGAAAATCTAAGTTCGGGTGGAGCCGTACATTAAATACCCGGCGCAAGTATTAAATATATGTTTTTTCACCTTTCCGAAAGCTACCGCTAGATGGTAAGCCGGGGTGTATCAATTTTGAGTAAATTAGCGTCCTTATATTTCGAAATATTACAGTTTCAAGCATTTCTGAAATTTACCGTTATATGAAAAGCGGCCGTAATTTTAGTCCGATATCAATAATTTTCAACATTTTGCTTTTATGTGGCAAGCACAATAAAAATACCGAGTTTGGTACAAATTGGTAGAACGGTTACCGATATACATATATGTGATCACAATTGGGCAGCGCCACGCCCATTTTCCAAAGTTTTACCATAAACGTATTTCTCGGTAAAGAATTGTTTACAATCATCAATTTTGAATAAACTAGCTTTAATATTTACTGATTTATCGAAGATTTTGTATTTCTCTAAATTACCGTTATATGGGATGTAGGCGTGGTTATGGTCCGATTTTAAAAATTTTCATCCATTTGATATGCTGTACCAAGGTCAACAACTGTGCCAAATTTGGAAGAAATTAGTGCAGCGGTTACCAAGACATACACATGTAACCATAATATTTTTATTTTTCGACTAAAAATTGTTGTAAATATCAATTTCGAGTGAATATTCTTCAGTAGTTACTAAAATATCGCAGTTTTCGTATTACCGAAAATTACCATTATATGGGATGTGGGCGTGGTTATTGTCCGATTTTTTAAATTTTCGGCCATTTGATATGCTGTATCAAGGTCAACAACTGTGCCAAGTTTGGAAGAAATTGGTGCAGCGGTTACCAAGATATACACATGTAACCATAAGTGGGCGTGGCCCATTTTCCAAAAATTTATAATATTCTTATGTTTCGTCTGAAAATTATTGTAAATATCAATTTTGAGTGAATTATCTTTAGTAGTTACTAAAATATAGTAGTTTTCGTATTTCTGGAAATTACCGTTATATGGGAAGTGGTCGTGGTTACAGTCCGATTTCGACCATTTTCAATACCAACCTACCTTGGATTAGCGGAAACCTACTTACCAAATTTGGTTGAGATATCTCAATTTTTGCTCGAGTTATCGTGTACACGGACGGACGGACAGACGGACAGACAGACAGACGGACGGACAGACAGACTTGGCTTAATCGATTTCTCTATACATTCTGAGCATTTATGTATACATTTGTCTATTTCTATCTCGATTCGTTTTGGCTGTTACAAACAACCGTTCTGTGAACAAAATTAATATACCCTTGTGCACAAGTGCGCTCGGGTATAATGAAGTAAAATAAACAATACAAAATAAATTCTAAGCATACAGCTAAAAATGAATCAAAAAACTACGCAAATGCATATTTGCCACCAAACCCCTTCTTTTAAAAATTATTCCTGGCCGGTAGTCAACAAATGAAGAAACCACATAACAGCGCGCACCAGTCAATTTTATCCACACAAAAAATAATAAAGGTACTCATAAAACTAGGGGGCCAAATATAGTAAAACTGCGTTTTTAGTTTTTCTCTTTGACGTCAGTATTTTTTTAAAGACCTTAGAAATTTTAAAAGATATCGAATCCTGAGTTCAAGATCGACATATCACGGCAGCCAGTTCGAAAACGCCCTATCTCAGGCAACTTTTTAAGAACGCCCTATATCCAAATTTGGTTAAAGAACGCTTTGTCTCAGAATTCGGTTCAAAGATGTCCTATCTCGTCTGCCGATTCAATATATTTTGTTTTGAGATAAGGGCGTTTGACAAATTTGTATACCTTTCATGAGTATGAAATGGTATTACAACTTTGGTCCGATGTTTGTAAGTGCCAGAATGAGAACAGATAGACCCATGAACATCTATACCTCTATGCCGAGAACGTCGAGCTGAGCCGATTTAGTCATGCACGTCTGTTTGTAAGCAATCTAGTCTCTAAGTTTTCGAGACATCCGATTGAAATTTGGTCAGTGAGTATATTTTTATAGTGCATTAATCATTTGTTGGAACCGCAAAAAATCGGACCACTATAACATATAGCACTTATACAATTGTTTGTTCATATATGATAATTTTTGTTATAACTCCCCCAATTATGCAACTAAGAACATGAAATTTTGGAATATTTTCACCCCTTATCAAGGGAATAGTTGAAGTGAAAATGGCAAAGATCAAGTCACTTTAACCTATAGCCTCCACACAGCTGATTTTCCAGATATGAGATTTTTTTAGAGACATAACTGTTGTATGAGAAAAACGTAAAAGTTAATCAATAATCATTATTTTAAGATAAATATTTTTCGAGTCATCAATAATTATTATTGAAGCACTTATGTTTTAAAAGTCCTTTTACAATAATTATCAGATAAATAATTATTTTTAAGTCTTCAAAGACTTTTATTTTAAGACTTTAACATAAGTAATTAAATAAATAAATAAATAAATAAATAAGTAAATAAATAAATAAATAAATAAATAAATAAATAAATAAACAAATAAATAAATAAACGAATAAATAAATAAACAAATAAATAATTAACTAATTAAATAAATAAATAAATAAATAAATAAACGAATAAATAAATAAATAATTTAATTTATTAATTAATAAGTAAGTAAGTAAGTAAGTAAGTAAGTAAGTAAGTAAGTAAGTAAGTAGATAAGTAAGTAAGTAAATAAATAAGTAAGAAAATAAGTAAGTAAGTAAGTAAGTAAGTAAGTAAGTCAGTGAGGAAGTAAGTAAGTAAGTAAGTAAGTAAGTAAGTAAGTAAGTAAGTAAGTAAGTAAGTAAGTAGGTAAGTAAGTAAGTAAGTAAGTAAG
>NW_023458558.1:36269770-36283520 GCF_013731165.1 Rhagoletis pomonella | reverse complement strand
GTCTGTCTGTCCGTCCGTCTGTCTGTCTGTCCGTCTGTCCGTCCGTCCGTGTACACGATAACTCGAGCAAAAATTGAGATATCTCAACCAAATTTGGTACGTAGGTTTCCGCTAATCCAAGGTAGGTTGGTATTGCAAATGGTCGAAATCGGACTGTAACCACGACCACTTCCCATATAACGGTAATTTCCAGAAATACGAAAACTACTATATTTTAGTAACTACTGAAGATAATTCACTCAAAATTGATATTTACAATAATTTTCAGACGAAACATAAGAATATTATAAATTTTTGGAAAATGGGCGTAGCCACGCCCACTTATGGTTACATGTGTATATCTTGGTAACCGCTGCACCAATTTCTTCCAAACTTGGCACAGTTGTTGACCTTGATACAGCATACTAAATGGCCGAAAATTTAAAAAATCGGACAATAACCACGCCCACATCCCATATAACGGTAATTTTCGGTAATACGAAAACTGCGATATTTTAGTAACTACTGAAGATTATTCACTCAAAATTGATATTTACAACAATTTTTAGTCGAAAAATAAAAATATTATGGTTACATGTGTATGTCTTGGTAACCGCTGCACTAATTTCTTCCAAATTTGGCACAGTTGTTGACCTTGGTGCAGCATATCAAATGGATGAAAATTTTTAAAATCGGACCATAACCACGCCTACATCCCATATAACGGTAATTTAGAGAAATACAAAATCTTCGATAAATCAGTAAATATTAAAGCTAGTTTATTCAAAATTGATGATTGTAAACAATTCTTTACCGAGAAATACGTTTATGGTAAAATTTTGGAAAATGGGCGTGGCGCCGCCCAATTGTGATCACATATATGTATATCGGTAACCGTTCTACCAATTTGTACCAAACTCGGTATTTTTATTGTGCTTGCCACATAAAAGCAAAATTTTGAAAATTATTGATATCGGACTAAAATTACGGCCGCTTTTCATATAACGGTAAATTTCAGAAATGCTTGAAACTGTAATATTTCGAAATATAAGGACGCTAATTTACTCAAAATTGATACACCCCGGCTTACCATCTAGCGGTAGCTTTCGGAAAGGTGAAAAAAACATATATTTAATACTTGCGCCGGGTATTTAATGTTCGGCTCCACCCGAACTTAGACTTTCTTACTTGTTTTATTTTGTTATTTTGTTTCGCTGTATTCTGTTTTATTTATTTTTGCTTATCTATTTCATTTTATTTTATTTTTCTTCATGTCTTTTTTATTGTCCACACCATGCTTCGAAGCAATTTATATAAGCAAGAATGTAAATATGCCTTCATGTTATGACTGAATAATATTTTCATCCCTACAACAAGAATTTTAAAAGGAAACTTTTCTATTCCATTTATCTATTTACGGACTGGCATTCATTAATTATTTCTCCGTTAAATACTTGGCATAATTTTCACTGCCTTTCGACGTTTTTTTTTTACGTCAACTTTATTCATTTCACCCTTTCACTATCGGTCTGGCTTTCTTAGCACCTTTAACGTGGTGCCCGTTTCCACATAACTTTTCAATTTTCTTTAACTTAGCAGAAGTTAGCTGTGGGTGCATCACGTGGAATTCGCCTTTTTTTTGCTCAGAATGAATGGTTACCTTAGGTGCTCTCTACCTCGAACAAACCCGGTTAATGTTGTGCCACCTCTAACGCCAGTGAAAACCTCTAAAATATTTGCAAACTTCACTTGGCAGTCATACTAATAAGCTTTTTATAATACTACCTTCAAACTTGAATAAACTTTACCATTACCTAGCTACTTACAACCAACTAGCCTTCTGCGTTCATGCATTAGCTCTTTGTACCTTTCTTCATTAAGCGGGTGGATGTTGAGCGCTCAACAAGAAGAAGAAAAGAATGAAATTAATATAAGTAAGCTTGCATACAAGTTCTTCTCCTCTGTGAGAGCATAGTTGTTGTTGTAAGTTATACGTAAATGAGTGGCGTAAGAGTCAACTCTCTACTTGCATTAGTGAATTTTTGGCTCCTGTCGTTTTTTTTTTTTTTGTTAATGCAGTTTATGCCACTTACACTTGGTCAATATGCAGAAGCATATTTCAAATCGTTCAAGCTTAAGTGAGTTCAGGCAAGGGAGACGCTAGCAAAGGTGTCGATGAACGAGATTGCCAAGCATGTACATCTCTCTGCTCTCGATACTCTGTTAGTTAAAATTTTTGGAAACTACTTTGATATATAATTTACGAAATATTAATATAATTGAAATTGGCCACAACGGCTACGGGTAATAATCGGTTAACAAAATAACTTTAAAGCAAATTAATAGAATTCAAATTAAAGATGTTCTTTAAGTGATGAAATAAGTTTTAGGTTTTAGGTTTTCTACGGCACATTTCGTTAGCTGAAAGGAAAAACGCCCTACTTCAGAATTTTATTGAAAAACACCGTATCTCAGAATTTTTTTGAATAAAATGCCCTATCTCATAATTCGGTTCAAAAACACCCTACCTCAAACAAAAATACATTGAAAATATACTGAGATAGGGCATTCTTTCAACCAAATTCTGAAATAAGACGCTTTTCAATGAAAAACTGAAGTAGGGCATTCATGAAAAATTTTCTGAGATAGGCCGTTTTCGAACTGGCTGCCGAGATATGTCGATCTTCCACTCAGCCATCGAATTGTGGATTGAATAAACGGAAATATGCGGACTTCACTAAGAGCTTAAAACTTAGCTTAACTTCAAAAGCGAAATACAGAAAAGATGCTGTTCGTAGTTAGTAGAAAAAATTGTTCCGCAATTGATAATGACTAAACCAAGGAGTGGATGTATAGAGCTATCGTCAACAAAAAGTTAATTAGTGCTTTGCCAGTTCTAAGAAGGAAGTCGGGAAAGTAATTTCGGTTCTTGGTAAAATATCATATAACTTCCATATAATATCATAAAATTCCAGAGAATCCAGAAGCCAGGCCCAATGTGCCTATTAAATGAAATAATGGATATGTTTAATGATAGTGCAATGGCATGGAGCTGCAAGAGTTCCATATGAATTTGTTAAAAATGCAAATATATATATAATATAAACGTTGTGAAATAAAGACCACATGTCATTGGACATATAATAGGTACGTTTGTTTTTCCTCCACCCTCCAACTACCCAGCCCTTAGTTTTAAAATTACTGGTTGTTTTAAATTTTGTGTACGCGGATTCGCTCCCGCAACAAATGATTTAAGATCTATGAGATCTCACAAATCTAACCAGACCCAATCGCTTTGCTTTCTTATCCAACTTGGAAAAGGCAGAACGGACTTCGCAGTTCTTATTACCGATGTGTTCTCAGCGGACTAGCAGACAAAAATACACTAGCCCTTTCAGACCGTCTGAAACCGGTTATGAACTTGTGTTAGTAAGAGATTTTTCTATGTGTCTTTTTCAGATCCAAACTATACCGCATTTCGGCGTCTAAAATTGCCGAGGTACACTATTCTCATTATCTTGTCGTTCTCACCCACGAAAAACCGGTTTCAGATGGTCGCCTGTGTGTCTGCTCAGACTACATCGGAAGCTCAAGAAGAGCGTATCGGTTGATTTACATAAATTATATAGTATGTCCCTCAATTCAAAATGGCGCTTCAGAGTTTCAAACAAATCCAATCATTTTTTTTTTTTAAGTTGGTCGCCATTTTGAATTTTGCAACGCTGATCTCAGATTCATAATCAGCAAGCTCAGACACTCACTGTAAACGAGTTTCAACCCTTGACAAAGCTTAAAACGGTCAGTATCAACGTTTTAATTTCAGTATTTTTTTTTTTAATTTGATCGCCATATTTGATTAGTCATTTTGAATTTAAAAAAATTTACTTCAGATTCGTAATCAGCGACCCCAAAAACTCTCGTGTGCCGGTTTTCGAACAAAGCCAACCATTTAAAAAATGGATCGCCATTTTGGATCAGCAAGTTTGAATTTGGAAAAACTGACTTCAGATTCCTAGCAACCTCAGAAACCCCACTGGTGACAAGTTCCAACCCATGATAACGCGCAAATCGTTCAGTGTCAACTTTTTAATTTTACTAGTCTCTTTTCGAGAGCATATTTTCGGGCACTGTATGTATATTGGTTATGAGACAAAATATATATGTAACGTAAGTTTCACTTCTCCAGTGTGGCCCAGGCGCAATTACTTTTTTTTTATAATGACTGAAGATGAGTTAAGTTCGTGTCGATGAGTGGAATATAGAATGCAATTCTATAGTAATCTCTAACTTTTTAGTGTTAACGTTGCATCTACTTTTTTGGCGTTTGTTGATGCGTGGTTTCTTGTTATGAATGTCGTATTTGGTGCATGCTTCGCTCATATTTTCGAAAATTTCGTGAAAATTACATTCGAGTCTCTAGAAGGTCCCGCATAGCATCTACAAACTTCAGGGAACACTTAACTTACGTTAGGTATATATATTTTTTTTAACTAGATAAAAGTTCTTTTATTTATGGACTATTTTATCTCTTGCAAATGCCCAACCAAAATTTTTTAACCCAGTAGGACTCCAATTGCCATGGTATCGTCTTTCCATACTGAAAGTATCGAAATATCTTTATTAAAATTGTATCCCCATTCGGCGCTAACGCTTCCTAGTATCGAAAAATGATCAAAATCGAACTGCATATTAGAGCTGCTCGGCAAAATGGTAGTATGGTAGCTTTCGCTGGAGTGCTGATGCATTGCATATAAACGTAAATATGTAAAACGGCGCAGACTAAATAGCATACACCACAGAATGTAGACATACATATGTTTCGGTGTGGTTGGTTTGGCAGTTAGACGGTCAGGCAGTATGGAAACGCTAGCGAAAAAAATTAAGCCTTTGACATGCGTCGCCCATAAATCTTTGACAAAAATAAACGTAGTTGTGTGGGAACACACATACATATGTGCATATAAACAAAAACATGCCAGAATAAGTGGAGCAATTAAACTTCATATAGTGATAAACATGTCATAGTGTGTGTGCATATATGTATATGTGTACACTTATGTTTGCAGGGTATGCATTGTATGCATAGAAACGTAACATTGGTTCTCTTTCCCCAAGCGAATCGTACTTTCTGGAACACCGAAATTCGGTTAGGTATGGGTAGGTTAACGATGTATGCAGAAAAATACACATCACAGATTCTCCATTCTCCTGAAGCTACATGCGTTTGACAGCAACTACTAGGGATGCAAACGATATATCGCTGTTTGTGATGGACATCGATAATATCAGTTCAAAATTCGATTCTTGCCATCGATGTTTATAGCATTCTAACATTCGTTTTCAACGATAAATAGGGTGCACTTGGCGTATGAGTAACATTCTTTCCTGGGCATGAATCACGTATGACTACAATCGTCTGGACGATATCGTGTTGAGATTGTCTTGCTTCATGAAAAACAAAAATTGTTTGATCATTTGTGCGATATCATCAACTCGATGCCAATTTCGCTTAACGTAAGAGTAACGGTAACACGTATCTAACAGCAACACAAATACATGTATCAGTGTTTTGACGACATCTTTTTGTGAGTATCGTTTGAACGACTTTCGTTTCAAAGTTATGTGATTCATGCACAGCTCATTTTTCATACACTCATTCCTTCTTTATTTATCCATTGATTTTCTTCATTAGTTACTAGATTTTTTTTGCAACGGAACAAAGGGCAAAAAATTTACATAGAATATATTATTTCCTAAATTTTTCCCTGTTAAAGTTTTGAACTTTTTATTTTTACATCAAATGAAAAAAAAATTCTGGAATGGTTTTTAATGATTTGTATACGGTTGTGGATAATTTTCATTTGCCGTATTTCCTATTACAATTTTTCAAATAGTTCGTAAGATATATGCACGTGATTAACCATTGCTTTCATGATATCTACACGGGTAGATATTTGGATTTTCATTTGCTAATAATTTCGTGAGTTTTTATTTAGTTTCAAAATGCTTTTAGCTGAGTTATCAAATTTTTTCTATATTTCTAGAAAAAAAAATTATTTTTTAAAGCCAAATTCACGGTGGTTAGTTAGTAGTAGTTAACCACTGACAAAAGTTTAACTATTGATTTTGATATTCACGCTCAGTTAACAAAACTTTAAACCAGCATGCCCTACTGGTGAAACTCTTGTGAAATTATAATTTATTTTGGAACGAAATTCAAATCTTAATTGAAAAAAAATTTTTTTTGTTTACAAGTGTTTATAAATATATACCAACATTACATACATTGCAACTTATAACGATATTCTTACTTTATCAATAAAAACAAATCTTAAGTAATAAAAGAAACTATATTTTATCCACGTAAACTGCGTTTTTCTGAATTGGCGCCCTTATAGCAGTTTTGGCACCTCGTTTGTGTAAGGCAATGTTCGGCGCATATTGGCTTATTGCATTTTAGGCATCCTTGCAAAGTAACTCTTTAATTTTAGGGTCTCGTTAGCACATGCAACAGACACTTTTTTGCTTGATGCGTCCTCTAGCATCTCGTTGTGGCTCAGCATTAGCCTGAAATATGAGACATTTTGATATATTTTTTTGTTTCTGCATAAAAATCCTCATACAAATTGAATGAAACAAGTTATTATCCACCGAGCTAGATACCATGAGCCTACGTATCAAAAAATGTTCATGAGTGGTGCCACTTTTTTAAGCTGAATAGCGCAAATTGAGGAGAAGCTCAGCCAAAGACAAACATGTGTGTAAATTGAAATTGTCTCGACAACTTATCCATTACAATTAACTCAATTTTCGGAATCTCTGATCAATTTTACATAGAAATTGGATAGTGCCATACATAAAACATTTTTGCTGTAAAACAGTGTTACTTAATGAATATTAGTTTACATTATTGATTTTGGAATGAAGATTCAGAAATTCTTAAGTTATCGTGCAGTATTGGAAATGCTAACTGAACTCAAAAATTTTCGTTTTATTATATGATGAGTATACGAATTACCATTCTAATGGATATGTATTCATTTTTCTAATTAGATTAAAGAAGAATATATTGGTAAAGATTGAAAAAGTCTAAATCTTTTCTTTAAACTTGGCTAGGACTTAACGAATTGTAAAACATCCACACTGATCTATATATCTTTGCTCTCAAGCCAACTCGGAGTTTCTTTTGACCCTCAGTTTGCAACGTTGACCAATCTAGTTCGCATGAAGTAACTATACTTCCACAGCGATTTCTCCTTCACTTGCAATATTTTGAGCCAACTATTTCCATTTTAAGTCAATTGACAAACGCCTCTTTGCTTCGACCTTCCTTAGTCGTCTGCGTCTTTTGCCGCGTATACCTTTTTAACAAATACTCCCTGTATCTCTGTACTCGCCTCAGCACTCCACGCAGTCTATACATCTCTCTAGTATAAAAATTTCGATCACCTGTTTCTTAGTAGTACCAAATTGTAGTTCCTCTAAGGGGCATTTGTCCTTCCCTTCTTTAGGGAAAAGCCTGCTTATAGGCATCACATAGTGTAAGATATGCGAACGTTCGTACATTCCAGGTCCTTTATGTTGTTCGTTTATGTCGGCCTTAGTGAACTCAGCATTTTCTCTACGAACTCTATGAAAAGATCAGGAGTTAATAAAATAAGTTTATTTCAGCTATTTTTTAACAAAAATAGTAAGGCATATGTATGTAGGCATCATCCAATAAGGGTAGCTGTACTCCGTCAGCAGTACGCCAGGTTGGGAATAAAGTCTGCAAAAGTGCTACCCACCGTTGGTTCCACGTTTCATCTTTTCTAAATTCATATCGCTCATCTACTTCAACTAGTGAACCCGGCAAAACGACCACTTTCAATTCAATTTTTTAAACCTGGCAAACAGGTGGCAGCCTCTTTTAAAGTATTTTCAAACTAAAAGCTTTCGCCTGTCATTGTTATATATATTTCAATTAACTGATGAATTAAGTTGAATAACATTTTTTTAAGCACATGTCAAGTCTTCTAACTACAGTTTAGATATAAATTATTTTCAAACCCATTTCGATTGATACTCATCTGACATTGTTATCTATAAATATTTCAGGTAACTGATGAGTTAAGTGGAAATTTATTTTTTAAACACGTCTCAACCCTCCTAAATATAGTTCTGAAATAAAGGATTTTAAACCCATTTTCATTGATAACCGTCGTTTAGTAATTCATTTAACTTATTAAATAATTTTAGTTTAGCCCTTTAAACTGACACATCAAAAATGTTCTAAATTGTCAAACTAAGTATTTCTTGAAGCTCTTTCATTTGACATCCATCGTTAATATTTCATATAACTTGAGTATAAAGTTGTTCAATTCAACTTCTCAAATAGGTGGAAACCCTTTTAAAAATATTTCCAAACTACTACTTTTTAAACCTCTTTTGTCTGACACCCATACAGCGATACCTTATTCACTTAGTTAAGTTATAAAGCCTTTTTAAAACAATTCCGATTAATACCCATATTTATTAATTGATTTAACTTTTTAATTAATTTGAGCTTAATTTCTCTCTCGAAAAAGTAAAACCATCTTGTACATCCACACCCTAAGCCCTTTAATTTGGTACCTCACTTTTGATTATCGAACGAACGTTGCAGATCTTTTATGCTGCACAAAAAATACCTCAACTCAAACTCATAACTCAAAAAAGCAAAACTCGAGAAAAATGACTTGGAAATTTTGAATTAACATATAGATACTCCTATAGTGGAAATGATACAGCTATGGAATTTTTGCACAACGCAGACGAAGAGGTAGCGGTAATTTCTGCATACTCAGCTAAATTTTTGTATGTTTTGGAGCAATATGTATCTAAAAAAACCGTTATAAGCTTAAGTGTGTACATACATACATATTTCGGTATAATATGGCAAGGCTATACGTTTATGTAAGTGTTTTTTTTTTACTTGTATTGGAATTAAAATTTTTCGCAATGTACTCGTATGTAAATATCTCTACTCTTTGGTCTGCTTATGTGAAGAAAACAAACAGACATACATACATACATATGTGCACATGCATGCAACCATTGAATTGCTGTACATTTCTTTATAATGTCGCCCAAGCATTAAAAAGTTGTGTGCTATTCGTGGTGGTGGTTGAGTAAAAGCTGCGCCAATAAATTTGTCCATTTGGTTGTTTGGTTATTTTCACTGCAGAACAAACAGATAAACATATTGTCGTTTAAAGTACAAAACCACGTATCAACAAAATGCAAAACCGCGTATATAAGGTTGCATAAATTATTTTGTAGAGAGTAATAATACTCATATTTCAAAATTTTACTCTTTTTTATAAAGCAATTGCATTTGTGGCTAGTAAATTTAACGACGAATGGATAAGAATTGAGGCAAGAGTATGTGTGAGCAAATCCCATTTTTGACAGCCAATGTCAGTTACGCGGTTTTGGGGAATGACGGTACGCGGATTTGTAATTTAAACTTTTACTTTACTTAAAATAGAGCAGCACACGTTGATGGCCTGTAGAAAATTACAAAGTGCAGGGACTAGCATATAATTTGAAAATTTTCTTTCACTTTGTGGAGGTGCACATAAATACATACATACATATATGTTCATCATATCAATTTCATGATATCAATTCACCTTAATAGAGACATACCGTTTACGGTAAATTTAGAGAAAAGTTTAGACCATTGTGTAGGTAAAAAAAATATATAAAAAACTACCGCTTTCTTCAGAAGGGATGTCTAATAAACTGCTATAAGTATTTTTATATTTTGGTTTTACTAAAATTATCTCAACTTTTATTGATCGGTATAAAAGACTGCATGTACACCCACCAAAACCATACACTTAAACAGATACACACGTGTACAAATGTACATGGGGAGAGCTTGGGAAAATATCTGCAAAAAATTCACCAAAAAATTCACTTCGCTGACGGTCATGTCTACCAGTACATTTCAGCTGCTCTACCAGTTAAGTACTTTTGCAGTTTTATGTTTCTCAGTCTCCTTTTTTTTTGCTGCCGAGCTATGTACTCTTCCGCTGCATTGTGCATTGTTGATTCGGTGTTATGCGGCGCTGCGTTAAATTTGCCGCATTGTTTAGCTTTTGACGCCATGGACAAGTGGACCCTTTGTAAATATTTAGTAAATGAATCAGCGCGCTGCTCTTATCATTTATGTACACACTAGCATACATGCAATCGGAACACAGCTGGCAGTTTTGACGTACGCGGACTACCATCATAAACTACACTGCAGCAAATGTCAGGCATAAACTTTAAGTACCATGTAAATTCTCGTCATCGATAGAAGCGGGTCATATGAACGACCTACTTTTTTGCCCATATGTGCATGTAAGAAGACTAAGGTATATAACTTTTTAAGTTATTTGGCTTAAATTTTTTCATTTTTTGTAGGTACTATATATCACCCTTATCAAATACATACATATGTATGAATGTATGTATGTACATAAACCTGTGCTCCAGTGCGTATACGTAACATTTAAAGATCCTTCTTGTTGAGTCGTTATATTATTACAGTCAAATTAAAAAAAATGGTCGTCTTCTAAACGGTGATCAATTATTTTTTTATATAAAACTTGAGAACTGAATGTAAGACTAGGATGGCAACCGCAAGCAATACATTTTGCGATTGCCGCACACCTTCAGGGTTTTTTTCTAATAAGCTAAATAATACAGGTACCGAAAATAAAAGCTATTTCTATTTTCAAAGTCACCTAGGCCAAATTATTTTAAGTTTGAAATAAAAGTCATTTCCTGATAATAAACAAACCGCTTAACCAAATTATGCCAATTTGGCATCAAATGAAATAACGCTTTTAAACAGAAATAACGAACGAAAGTTACCGCCTCTATTTATATTTTTTTATATCTTAAAAGCAAAAGAAATTCATATACCTGACCCAAGGTTTTTTCTATGGTAATTAAATAATATTTTTTATTGAAATATTTTCCAATAGTTGGAATTCCTCGTTAGACATTTAAGTTGAAAATCTATTTCAGTGCTCTTTCCTTTGATACTAAACTTGTTTAATTTGGTTAAGTGGTTTGTTTATTATCAGGAAATGACTTTTATTACAAAATTAAATAATATTTGAGCAAGTTGACTTAAAAACAAAAGTAACTGTTGGTTTATGTCCCCGGACTTAACTCGTTTTGGTTATTTTATTTTGTAACTCACATTTGATTTGATTCATCGACGTGAGACGAAACACGTTCAATGAATCACATCCGAGCACATCGACCAAAGTAGATAGCTTTTTAGTAACATTGACCGATCACTGTCAAATAGATCCTAATGTCAATTAGGTGTGCTGCCACTTAACTACTTATTGTATTTATGTGAGATGAAAACGAATGGTTATAATGCATGGGCGGATGCTAACGAACGGGAGATCTAAAGTCAACACATCCCTACGATTTGTTACGTTCCGTTCCCAGGCATTAGATATCGCTAAAAGTTGTCTTATACTTTACTAGTATATTTGAAGTTATATTTGATAAATTCTATACTTATTTTATACCTGATGAATTTGTTGATTAAATGATCCTTCATACTGATAACTAAGTATGTATTGCATAATTTAAAAGAATAACGAAATGGAGAGATGTCATTAGAGAGGATTTACAAAACTTTTTTTGGGGTCGTTATGTAGATACATATCGTCGTTTAAAGTAAAAAAACGCGTATGTGAATTATGTAAATTATCTTCTAGAGAGTAAAAACACTCATATTTTATAATGGTTCTCTTTTTTAAAAAGCAATCGCATACCTGGCCAGTATATTTCAGGACGAATGGATAAGGATTGTGCCAAGAGCTTGTGTGAGCAAATGCAATTTTTGGGAGCTAATGCCAGTTACGCGGTGGAACTAGTGGAAGTGGGGCGAGTTTTACTAAACTCCTCTTGTATCTTAAAAGAGGTTTACCACAATTCTAAGATTTTGGCACTTTACAGAAAACCAAATAGGTGTTATCGTAGAATGAAAAACTCGCAAAGCATATCCACTTATACATAAAGTGATAAATAATTTTCGTAGTCGATATACACTTTCCGATATTATAGTCATTGATGAGTCTACGGTCAAGTTTCATGGAAAATTGATTATAAAGACATATAACCTAGCGAAATAAGATCGCTACGATATGAAAATTTAAAAGGCCTATACAATAAATAGTTACACATTGTTATACCAAATGTATTCCGGAATATTGCATCAGATAGAAGGTCTCGATAAAACTGGTTCAGTAGCAGAGGTTCCAAGTTCCTCAAATTCACTTACATCTTCAAGTAATTCTGGGCATAGTCTGCAGAAAATTCCATGAAATACACGCAATAAATTGGTACAAAAAAGACGCTATATCAAAATTAAGATCAATGCGTCACATGTGACCAAAAAGGGAGGCCCCCACTGCGATCGAAATTCCAATTGGAGAAGGAGTTGGCTTCACTTGGCGTTTCCAATTGGGGTCAGTTGGCATAGAAGAGAAACGACTGTCGTGCTTTGTTCAACTAGGCCAAAATCGCTTATGAGTTACAGTGCCAAATAAGAATTAAGGACAGCGAAAAACAGTTCATATTTGAAGGCTTTTCCTTGATAGGATGGTCTTGCAGCTGAAATGTTAAGAGAGGTCGGTTGATTTTCGCATTCGCAAGGGGATGCTTTCATCACATACTTTATCTTATCTTTGTATCAACCTGCCTAGCGGGCAGGAAAATTTTATGAGACGGCTCTGGAAAACCTGGTCGCTTAAATTAGTAGTGCTATAACTAGGAAGGAACTTGCCTTGATAATGATTATAGACGTTGATGATGCTTTATACAATGCAACCCTCAATAGCATGTGCAACTCGGCTCTAGGTCATGTAGTAAATTTTGTGCTGATAAATTTGATTCGTTCAATGTTCGCGCAGAGGGTCATTAGGATTCATTAGGGCAGAAGGAGGTCAACAGCGGTGTGCTTTCTCCCTGGCTCTGGTGCTTGGTAATCGATTATCTGCTGGTCAAAATTAAAGCTTTTAAATCTTCGCCCCAGTGTATGCAGATGATGTGGCTTGCTTCATTAGAGGCACTCCTCTGTTAGTTTTTCGCAGGAAAGCGCAAAACGACACTGAATATTATTGATACTTGGCGTAGTGAGAACGAGCTGTTCATTAACTCAACTAAAAGTAGTGTGTTGGTGCTCACTAGAGGGAGCAGTTTGGACATCCTAGTTTCTACTGCCCTTAAAGGAGTCACTAGTCAAATTTCTTCTAAAGTAAAGTAGTTAAGTGTAATCTTAAGTAGTAAACTTTTATTGAAGTCTCACAACGTGCTGGAAATTTAAACAGGTTCTTGGTAAAATGCGAGGTCTGTCACCGACAGGAATCCTGGGGTCTTGCATCTCTGTGACAAGACCATAATCAGCTATGCATCTGTGGATTGGTGGAGCAAACTGTCAACCAATAGCATGCAAAATATGTTGGACAAGCTTAAAAGAACGAACGCAGTGTGTGTTAAAAATCAATATAAAATTCGTGTTGAATTTTCTGTAGGTCCTTTGTAATAAATTAATATGCACATATGTATATACGGAGTGAGCAGCTTTTCATAAAAAAAAAAATAATTGTGTTTATTTTAGTTAGCAGATTTTATTTTCAATTATTTCTAGCGATTCTAAATCCTAAAAGAAATAATTAGTTTCATCACCATGTAGAGATATTTCCCCCTTTTTGGCCAGTATCAAAAGTTA
>NW_023458558.1:36233171-36254770 GCF_013731165.1 Rhagoletis pomonella | reverse complement strand
AAATTATGCGAAAAACTTCACGCTAAGAAAATAATATTTTTACGCGTCACAATGAGCAAAATTTGACACCGATTATTTTTGTTGTTGTTTTGTTTTTTAAATCAATTCATTAGATTGACTTAGTAGCCGAATATTTATCAGCCAGAATACCAAAAATCACGGCCATCTGAAATCATTTTATTTTGGACTTTTGGCACGCTAAAATTGTAAAAGTGCACAGTGTGTGGCGTTGGCGGCATTGGTATCGGTGACGAAATCATTCTAGCATTTTGTTGATATGCATGGCATGATGCGATTTTTAAGCGATTATACAACGCGCAGTGCACCTAGACATATATATATTTGTACATTAGGGTGGTCCGAAAATGCACGTGCAAAAAGTTAGACCCGAATTTCAATGCTCTCACCCATAGGATTGTATCGAAAAAATATAGCCCTGTTTTATTGTTACAAAATCAAATAATATTTAGAGGTCTCCCAAATCGATCAAAGCTTTCCATGTATTTTGCATGCGGTGCCACGCCCATTTTCAAAAAATTTTCCTAAATATCATTTTCTGCTAAGAAGCCATTGCATATATCGATTTTGAGTAAACTAAATTAAATAGTTACTAATTTATCACAGTTTTTGTATTACTGTAAATTACCGTTATGTGGGAGGTAGGCGTGATTCTTGTCTGGTTTCAAAAATTTTCAACGGGCTTCTTGGTGAGGCTCTAAGGCTTAGAGTCTAAGCAATATTCGCACCGAGTTTGGTCGGGATTGGTGAAGGGAATACAAAGATACTGCATTTCATCATAAGTGGGCGGTGCCACGCCCATTTTCCAAACAATTTCATAACTGTCTTACTTGATGCCAAAATTATAATTCGGAAACCAACTTTCAACAATTTTTATTCAGTATTTGTGGAAGTATCGTAGTTTTTGCATATTTCGAAAATACCGTTATATGGGATGTGGGCGTGGCTATTGTCCGATTTTTTCCATTTTCAATCCCAACCTACCGTGGATAAAGGCAAACCTACTTACAAAATTTCCTTGACATATCTCAATTGTTTCTCGAGTCATCGTGTACACGGACAGACAGACGCACGGACAGACATGGCTTATTATATACATGTATACATTTTTCTATATCCATCGCGATTCGTTTTAGCTGGTACAAACGACCGTTATGTGAACAAAGTTATAATACCCTTGTGCACAAGTGCGCTCGGATATAAAAACAGGGGCATATTTTTTTCGGAATAGAACTGTCCTAGGGGGTGATAACATTAAAATTCGACCACCCCAATGAGGACTGAGTGTGCCACATATATATGTACTTATGAAGGCAGAACATGTATTTTTAAAAGTGTATATCCTTATAAGTGCCTACATAAGGATATATATATATATATATATATATATATATATATGTACGTACCAGTGCGGGAAAGCAAAAGGTGTGAGCTTTCATGCAAGCATACATATGTGCGTAAGTACACATACGTACTGTCACATATGCATCTCCTTGCATTCAGCTTACGTTGCATTCGTTTATTCGTGTGTGACAATGTCTGTGTATGCCATTGGATATTTTTCCACTTACTTAACACATTAAGGACGCGAGTGTAAACTGACTAAAAATATCCACTCGTCTCAGCGATTTCAAGCAGCCAACAGTCAGTGGCGCTAAATACTGTATCACATTGCAACTTCAACATTGTGCTACCTGTGTGTATGTATATGTATATGTACTATAGATAGATAGTGGTGTTTCACTTGAAGCGAATGTAAATATGTATATGTTTGTCTGCAGGCTAAGGCCCTGTCTCCACAGGAAAACACTGATGTCGTAATAACCATGTCACAAAATATATTGCCAATGGAGACAGCCTATTTCTGATGTGCTGCAATATATGTCAACGCTTATTGCTTGACATCTATTGCAGGCAATTCGATAGTTTGACAGCCATATTTTCATTTGAATGAAAGCGTGCTGGTGGTAACATCGATGAAATTTTGATGTTAAATCAAAATAAAAATCTGTTCCTTATTGGATTATTTATGATTACGTTTTAGGAAATTATTCAGCAAGTTTTTTAAAGAGTTAACTGTTTTTAAATGCCGAAATTGAGAGAATGTTGTCTGGTGGCGTCAGACGGCAAATGCTTATTTCAAGACATCAAAGTGCCCACACACAAAAACCTGCGATCACATTGCTCGTCAAAATGACAGTTGGTAGGCCATCGGTGTTCGCCTGTGGAGTTCTGCGGTAACATACGTAAATACAGTGGCTCACACAAGTGTTAAGGTGTTGATTTTTTAAATATTCACAACGTTTTTCAAGTGATTTTTTTTGTAATTTGTCTATAAAAATATTGTTCAATCGTTAGCCAAAATCATTAAGAATCAAGGCTATAATTCAGCCGGCACTTTTTTAAACCGGCACTTCATGAGAATAAAATTGTATGGGCTTTTTAGCACTTTTTAAATAATATGAATTTAATCTTACGAAAGGTGGAATTTCTATTCGCAAAAGTAAAGCCTTATTGCACGTCTACAACCAGAGCCCTTATATATGTACAAGTATATGTCTTGATAGATATACATATAATAGAGCAAGTAAATTAGATGAGACCACTTCAGAAGTGCTACATTTCCTTTAAAAAAAGAATTATTGAAATCGGTTCACGTGGTCCAAAGTTATACACAACATACATAAAGAAAAAAATTAAAAAAATATATATATATATATATATATTCCGACGAACTGATAAACTCCTCCTTTTTTTGAATACGGTTAAAAATATAAATAAAAATTCCATATATTTTGTTCGAAAAAGTAAAAAGCAGTAAATCATTTGTACTGTGATAGAGAAAGATATTGGTCTCTTACGAAATCATACGGGTACATACGGTACACCCTTCACCTAAGAAAACACTTAATACTAGAGTACACGCGCGGCCTACTATAGTAGAACACCGTAACATTTTTGTTAATACATTGACCGTTTTTTATGTAAGAGCGGCGCGGTTCCAGCAAAGCGTTCTGCAATAAATTTGGCGACGAGTGAGTACCGCGCTTGACTTCCACGCGTACTTGTTTGTGAATTGGCACGAAAATCACTGACCTACCATAGTAATTCGCGCGTATATTGGTGTACTGAATTTATAATTTGGTTACTTTGCATATGCGGTGCATCAGTGTTCTTAGAAACTGCCGCCGATGGCCCCTTAAACTTCTTTTTGATTTGATGAACATTGCTGCAATCAATGCTCTCATAATCAACCAAATGAATGTCAATACGAAAAAAATTGCCCTGGTCACTCTTTATAAGAATAGACGCTCGATTTTTTGAAATCCGCTTTGAATCGCTGTACGTCCATTAAACACGTCTCTAACAAATAAAATTTGGGATAGGGAAGCTCTTAAGAGCATCTCAAGAAGTACAGCACGACATAATGCCGAATTTTAATTAGTCGGTTCACCTATTGTATCAGAGCTCTAAGTCCATCCACAAGAAGTTGGTGCAAGATTTGTAACAATTGGGTTTGTCTTGATCACCAGGGTTACAAAAACTGATAGTTTTTTAAGTAATATTCGTTTAAGAAGAAAATGTAACACATTGATCTAAGAAGTAAAATTATTCTTATTTTTTCTGTTACATAAATAAATTATTTATGTTTTCAAATTCCTACTTCCTATGAAAAAATTTAAGTTTGTGATCGTACACGTAGTAGATTTAACTATATTTTTTAACTATAAGTTTCATTTAAATGTTATCTAAAAAAAAACATTTATTGACATTTTAAAATGGTGTACTATAGTAGGCCAAGCGTGCATTGGCGTAAAAAAAGAGCGCGTGTACTCTAGTGTTAATTCTTTTCACAAATCGTCTTGTTTATTACATAGCAATCAAATTAAATCGACTTTGTTCAAAAAAGTTCTGTGATATAATCATTGAGTTTCAGCTCGATTGAAACTTCTTTTTATTGGGCAGATTTTATTTTAATGGTGAATTTTGTTTAGAACTCTACCCAGGGAGACAACGAACAGTTGAAAGATTAAACGGAAATTATTCAATAAATTACAGAATCATTAAAATATGGGTATCAATCGAAATTGGACTAAAAGGACTTTATTTCTAAACTACTTAGGGAAAGTTAGCTACTCTGCTTAAAAACCTTAATTCAACTTTAGTCATCAGTTAATTGAAATGTGTATTAGTTTCAACCTGCGAGGGCATACCTTCTCGTAAAATTATCATGCGTTGTTTCTATCGACCACCACTTCAAGCTCTTCGTAGTATCGGCTTGTCTCTTTTTATATCGTAAATTACTTCTCGCTTTCCTCTCAGCTCACTATACATATGAATCTGCGCAAATAACTCGCGTTGCGCCTGGTCACAGTGTTACCCCGTACGTGTACGTCATTTTATTATTTTAAATAATAATATTATTTAAATAAATATGACAACCAATTGACACTCCAGGTTTTATCTAAAATATTTTAGAAATGGGCCTTATGAATAAAAATAAACAATTGGATTTTCATAAAATTTCAGACAATTTACGAGATTTGTTTAAACAAATTTAAGTAAAATATTTGAGATTTAAAGAAAAAGCAGTTGCTTATATTTTTGTTCATAAGGCCTAACGTTCAAAATTTATCTCATAACATTTGCGCATTTCCTCAATTTAAAATATATGTATTTAAACAGTAGGTATGCACTTTAAATAAAATATGAAAACGTGTCATGCATTCATATTCAACAAAATATTTGGAATTCCAAGTAAGGCAAGATTGTTGGCCTTATAACTATTGCTATTAATTATGCAAGTCATATCGTCAAGTGTATGTATAAACACTTACTCATTTGTGCTCTTCGAAAAATATTGCGAACTCAAATATTTTCATTTCGCAACCACATTCCAACAAAAGAATAATGAGTTTGCACAAATTGTTAGTGGGTGGGTGGAGGAGGTGGTGGAGTCTTAAAAGACAAGGCAACAAAAATCTAAGTAGGAACAAACAAATTGTAGAAAGTCACATATGAAAATGAGCGAAAGTAAAATAATCAGTGACATAGAGCGAAGAGAAAGCATATTTAATATGCGAAAAAAATTAACAATGTCATCAAAGTGAATTTACATGCTTGTCCCCGTATGCTGATTACACGGAAAATCTATTCAAAGCAAGTTATTGTTAGAGCATACATTTAAGCGGACGGACGAGTTGGTGGTTTGCACAGTTGTGCTACATACATATGTATATACAGCAAGAGCGAAATAAATGTTAATAATGTAGTATGCACATTAGGATGGTCCACAAAAAAAAAAGTTTCTCATTGCCCACCCGTATTTTAAAAAATACTTTGAGGCTATAAAAATCGTCATTCTTGTCGAGCTTTAAAAACAGCCAAAAGTCGAAATATCTTTCTAATTAATTATTAATGATCCGATCTCAAAGTGCGATATATCATTGAAAATATGTCTCTCTGAATAATGAAGATTTCTGGTTCGAGCAACATTTGAATGAAAAGTTTGTTTTTAATAGGCAATAACAAAACCCAGACGGTACTTCTGCCGTGAGGAAAGCCTTTCATTAAAACCATTTGCGGTCGTAAGCGGCGTAAATCTTTAGGTATCTTCGCTTAATGTGTTAAGATCGGCCAGCACTATAAAATATTCAAGCACTGAATATTTATTTATTTTTAAACCTCCTCCTAAGATTCTGTCGGCCTAGATTACCCCCTTAGACCAACAAATTCGTATAACTGGAGGTCTACTACTCTTCAGGTCGCGTATTTTTTAACCCTTGTCCTGTGTTCATAAAGATAAACGTACGTGACTTTAATGGGTCAATATTGCCCAATATGTGAAAGAAAATATTTTGATTATAATTCAAGTTTGTAAGGTATTTTTTTATTTAATAAATAAAAAATTAATTCATGAAAGTAGAAAATTAAGAATTCTTAGCTTTGGTTTAACCGACCTGACTGAACTCGGATAAATAGCCGCGTTTGTGTTGTTGCTTTGCGTGTATTTCGTCATTTAAGCGAGTGTTCTTTTGTAGCTCAGTTGCAAAAGAATGGACCTAATAAACATTGTTGTCATTCATACGCCATGGACTGCAAGAAATTTATTTATTCATTCCTGAAAAAAATAAGAAGGAAATTTTTGTTCCGCAACTTTTAAAGTAGCTGTTAGATGTGGCAAGTGCAAGTTCTTTTTAAAAGTCTGTCAAACTCAAGAATTTCCGTAAGTGATTGCAGGAGCAGTTACATCTTGCATGTAAAGTGACTTTCGAAAGCAGTTTTTATTTTCGAAAATCAAACTTTGCACACTAATTTTTGTCTATTTATACAGTGAATTTAGAAAACTCCACTTTCACCTCTGTTACCAGACATTTTTATGCTCATAACAATATCACTGATCTGAATTTTTTTTAAATGCTAAAATGCGCACAAACTAACCAAAAAATGTCTAAAGCTTAAATATTTAGATTGTTGATACCAGGAGAATACATTAATTACAGGTATTTTGTTAAATTTGATGCAAAATTTTTTAAATTTTATAAAAAAATCGGAAAAAATCGCTTCACATGACAACACTCGATCGTTTTGACAGCACTTATAGCAAAAATCAAAATTTCTATTGCAGCGCGAGCAAGTTGAAATTATTTCTAGAAAGCGATTTGCATAATTCCAGTTGCAGTTACACCTACCGCAAGTGATTTCTAAAAATCTTCAAAGCGGACTTTCTGGCAGTTTACACGGGAAAGTACACCACAGATATCGCATTTTTACTCCAAAATGCGTAGAAAAAGCGCTTGCATTGCCACGTTTAACCGCAACTTAATACGAGCCAGAGAATGAAAACGTTTTTCTCTTGTATACAGACCAACCCAGCCTAATGTAGATGTCTGTTAACATACCATTGTATGACATAAACATATGCACCATGTTTGTCGCATAAATTCGTGTGAGTATTTGTCTTTTTTCCTGCTAACCTCACTGGCAATATCACTATGCTTCCCTAGTGTACATATATGTACATATGTATGTATGTAGCTGGCTGGCTGACTTGCTGCCACTGTGACGAGAGTGATCGTGGAGGAAGGGTCTACTATTGGCTCAAAAAATTCTAACCCAAATAATAGTTAAAACTATTCCAAATATTTATTTAATATTCTCATAGCTACATGAGATCGCTGAGTGCTTTTGCCCTTGCTACTGGTGCTACGTATATCCGAGCTAAGCAGCTGAAACCACCCAGTATGGCGTAGCTCAACCAATTACCTCAGAAAAATTAGTTTATTTCTACTTACGCAGCAACTGACTTCAAATTAATGTATAATAATCAGGCGGCCTCATTAAGATAAACCAAATGCTTACACTTTTGATACATATATTTGCAAATAGTTCAATATTAGTTGTAAAATCATCTAACTGTGTAAAAGAAACATAATGACTTTGCACTGCTTTAAGCCAAATGCATTTTAAAGCAATTGAAATCAAATGCAGAGTGGGATAATTGACTGATGCCAAGGACATCGCCATGTTAAAGTCAACAGTTCGTTCCAAGGAAGAAAAACCAATCTTCAACTAGTTGTGGTGTGTAAAAAACTAGTTGAACATCGATAATTAAACTAGCTTCTTTCCATACTCGGCAGCGAGCGACCGGATGTGGTTTTTGATCTGCCTAGTAGCAAAGCAGTAGTGTACACATATATGTATATAAGTGTAAATGCGCCCATCTATAAGCGTTGCCCAAAAACGGCAATTGTACACGACTCGCGCGGTTGCAATGGATGTGCTAAGATATGGGTTACAGCAACACAAACAAGCACACATGTGTTCATTTTTGCGTATTTTTGGTTGTTACAACGACTGTATACACTACATGCATATATCTGAATATGCATACAGACATGCGTACAATACATATGTATATACATAAATGAAAGCATTTTGTAGTCTTTTGTTATCTTGATCATTTGCTTTTTGGCACATTCACATGCGCAAGCAAAGGGCGCTAAGCATTCGCACACACCCACATATATACATATGTACATACACACACACACATACAGTTATGCCCAAGCACAGCAACCATTCATGTATAAAATTAAATCATATTAAAATATTCAAACACTTACAGTACATTCTTTACACTTATAGTCATCTCATCACTAGCTGCATGTGCACACAGTGTCGCAAATAATCATATAACATAACCAGCAACAACCTAAACACAAGTTAAATACATGACCTCCTTTCGGCGTGCCGCTAACGCCCCTAGCTAACAAGTCACAGCAGTAGTAGGAGACAGCCAACCGCCCTGCTCAACGTGCATTCAGTTCACCCTTCTGCATTGTGACAATATATCGACCAGCCACCAAGTGAGCCAGCGAACGAGCCAACGAGCTAAGTATGTATGGCCCAGCTGTAGTGCTGTGGGCGTCAAAGGGGGTGCAACAGCATCAAAGGAGGTTATATTGGTAATCTGACTTACAGTAAAGCGTAGGCTGGCACTAAGACACAGCAAAGAAATACCCAGCTAAGCCAGCGGAAAAAAAGTCAGTAAAGAGGTTTCTTTGGGGGCGCGTCTCAAGCCAGCACCATGTAGTCCTATGCGAGATGTGTTATTTCTTTAAGATGTTCAAATGGGCGCGCGTCCTAAATTGAATGTGAACATTTTGAATAATTTTCAACAGCACTATTCACGAAAAGCTACATGTATGTATGTACACTAGGGTGGTGCAAAATAATTAAAGTCGAAATATTAAAGCTCGAAGCTAGGCTTGTTCTGTACTGACAAACGAATTATACTCATTTTTTATTTTTAAATAAAAAAAATTTTTAAGGTTGCTCAAATACGCCCAAAATTTTCCATGTATTTTATATGAAAAAAAAACACAATTTTCGTAAAAATGGTATAGAATTCGGGAAACATTATACGTCACCAAAAAACCTCAAAAAAACTAGTGTTAAAAATTGGTAAACTAAAAAACTGGGTAATATTACTGGAAGTTTCCTGAAGAGAAATAGAGTTTTCCGATCGAAAAATATTGATCTTTAATACTTCTATACCATTTCCATGAAAAACATAAAAAACATGGAAAAATTTAAGCGAACCCCAAAAATTGCTAGATTTCGAAACAAAAAAAAAAAAAAAAAAAAACAGGGGAATATTTTTACCTTTTAGAACAATCCTAGGAGGTGAGAGCATTAAAATTCTGCCTTTACTTCTTCCACATGCATTTTTGGACTACCCTAACGTACATACTTCCCATGCGTGCTTTCGTCGTAATAAATGGCGTGTACGTTTGTATGTACGAGCATGTATGCATATGTACGCAATCTTGTGTGTGCATTTGCATGCCGTACATTCTTGGCAAGCAAGTGTTTAGAAGATGCTTAACCCTTTCGACCCGGATGGTACATATGTGTACCACTTAAAGTTTAAACATCCCTAGAAGTTTCTAATTGAATGTTTCTGGATTGTGAAATGTACCTTATCGTCTCTAAGGTTTCCTGAATGCATTCCTAAAGGTTTCGTTACATTTGTTTGCTGTTTGTGTTTACGACGCCGTTATTTGTGAATTGCGTTCCAGCAAAATTGAAACGCGTAGTTGGTTTTTACACGATATTGAGTGCTGAAGCGCCGAAAATATTGAAAATAAAGCAGAATTGAAGTTTTTACGAATTTTGACAATTGTGGCAGGTAAGTATTTATAAAAAAATATTGGTTTTATTGTTATTTTAGTGAATGGTACCTATATGTACCATTCGTCCGGTATGGTGGTACATATATGTATTAATAGTCCGTTGGGTAGTAGATATTGCAAATCCCCGTTTTGAAGAAATTTTGTTGTTCTTCTAGAAAATGGATCCTGAAGATATTCGAAAAATTCTGGAAGATGAAGCTTATAGTGCTAGCGATTTAGAAGACTTTTCTGCAGGAAGCTCTGATGAATTGGTACCAAGTGGTGTCTCTAGCTCCAGCGGTAACGAAGATTCCGCAGAAGACGGAAGCTCTGAAGGACTGTACAAAGTGGTGCTTCTGGTTCCAGCGATAATGAAGATTTAGCAGACGACATAGTGAGTGAGGCTATCGAGGAAGTAGCGTCGAACGCATGGGTCATTTATAATGACCTGAACCGAAGCAAGATTCCATTCAAATCATTTTTAGTTACCTTAGCTGAGGCATTGATCCAGGAAGGCTTACAAACGACAGCCGTTCGTCGATCAATAAAACCAGGCCGCGCACCACTAACTCTCAATCACAAGGCAATGCATCTTCCTGTTGAAGGAACTACCCGACGTCGTTGTACCAGTTGCAGTGCTCAAAACAAACAGAGACGCACTAAGACCATCTGTAAGGAATGCCAAGTTCCGATTTGCAAAATGTGCTTTGCACCATATCATATGTGAATTATATGTATAGCACATTTTTCATTATAACCTTCCTCTTCTTCTTCACTAATCTGTATAAGAAATCAATGAAATATGAAGTACTTTTTGTTATATTTATATCATTGTACCTATTATTTATTTTTGATATAGTGTGTTTTACTGGACGATTGGTACTTATTTGTACCACAACACATCCCGGATGGTACAATGGTGTACCACCACCCCCCGAGCCACCCTTTTATTGTTTTTCAGATTTTAATTCAGTAATAGTTTATATATTGCCTAAGTAACTGGCTCCAATCAAAAATTTTATTTTAGCATTGCTATTCGAAAGCCGGGTCGAAAGGGTTAAAAACTTATGAACATAAGGTTCAAATGGCTGTTTTTGGGTTTTAAAGAATATGTTGTGAAGAATATCTCTCGAATTACTTTTTCTAACCTTGGGCTTTTATCTGCCTTCTTTTTCCTCCCTCGCACTTAAGCTTAACACATTTTTTTTTGTATTTCGCTTTGACAATCTCCATTTTTAATTTTCAGATTTCATTTAAAAATACTTCGATTTTTTTTTCGATTCTACCCTTTTGTTGTAGAAACTTTTGAACTTCTGTCGAATGAAATGCTTCAAGAACGATTATTTTCTTTCAGCACCTGAAACTTGGGCTGGAGAGGAAATAGGATATTTTTCACTAAGTTGTTTATTTCAACGTTGTGCTTTAGTTTATATTTACGCTTGCATTTAAGAAAATAATAATCGAAAAATAATCTCAAGGTTGAAAGAAAAAATTACACAAGTATGTGCATTTGTAGGTATGTATATGTGTATCAGAAATTCACGTTCAAATGAAAACTCGGTCTCATTTTACAGCTGCGTATATCCATGTAACAATTCTTTAACTGACAGTATTTTGATAAAAAAAAGTTTATTGCAAAGTATCTTTGATACTTTGGTGGCACTTACAGCGCCAATCTGTGCTCAAAGTAGCTTTTTTTTAAATTTCTTTCTATATGTATAGGCAGAAGAACAGCTGAAAAAATTGTTTTCAACTCCAAGCTGGCATCTTGTTCTGCTGTCATGGAAATATTTTGAAATAAAAAAATTTATGTTATTAACAATTAAGTATACATAAATATGCACATACATAAAGTATTCTAGAGCCAATAATTAATATAGTTAATGAAGAGAACGAAAAATAAATTTCTTCTAAATAGTAAAAGGTAAGGGACTGAAATTTTACAACCCTATGGAAAAATATTTACACTGTATCGTACAACAGAAACAATTCCACATTCAAAAAAAGAAAAAAAATATGTGGCGAACTTTGTTTTCATTCTCCTGGTATACTTTTTGTTCTTGCACACCAACATTTAAATAAATTGTTTTGAGCATCGCACTCTATGAAGCGGCCCCAGGTATTCGCCGTCTACTACTCTGTTTCCAGCCTGAAAGAACAATTGGTACGAACTGGTGTATTTCACAAAGCTGTAGATACCGCTTTCATAATCAAACTCCAATCGGGCACCACGCGAGATTTTTGGAACCGATATTGTAAGCTGAAGACGAAAGTGCGGCGTATTTGCTGTAATAAAAAGGGAGAGGCCAAAATACATGAGTGCGGAGAGCTTGAAGTGCCAAGAGATAGGAGCAACGCCCAAAAATTTTAGAAAAGAAAACCGAACGGCGTCTAGCGAAACAAGGCGGAGCGAAGAAAACCCTATAGATGTTCACAATGAACGAGGCGAGAGGGGGTTGGCTTTTCAAATGGAATCGGCTGCAAAGATATAACAAAACATACTGACTTACTTATTATTGTTATGGATTTGAATAAAAAATTCCTTTATGTATCACCAATCCGATAAGTGACCTATGTCCAGAATATACCCCCTAGCCTAGATGAGGCATTCAAGAAGAGCGGCTTTGAGTTGATAGAGTAAATGCATCAACTTTTATGCAGAATACTATCAGATAAATGCCTGATGACTGAAATAGGAAAACGACCTCTTCGTTTTCATTAACCACCGTGGGATTAGTACCTATTTTTAATATGGCCTATAAAATTTTTGTTGAACATTTCCTGGGAAAGTCTGAAGCCGATTTTAATGAGCATATTTGGATGAATCGGTGTGGCTTTAGACTTGGTAAATCCACCATATATATTATAGGTATTCGCCATCCGCCAAATCTTGGAAACTCCCAACCTTAACCGAAAATGGAACTGCCCGCGAATGAAAAGCTTATAAGTACAAATGTATAAAAATATACATACATAAATATATAGACTTGAATCTGGATATATTTTATATATTTAATAAAGTTGATGTAGATAGTATAACTATATTTGTGTGTGCCACCAGTGACAAGGAATCATGGTCCAAGGAATTTTACGCGCTTTCAACAACGAGCGCTTGCACCACCAACAACGGCGCAACATCAGCCAATGTTATATTGCTTTCCGCTAGCCATCATTGGGGCAGCTGCTGATGTGGCCACTTGTGTGGAAGTCACATGTATCCTTTTTCTTTTTGTTGTGGCGCATTTTCCGTTTGCAATGAAAACTCACTGCCAAATGTTACATTTATTTTGTTAGTTTCCGACGGGTGGAATATGACGGGTGCAAAAAATCCATATCTATGCAGTTTTTAGTGGGGACAAAAGTCAGAATGAAGCAGTAACAAAAACCACACCCAAGTGCAATATGGTACATACTACAACATTGTAGCCTGCGAAAATACACAGACACAGATGTGTATGCGTAGTGCGACGCAGGGAGTAACTTGTCGACGGCTAGCGTGGCACGCATGGTAAAACCAAAAAGTCGCTCATACGCACTGTGACATCAGGATGCAAGTCGAGCGCGGAGATATGTGCCGACTTTAATGTCGTTATGCGTGTATGTATGTATGTATGCTTGGCTAGAGCATAGAAGTTCATTTGGGGGTCACATATGTATGTATTTTGTTGATGTTGTTGCACATTTAAAGCCTTACGCAAAAACCAGCTGGTGCATACATGTAGCAACATTTTATAAACTTTGCATTAAATATAGATTTGTGCGTTCACATACTTATACATTTATACTAGAGGGCCAGTTACTGTCGAAATGCGACAGTTTTTCTAGTTTTTAGAAGCCTTGGAGAGGTTTTCTAACTTAAAACTTATACGATACAGGGTAACTTACCGGAAAATCTTCTGCTTTGGAACTAAAATGTGACAAAAAATTTTTTATCTTTAAGGGTCTTTGGAGGACTTCGGCTGGACTTGTAATTTCAAAAACACTAAAACCCGATAACTCAACCAAATTCGCTAAGTCGACCAATTTCGTTAACTGTGAAATTCGAGGGCTCGATAAATTACGATAACTCAAAAATGTGAATTCTTCGGATAACTTTACAAACTTTTACTTTTGACAGCTCCACATTTTTAGAAAGCTATCGAAAAATTTCGATAACTCGTGACACTCTGTTAACACGATAAAATTCGAAAAGCAGTGATAACTCGATAACCTTATATAATATTGAAATTTCCATAAATCGATATGTTTTGAAAATTCCATAAACTTCGATTCAGAGAATCAACCAATTTCAGTATATAAATAATTATCGATGACTCTGTAAATTGAAAGAACTCCATGCATTACGATAACTCGATACATTTTTATAAGTCTATAAATAATGATAATTCAATAAATATCGATAACTTGATACATTTATTTGATTTGACAAATTTCGATATTCCGTAAATTTCGACAACTAAGTTTCTGTTTCTATAAATTTCGACAACTCAATAAACATTGATCAATTTAAATAATTCGATACTTTGCGATAACTTGATAAGCATGAATAAATTTCGACAATTATAAACTGCGTTGATTCGATAAATTTCGGTAACTTTAATGGCTGATTTTATATCGATTCCTATTCAGTTACCTTAACTCTTATGTATTTCTCATTGTCTCCATATTCGTCTTAATCTCCTTTTTCGTCTTTATCTTCAATTTTGCCTTCTTTTTATCTTCATCGTTATTATTTGTTTTTTCGTCTTCATATTTATCTTTATTTCAAAGTTTAATATCTAAAACCTTTAATTGAAAGGATAAAGCAGTCATTAAATTCAACGCTAGCACATAATATTTAGTAAAATTGCTACAACGCCACTGTTTAAAATTTTGTGAATTTTTCGGTAAAAATGTCTTGAAGTATATATAAATATTAAGTATGTATGTAGAAAACTGAAGTATATTGACAAATAGTCATTACCACTATAAAATGTCTAAAATAAGCTGCAAACGGATGCTTAGATCTTGAACTCTTTCAAAACTCTTAACCAAGTCATTTTGCGCAGCTGACGCCTCAACTTGACGCAAGTCAATGTGACCAAGTGCATAGTAACTTAGGCAAAAAAAAATAATAATTTTGTGTCATTCTAGTAAAAGCTTCCGGAAGGAATTTTACTTGCACGTATGTAAATATTTATGGACGTTTAAGCATACTAACGCTCGTATTCATGCACTTTCTTATGAAACCCTTGGAATTGAGGCTATAACTGCGCAAACAAATGTGGTGAGAAGTGTTGCTGTATACAAACGTAAGCCTTCACATAGCTACCCTGCAGGAAATGTATCTAACTATAAATTCAAGTGAAGTTGATTAAGAAGGAACTAAAAATTACTATTAGATATCTGTATATTTTCTTTGAGAAAACCCGACTATATTTCAAGGTGGCTACCTCTGGTCACAATTTGTTTTTGTTTTGCGTGTTAAATTATGGGAACGATTTATTCACATGGAATTGGCAATAAGGCTGAATTTAAACTTCAAAATTCCTTCTAAGTTTCTTAAGAAACGTTAAGGTATGTTTCCATTTTGCTATGTACTTAAAAACGGAAGATTTCCTCATTTTCCTAGAGGGTACGCGTGATATGTGTGGCTTTTACGACTTCTTGCAAAAGCAACAAAACTCCCTCGCAAACAAACTGTAGGCGTGACAGTCTATACCATTGTCTTTTAACATACGCCATTCTTAGCAAGCAATGACTACAATCAACTACCGACTTCAACTACTCCTAAGTGCTATTCAGTTACACAGCTTCCCTATAGTTTGTGGTTAGCTAAAACTTTGTCCACTATGCGTTTGTTAGAGTATTCTCAATTTGGTCAAATGCTAAATTGGCCATTGAAATGATGCTGATAGGCAAAGCGTAAAATCATATAGACTCGTATGTGTATATGTATGTAGATACATTTGTGAAGAAAGCTGAGGCATTAGTCAAGGTTAAGTTGCAACTAAGCTACGCAATTCGCAAACTATTTCCAAATGTAAGTAGTATGTACATATGTATGTATATACATAATTGTTATGGTCTTTCTTGGTTGCGCACGGTGTTGAAGCGCAACGTTTAATTTTCATGCTTAACGTTAGTGGTGCTTTTGGCCACAATGTTGGCGGCTTTTGTTTGCGGATATACGAATTAATTGAAGAAAACGATTATGCGCAGAATATAAGAGAAAATTGTGAAGAAGCAGTCATGTGACTGAGAATTGTTATTGTTATTTTGTTTGTTGGCCAACTAAATTATGTATTATTGAAGCAAGAAAATGTTCGCCGTTTGTTGATAATTGTCATCCGAAATTGTTAATATTACTGTTATCAAAGTAGTAAGAATACTACATAATAACCAAATTTACATTTATCTACATACATACACTTCTTGTTGGCGAAAAATGCCCTCAACTTAACCTCTCCGAGCGTGGGTATTGCGAACGGATACTCTAGTATACTCTGTGCGTTATCAGAACGGTATGCAGTTAAGATCACGAGGACTTTGTTGAAAGTTCGCTGCTACAGAAAAATACAGGCCATCACAATTCGCTTTGAAAATGTTACCAAATAAAATTAAAAAGTTTACGAAAAACAACAAATACTTTTTTCCTAATGACAAAAATAATGTTTCCTGTTTCGCGGACATGTGCTGCATAAATGGTGTACCACCTCAGTGTGCAGATAATTACTCAGTTACTGTTGTTGTAATAAGTCACTCATAACCGCTGCTATTCTCTGTGATCTCCATTCAGCATT
Organism: Rhagoletis pomonella; assembly: GCF_013731165.1. NCBI lineage: Eukaryota > Metazoa > Arthropoda > Insecta > Diptera > Tephritidae > Rhagoletis > Rhagoletis pomonella. Next base: position 36,238,293 of record NW_023458558.1, on the reverse strand, counting down.
GCATCACTACCTTTCATATTCATTCAGATTCTTCCTCTACCGCAAAGTCAGGATCAACCCACTAGTCTTCAAGGTTTTTTCATCAGAAAAAATACAAACTTCGACATAGATATTAACTTCATTTTCTGAGTCATCCCTCATTAAAAGTTTTTTTTTATGTTATGCCAGTTTTTACCTGACAAATATAATTCTGGTTCACCTCTTCAATACGCGAGTATTAAATCAAAGCCATATGGGGCATTCCAACGCGACGGGTGACACATTTTAACTCGTTTTTACTGAAACTGTAAGTATTTTGTCTTTAGCCATTAATTTGACAAGTTTCGAACTATTTAAACTTGATGTCAGAAATAAAGTTAATACGAAACTAATAGAGTATATATAAAGCTTAATTATATATCTTGCACAGAAAATTTACATTTTCTAAGAGTAACGTCTGGGAGAAGCTTTTAAATATATTTCCTATTTTTAGACAAACTATAAATATTTCTTTTGAACGCATTTCCGTCATCTCTTGTCAAGCTTGGTTTGCAGACAAACCGGTTTCGGCGTTGTGCCATCTTCAGTGTCATTTTTTGCTCCGTAGCTTTTGAAGGTCACCGTTCGGCCTACCAACACCATCTGCTGCCCCTGGTCCAAAGTCACGGCCGAGAATCGCCGCCAACTTACCAGGGCCGAGTATTATCTTCGCGTTCACCGGGCCGCTGATATCACTGCCGCCCCTAGGTCGAAGTCGATGCCAAGCGCCGCAACCTTCCACGACCGCTAGCCCTGCTGTAATCATCCAGGGCCGCTGCCATCGCCACCACCTATTAGGGCCGAACTAGCACCATCATCATCATCAGGGCCGTCGACGTCATTGCCGCCCCTACGCCAAACCACTACCGAGGTCCGCCACTTTCACCTGTTTGTAAGGACCGCTAACATAATCGCAATCTAGGGCCGCTACCACCGTAATCGCCATTAGGGCCGGAATTATCAACCCCGTCATCCAACATTCGGGCCGTCATGCCTATCACTGCCCTGGGCCCCCGCTGCTCCCCGTCACGAGCATTAGAAGCCACAGATATCATCAGCGTTCAGGGCGGCTGTCACCGTCGTAATAGAAAGAGGCCCATTATCGTAACTAGCGCTGCCAATGCTGTTCTCATTACAGGAGATCGAAACCGCCCTCGCCACTATTTGGACCACCGTCAACATCAGCGTCGCCGCTCTCATTGGCTTCAGTGCCAGTGCTATGTGCGTTTACCATCATCACGCTCGCTACCGCTTTCCCCGCCGTCGTCATTACTCACCGAACCGTCTCCGCTCTCATCGCCACCCCTACCGTCACTAACCACCGGTCAATCTCCGCACTCTGAACCACTACGCCGACCGCCGATCAGTTGGTCTCTCTCCCTTTCAGTATCTCCCTCTCTGACGTCAAGGTACCGGTATTCTAGCTGAACAGCTACACTACATTAAACTACTGTGTTTTGTTTTTATTCAGTGGAGGTTAGTGGGACCCCCGCCCAACCCTGCAGCGGCTGAGCTATCTCAGCCTTCGATAAAACCCACCTCATAAATCTACCAACACCTACATATAAATATTTCGTTCATAGCGGCTTTCTCGAAAGGTCCGTTTTATATAAAATAAGCATTTATTTGAACGTCGATAGCTTCTCAATATATATGTATTTTTGTAATAACTTACCGCGATTTTAAATTATTATGAATGAATTTTACTTCCTTGTTGGATAATTATTTTGGCATTATCATCTTCAATATACGATGAATGCTTTGACAACTAGTTGAAAAAATATTATGTCAGAGACAGTCGCACTACGGCTGCGTTTGTAACAATAAAAGTAGATAAAATGGCGAAAATGAACTATTCTACCTGATCTACTGTTGCCACAGATTTAAATACCATCTATAATTTGTTTACCTGTGGTGACGTCTTAGCTGGAATCACCCATGCCTCTCTAAGATAATAGATATTAAACATTTATTTATAAAGCAATTTCCTCTTTTTCAGAAGGCGGAAATTGTTGAAAGAAAATGTTCTATGGCAGCTTGACAATGTGTTAAATGATTTTAGGATACTTAATTTTTTCTTAATGCGAGTATATAAATTAATGGCCTTACATATTCCCCAAAAAATAAAATAGGTTTGAAGAGCTCTATAAAAAGAAATTTTCATACAAAGTTTTGATTTAAAAAACAGTTAAAATCTTCTTAATTTTTTTTTTATGAATTTGGTATTAATTTTATAATTTTGTTTTTAATAGATACTTCTTCATCAAATTATAGTTATACTAAAAAATAAACACCCTTACTCACCTTAACATACTCCTTTTTGGAACTGTATATAGATATCTACATATATATAAATTTACAGCATATGTATTTATGTGCACTATATTATGTATGCCCATATTTTGCACCCACTTCCTCTTTAATAATCCCGTAATTACGTACTTTTTGCATTTCATTCCTCCTTCTCCACTTTTGCACCTACCTTCGTTTCACCCACTTAAGTAACCAACCAAAAATGAGAAAATTCAACAACTTCTGCTCGTTTTGGTGCTTGAATGAGTGGAAATGGAGGTAAGGGCATGTGCGATCTTTTATGTCAGGGAACTAACTCCAACAATGCCATCTCTTGAATGAGGAAAATCTACACCAATATCAAGAGCTGCTGCTGCCAGCAGATTTCGTCGCTGTTGCCTCAGTGCTGGCCGCAACAGTTAGCTTAGGCGTTGATGTTGGTCCATTGTAGGTACCATTTACTTTCGCCTACTTGAGTGTTGCTTCAATTCCGCTTGTCCTTTCCACCGCTACATAGTATTTTTGAACTGCTTTGCTTACCTTTTATGCGCGTTATGATATTTTCTCATAGCGTTGGCTTTTGTTTTCTTTTATTCTTTTGCTTGTTTAGCTAATGTGACTGTGTATGTTTACTTTCATGCCACACTTTTCTCATGTTAGTGTATTTACCTGAATATCTCTTTCCTTTTTTGTAATCCCAAGATTTTGATAAAATAATTTGAAATTTGTCAGCAATTATTAATATTGATTTGTTTATGAATTACGAATGAGCCGTTAATAACGATAATGGGAAAATGCTTTACAAATGCCTAAAATACAATGAGGTGGTACAAAAATCTTTAGTATGAAAAAATGGTTAAATTAAGAGTTGGGTATTGTTATTAGAAGTCTCATGAAGAGCAGCAGAGTTTTCCGATCGAAAAACATTGATTTTCAATAATTCTATAAAATTTCTACGAAAAGTTATTTTTTCCCATATAAAATACATTAAAAACTTTGAGCGCTTTCAGCGACCTCTAAATATTTTTTGATTTCAGAATAAAAAAAAAATGGGGGATACAGAATCTTAGGGGATGAGAGAAGTAAAATTCCGACTTTACTTATTTTGGGCCACCCTAGTATGACATACCCCACAATACCTCTGAAGGGTTAAACAGAAAAGGTAAGTAGGAATGGCTGCACTAAAGCTTCTTTCATGTATACCATGACCCAAAGATCCTTTTAACCGAATTTGTTATCAGTCGGAAAATGATTCAAAAACGTTTAAGTTATAGGAGAAAACAGTATGACACCCAAAAAGGGCATTCGTACCCGAGTCCAGACTTGATGGTGCCTTAAAGTACATATATGATTTTTAATGCTGGACTATTTACATCTCAATTTGTGCTTGAAATTTTCTCAATTTAAATTTCTCAGCAACGCAATGAATACACACACACAAAGCATGCTCGCATATATGTATATGAAATAACAGTATTGTTGTGCCATAGAAAATTATGACAAGTCGTTACTACAGCTATGTAAACAATAACCAACTAGAGCCCCAATCACTGGATGCGATCAGCAGCAGTTGCCGCAAAAGTAAGAGAAACAACCGCGAGTGCAGCATCAACAACCACCAACAGTGGTCACTGGCCGCAGAGTTGGCCTGCCTAGTTTTTAAAGTGATTCCAAATTGCGATTGTTGTTGGTGTTAGTTCTTTTTGTTATTATTGTGCTTACACGTTCGCGCTGTTTTACAAAAAAAATAAAAATATTGTTATAACTGCAACAGAGAAGTTAGTGGTAAACACAAACAAACGAGATGAACCAAAATGTTTCTTCTACTCGTCTATGGTTTTTACATGGCCACAAATCAGGTAGATGACACCGGTCAACAAAGTTAGTCATTGAGAGATGCAAAGATACATTCGTAGATTAGCAACAGCAACAGTTAGTGGAATTGCAGTGGTTAAATGTTGCCACTGGTTGATGACATTATGGGCATTGTTAGCGAGAGTAATTAATTGAAGAGTACAGTGAAATCCGCTTAAGTATATTTGGGACACCAAATGATAACCAAATCATGTATTGAGGAAAATATATTTAGTTGATATAACCAAACTCTTTTCTCAGTGCTGATGGCACCAGAAATACTTCTCAGCTTCAATGAAATTCTCGAAGTTAATAAATTTACTGTTAAAATTTCTACTGACTTAAAATAAAGAGATGTTTTTATCGTGCTATGTTAGTTCATGCAGAGTAAAAGTATTCATCAGCCATATATTTCGAAACCTCATACTGACTGTCGATATTTACTTTGTAGTTGGAGTATTTAGTATCGGTAATTTTAAGAACTGATCACACTGGATCACAAATTTTAATTTTGATTTTGTTCTCCAGACGCCACTATCCAATTTTTATGCAACAATGCTCACTGATTACGAAAATCGCGTTATTTTTTTTTTTTTTGTATGGATACGTTTTCTAGATATTTGCAATTTACCGTTACTCAGCTTAAAAAAAGAGAGTGGTTCCAATTAATCAGGTATATCTTACAAACCAATTAAATAATCGTAATACGATAGAAAATAAAATTCTCCATAAACCGTATACACTTGTCGATAGCGCTGATAGTTTCTGAGAAATTATTTAATCATTCCATATTTTTTGTTTATTTGATGGAAAAATGCAAAAAATTCTAACTTTAACAGGAGAAAAAGTAAAAAATAACACTTTGTGTGTAAAAAATTTGTACTTATGTTAAAGCCTGTTCCTTTAGAAACTAAGCTACTAATGAATAAAATCTATATATAAATAACAAAATAATGAT
>NW_023458558.1:36232625-36233161 GCF_013731165.1 Rhagoletis pomonella | reverse complement strand
GCGGGCATGTTTTCATGTAAAATTTAATAACAATCTCTCTTAAGCACCAATATTTCCAGCTTTCAGTGTTGCAATCACTTCGGCAATTATCGTTGATTTTCCTGCTAAATTCTCATAATTTCTTGTGCGCATTAAACGGTCGCACTCCACAGGAAGGCGCAGTGCGGCACAGCATGCTTGCACACAATCAATGTCAGAGCGAGTAATCATCAACAACAGAGCCATAAGCACAGTTATTGCAGTTGGAAAAATGCAACGAAAGCAGTATAAATACGATTTGGGCAGTACTCTCATCCACGGTGCGTTCTTGATTGTATGTTGGCCATACATGTATGTATGTATGTGGATTTGTGTGCTTTATAACATAATCGCTTAAAAATCTTTAACTTCCGCCGGAACAGCTGCTAACTGCTGCGCTCAATTGCTGACCCGTAAGCGCTCACTACAGTTTGGCCATTTGCTGCAGCAGCTAGCTAAAGTAGAAGCACACCACCCCATTTTATTATTTTTTCTGCAGCATATTGTTTTAGAGACGC
>NW_023458558.1:36222209-36232225 GCF_013731165.1 Rhagoletis pomonella | reverse complement strand
TGTAATTGTGTTGGTGGGCTGTTGGTTGGTCTTTTGGAAGGCGTCTCAACTTACTCCATTATCATTATCATTTCGCTTTATCCATGCGGTTTTTTCTTTTATTCTGCTGGGTCGACTCGACCTTTTTATTTTGTTTCATACTTTTATTTACGTTTCACTTTTGTTGGTTTGAACGCATTTTGTCTTTGTCATTGTTATTGCTTCACTATAAGATATCCTGGGACGACTTCTTAAAAAAGCAATTCGAGTAAATGATGGCAAAGTGAGGGGTGAGAAATAAAATATTTTTCACAATTGGTACCGCCACTACTGCTACCACATGTATGCATATGCCTTGTAGGGAAACGCACTAGTGCCGAACTGGAATTTAGAACCATGACTTGTGTGCGATAATTTACTGTTAGCAACTGGCTAATTTAACATTGTGATGTCCCACGAAGTGTCTATAGTCCCTTGCGTCCCTTTCTCGATAATTCCAAACAAGTTCTAAATACGTCACCTTAGATATAGATCTTTTTTCAAAAGTGTTAATAAGCTTTGTACCACGATGTTTTTTTTTTGTAGGAAAAATTTTAATGAGTTAGCAACTAGAGTTGCATAGCTCAGTGGTTGGAGTTGCTGACTTTGCAAATCAATGATGCGGGCACGATTTCTGTTGAAGTCTAGAGAAATAAGCCTGGTGAGGTGATGTGGTATATATATGGGCTACAACGTCAACCCCTAGACTTTGTTGCTTTTTCCATTTTTACTACAAAAAAATCGTGGAATAAAGCTCAATAACACTACTGAAATAAATATTAATGCACCGCAATAACAAAGACAAAGAAAAATTTTAATCTTTTGGTATTACTACAATTTCTGTGAGAAATAACATAGGTAGTTCGACCTTTTAGAAATTGTTGTATTTCTAATCGTTCTTTCGTTTTGTATCAAAATACATTATTTTATTTTTGGAGCTGAAGATCTATTAAGGAACTAGAAACTTGGTTGACTACCTCGAGGTTTTTCTGCAGGGATGGTATAAATATATGTATATGTTTGTTGATTTGTTTTACTAGGAAGAAGCATCGAAAGCGTGTTTACCCTGTCACACAGTGTGTACTGTCGACAAAATTCATTCACAGATTTCTAGACAAATTTATCGTATTAACAAAGAGGATATCGGCAAAGCTCTGACCGAAAAGTTTTTTTTAAGGCCAACATTCTACGTAGGGTGTGGCACGGTTCATAAATCAATGCATAGTCTTATTGAAACTCAAAACTATTTTAGTTGATTTTCTATACTCTTTGAAAAACCTCTCATAGTGGTATTTATTACATCTATTCAGCTACAACTAGCTGTGTACTATTTCTGATATTGTGAAAATGGGTTTCGGAAATTCGAAAAAATTAAAAATTTTTTTTTATTATCTTACAATTTTATAGGACCGAAAGTATCATATCACTTCATGCCACCATTCTATATTTGCAATGTGTCTTAGCAGCATTGTTTGTGTTTATAAAAATATGACTTTTATACAGCACACTGGAGAATAACTATTTGTTTATTTTTTTTTTTTTTCAGAGCGTATTCACTATACATATTACAAAATTTTAATTTTTTTGAAGAATGACTAAAGTACGGTAAACTTAACGGAAATGTATATCTTTCTTAAGCCAAAGATTCACGTTGTTACTAAAGCTACTAGATAATATGTATATGAAGAAACAAGTGCTTTGTAAATTGCAATATGTATAAATAACTTAAAAATATACTTATATGAATGCGGACGGATATTCTAGGTGATCGCATGCTCTTGTAGGAGACGACTCACGAGCAACTCTGAATGGTATATCCTGCTATTTCAAAGTCCATAGAAAATTCTAGGGAGAACTTTGAATTTGGACACTTATGCTATTTACTCAACTTTGCCGAGAGAGTATATATAAGTGTCTAGAACGGGTTATGGAAATTACATAAAACTTCGAAAATTTTTGTTGAAAGCAAGCAGAGATGCATCAAAATTGTTTGTCATATTTTTCACAAATATTTTTCTATAGCTACAGAGCTTCTACCATATTAAAGCCCAGACTTACAACTATAAATCAAGGTTTTTTTTTCTTTGGACATTGTGGTAGCGCTCTACAATCAAGTGACTCAACAAAACCAAGATAAGCCTGTTTACTTTCCGCCCCCCGCGCGACCACCGTTAGGCATTACTTCACGGAGAGGGATGCGATGAAAACGCCGCCTTTGTGTTCCGTGCCGTCGATAGCGGCTTGTCCACAGCGGTCGCAATATGGATCCTCTTCATGTCAAAAGCGGTGGATACGCCTTAAATCATTCGAGCCCGCTCAGAATTTGTGTGAAGTAGAAATCTACCTCATCGTGTTATCGTTCCACCCAGGCGCCAATGTTCGTGATAAGCCGATAAGTCCACGGATCCGGCAGCGTGTGGTTGGTCGCGCTTTGCCTGCCTTGCGTCGCTCATTTCTTGAGCCACGAGGTCGAGTGGGCATAGGCCTGCTATGACAAGGGGTGCTTCTTGCGAAACTGTTCTAAAAGCTGAACAGACCCTAAGAGCACAGAGACGATGCGTAGCCCTAATACCCCGAGTATACGAAGGGCGCTTGAAGGCGTTACTCCAGACCATTTTCCCGTATAGCTGTATGGATGTTACCACTCCGGCTAGGATATGTCTTGTCATCTGTCTTGGCCCGCCGATGTTCGCCATTAACCGGGAAAGAGCGGCTGCCGTCTCCGCAGCTTTTTGGTTAGCATACTCTAAGTGGTCACGGAAGTTTAGGCGAAGATCTATAAGGACGCCAAGGTACTTCATATCTGGTTTCGACTCTATAACGCTATCTCCTACTCTAGGTACGACCTTTTCGACTTTCTTGCGGCTGCTTATAAGTACAGCCTAAAATATCTCTGAGCGTTTTAGCCTCCACCACGATTGATATGTCGTCCGCAAAACCTACAAACTTTGCGCTTTTGTGGACTTTTAGTAGCAGGATGCCATCGTACTTGACGTTCCACAGGAGGGGTCCTAGTACCGATCCCTGGGGCACGTCGGCTGACACTACTTGGTCAGTCGTTTGTTTTTTGCTATCATAGCAAAGCATTCTATCCGATAGATAGTTTGAAATGATTGCCTGCAGGTAAGTTGGCACCTCTAAGGCGCGGAGGGCGTTTGTTTCTTAAAAAATATACTTCTTCCCATGGTGATGGAAAATATAGTGTTCCAAACATCAGCAACAAAAAATTTTACAAAATTCGCAATAATTCAGGCACAAGAACCAATCTGAAAAAAGGCATAGCATATCAGAAATCCACATCTTAAATATACCCCAAACGATCCTTAAATAATTTTGTCCACCTAGCTTGTTCTACACGACACACGCTGCGTCAGTGTGGGATGTTATCTCGAGCTAAACCTCCTCCTCCCCTCTTGTACCATTTTCCCCCAAGTACTACTTTCAAGTATATATATTGAAGTTGAAGCCTCATTCTGTTGCAACCAATTGTCAAATCTCGCCATTTCGTTTAGAATCTCTTTTTGGCTAAATAAGCAAATTTGTTGAGATTTGTAAACATAAGCCAAAGTTTGTAAAGTAAAGTACTGTACTACAAGTCATTCACAATAAATAATGCAGTTTTCTTCCTTTGCAAAACTACATATCAGGTCACATATTTGTTAGCCGACCTGGCTCAAACCGATTTTTTGTTGTTATATTTCATGAATATCATTATCATTACTGGTCCTCTTTGGCTAGTCGGTTAGAAAAGAATGAGCACATTCTTGAATGTGTCGTTTAAATGTTCATTAAATGGGATTTTTAATGCAAATCGTAAAAACCCAAAGCGCTGTGACACACAAAAAGAGACATCACTGCTGGTTCCTTAGCCAAACAGCGAAATGTCGTTTTAGTAGAAATAAATACGTAAACAAAAAATACATTTCGTCGGTGATACTGCAAAACGTTCTATGTCACTTATTACCTCTGGTGCATACGTATATATGCCTTTTCGTCTCTTTACTGGAAAAGATTAAAATGGACATTCCGTTATCACCAACACTTATCGCCTAACCCCATTCCCACTGCATACATTTATGAATATGTATGTACATATGTCGGCCGCTGTGGTGTAGTGGTAAACATTGCGCGCTTCCACTCCGCAGCACCTGGATTCAAGCCCTGGTCAAAGCAACATCGCAAAAAAATTTAGAAATAAAAGCGTTGTAAGAAAAAGTTTTTCTTAACAGTGGTCGTACCTTGGCAGGCAATGGCAAACCTCCAAATGTATTTCTGCCATGAAAAACAGCTTCTCATAAAAATACAATCGCCGTTCGGAGTCGGCGTAAAACTGTAGATCCCTCCGCTTTGTGTGACAACATCAAAGCGCCCGCCAAAAGTCGGAGGAGAAGCTCGGCCAAACATTAACATAAGCCAATCTATTATTATTATTATTACATATGTACATATGTAAACAATTGCATATGTACATGCATTGCGTTTGACTATAGGGCTACACGGCGAAAGGCATTTTTTGGTTACCCGTTCATAAATATAAATATGCATGTATGTTTGTATATTTATATATACATACGAACATATGTATAAACGTTCAATACTGATTTCTAGTTATTTCAGAGTAATTGCATACATCGCACAACATCTTCAAAAGAGTCAGAACTCAAAATTTGGCATTTTAGAAATTATGCGCTAAAACACAGAGCTTTTATTTAATTTGTAAAAATAACCAAAGGTAAAGTCGTCCTTGCCCATATGATGTGCTAATAAATAGTTTTTCGCATTTTCTGACAAACGTATTATTTTGCGTTGAGACTCTTTTCATAACGGTGTGCGATATGTACATGTGTATTAGGGTGCCCATCGAAAGTGCTTTTTTTGGAAATTTCAAGACCCTATCCCTAATTTGATTCATTTTTATGAAAAATATTATTGCCTCTTTTTATAGATTTTTAAAGGTCATTTAAAGGTCGCGGCCTGTTGATTTAGGTCAGAAAATACGATTTTGTAAATCTATGAGTTTTTGATTGACTATTTTTGATTCGATTTCAAAGGTCAAACATGATCTAAGAAGAGGATGAAGAGGATTTTGTAATGGTGTATAATAATCTATTGTCGGACTTGGTTTGTTGGGATTTTTTATCGGGTAAAATAAAAAACCCATATTTCTATTAGTATTTTTTTTTTTTAATTTAAACCAACGATAATTTCCACAATTTTAAAATATGTGGTACTATCCATAATCAAATCGGTTTTTTAAATAAACTGATAGCTCATTTATTGCAATCGCATAAAAATTGTCGAAGTTAAGCGACTTTTCTTAAATACGGTCTTTAATTGTATTGTGTAAGTATTGGATAAAACTACTTGCATTGGGTAGTTGACGTAAATTAGCAAATGTAAAACTATTTTACGTACATATGTATATGTATAGTATGTATGTTTAAATTTAAATTTTTTTATTGTAGTTTAAATATAGATATTCTTTTATACATTTTCATACATTTTTTGTTAAAAAATATTTAATTTTTTTTCTTTATGCCTCAGTTACATTCTAAATTTAAACGAAAAAGTAAAACTTGAAATTGTTTCAAAAGCATTACTACACGCTAAAACAATTTGAGTTTTTTTCTTGTTTTTTTGTGCTTGTTTTTCTTTTATCAATACCCTGTCATTAGTGACATTTTTTTTAAATTAAAACATATATTTTATTGTGCAACACAGTTTTTAAAAAATTTCTATTTCTAGCAATAGATACATGAATATTACATTTTTGGGATACAAAATATTTCCGCGATGCACAGCTTGCAGCCTCGCAAAGTCATTAGATCTCATGTATCTACATATATACATATGTGTGCAACAATATAGCAGACTAACAGGTTAACCTAAGTAATAGTCGCGACTTGCGTTTTGGGACGCACTTTACGATATGCGACAACGTTCCGTTAAAAATCAAAAATAGTCAAAAGTTGCCTAAAATGTGTACGATATATCGTAGAAATACATATATAAATATATATTTATTATATAATATAATAATGTATATTATATAATTAAATTGAGTAGGCTATTGCTCCATATAGCTATCATTAACTTTCTAATGAAGAAGATCTGGCAAGTTTTACAAACCCCAGATATTCCTGCTCCATGGTAGGGGCTTGCAAAATTAACTGGGGTATCGAATATAAGCATTTTTGAATGCATCTGTTTTATTTCCAATAGGAATAACTTCCGTATTTTAACTCAAAACTTGCTAGAATTTAAGACTTCCGATTGAACGCCGTTATGTTTGAATGTGTGTGTTTTTTTTTTTATTCCGTATATAAAAAATACTCAACGCACGAAACAATGGGCGGTAGATAAGAATAAAAACTAAGTTGTTGCCCTTTCTCAAAATTTCACAACTTGTACTTGATTTTTTCAAACGAAATTGATGCAAAAAGTTTGAAATTTTAAGAAAAAGCAATTGCGTTTTCATTCATACGGCCCAATATGTTTTCGCTTTTCTTATAAGCAAACATTTAACGTTGAAAACAAAAGGGTAGTATTTTTGATTATAATTATTACTAGTGTTAAAAATGGAATGAGTGGTGTGGTGATTTATTATTCTTTTAATAATTTTTAACCCTCTAGTAGGCTGAACCGCCTCCAGACGGTCGTTAACTAAACACCTTTTTAGTGCACCTATAATAATTTTTTCTATATTCGTAAGGCACGATCTTTAGACCAAAATCGTACCTTTACGGCGGTGTAAATTTTAATCCGTTATGTCAATCCGTTTTATTTTAATCGGCAGTTGAATTACAGATTTTTAAAACACGGTTGAAATTAATTATTTTTTGGTATTTAGTAACTCCGTAATTAAAGAAATTTTTTCTTTTGAAAAAGTTTTTGATATAAAAAAATTCGGTGGATTTCGTTGTTAAACGGACCGTATTTTAATATAAGTTTATAATTATGTCACCATTCGAAATGGAGAAAATTGCTTTCGAACACAGACCGTCTACAGACCGGCTTGCCGACATATAAAAACCCAGTTTGCATTTTTGACCGTCTGCAGACGGGATTGCCGGTTCGTAGGTCAACATTGTGTAAGAGAAAGCTGAAAATATTTGTAAATATATCGGCGAACCCGTCTCCAGACGGTCTTGGGTTTTCTCCCCTGTAGGAAAAAAGTTACTGTCACAGATCGAAATGGACATCATTTTTGGATTTCTCGTGCTAAATTCACCCATTCCTGAATTTTCAACTCATAAAAAAATTGGCCTACTAGAGGGTTAATAAGGAACTTTCAGTCACCGCACCGGGTTAAAAGAAAATCTACCCTTTTTTAACTCTTTAAAAGGTCTAGGATAACATTCATCATATCCTTAAACTAAAACAAAAAATATATGTACATATATATGTATATAAACCATTTCCGTTAAATTGTACTGATAATGATTTCTAATAAGCTATAAATCAGCGAGATTTATCAAAACACAATGGACAATTTGGCCAACAATGGCATATGTATTAAGTATCGAAAAAGTACACTGCAGTATGAGCGCGCAAGTAGTGGGGATTCATTTAATTCGCAAAACTGAAACCGCTTACCGAAAAAAATACCGCTTGTCTGTGGTTAAAGTTTACGTGGCTAGCTCTGAATACAGCGCAGAAAGCATTGCTTGGGCTACCTTGATGTAAACTACGGAAGTCGTGAGCTGCTTGAACCGGATGCAAACAAATAGTTTTTTTTTTTAGCTATTAAGTATATGTGCGCTTAATAAAACTATATAAAACGATGAAATTAGAAGAAATCTGATCGAAACACAATCTGAGTGTCTGCCTTTTCAGCACGGGAGTGATAATATTGGAAAGAACCCATAATGGAAAATAGCTCTTTGCTCTGCTGGCTAGCAAATCTGATAAAAGCGTATAAAGGAATTTCACGTAAAGATGATAACTTTCTATAATATGCTACAAGTATAAACAGAAATTTGTATAAATAAAGTGCTTAGGCGACTACTAGCACCAAACGCCTAAATGCATGCTATGCACTGCTGCTTGAGTCAAAATTTCTCAATTTCAATATACCCTGCAGTACGGGGAGCGACTACAGGACTGATGAGTTGGTAGCTGCCGGATAAACTCCGTCAATTACCGACCGACTACTTGCAGTGTATTTCAGCGACTACATTTACAAGGCAATGTCCTAGGAGTTAGTCAACATCTGCTCTCTCTGCATTGCCGGGAGTTACTAAAGTAGTCACTTGCGTGATTTATGGGCGCCCTCTGTCGTAGTTTTTCGCTATTCTGTTTCCGACTGGTTTGATTCTGCACTACCAGGTGCACTACCACGGGTTAACAGAGTAGCTTCTTACATAGGAGTCGGTGCCGTAGCGGTTCAAAAGTAGCGATTGACTCCAGAAGTACTCGAGGGTAGATATATTTTTCATATACATACTTGCAAGCGTACTGCATTCGGCATGCCCCGCACTCTCTCTGGGTTATTCATATGAAAAAAACCGTTAACACTACGGCCGAAAACTCTTAAACTAACTTCATCAGGTCTCTTGACGTTTTATTATTGTAAGCTGCAATGAGCTGCAAACCCTGTAAAAGTTCTTAATGCCGCTCTTGCAACCCCGCCACGTATCCCGTCATCTCCCCGTTCTATTCATTTCTTCTGTCGTTTTATTAATGGACTACCCTTCATTGTTGTTTGACTTTTATTTTGCTGCCACTTTTGTTTTGGTCTATAAAAATATTTGCATATTCATCTATATAAAACACCCACTTCCGCTATGAACTGCGCAATGCTGGCGTGATGCGATGCGGAGGGCTATTGTGGGGAAAAAATTACAGTCATTCGAAAAAAGTTAGCAAATAACCCACACCACAAACGACAAAAGCAGACCAAATCTTAAATACTTTAGAATAAAGCGAAAATCTATAATAAAAATTGCTATCAAAATTATATTTTTTTTTAATAAAAAAAATCATTAAAGTCGGTTCAAACAAATAAAGGGTATCATTTATCATATGTAATAGAGTAAAATAATCTGTTTATGCTTCACAACGATAAAATAAAAATAAAAGTTTCACAATTTTTCAAAATTCGAATTATTTTGGAAGTTATAGCAATTAAAATTTTTCAAAATTGTTTAGATTTTAATTGTTCAATTTTATTTTTTATTTGGCCATAAATTTTTTTTATAAAAGTTACTAAATTTTTTTTTTTTTAATATTACTGATATCTCAATGGCTTTGAAATTCCGTTTTAGGCTAATATTGTTGTACATTCTATTAGTAATTATTAGCAAAAAAAATGCCGCAATGCATCGAGACGAAAGTCATTCACGCTTTTCTCTTGTCGCCCAATGTATTTTATATGGAAAAACGTTTGCCGTAAATATTTACCTCGCATGAGTTTTTCAACAAGTATCGATTGGCAGCGAATCTAGCGTTTCATCGTTTTCTATACCAAATACATTGGGCGTCAATAGAAAAGCGTGAATAACTTTCGTCTCGATGCATTGCGTCAAATTTTTTTGTATGCAAGTAATTACTAATAGAATGTACAAAAATATTAGGCCAAAACGCGATTTTACAGCCATTGCGATGTCCGTAATATTTAAAAATAATTAGTAACTTTTATTTTAAAAAAATTTATGGCCAAATAAAAAATAAAAATGGGAAAAAACACCACCATTCTCAACTGTTTAAAATATGAGCAGAATGAGTATTACCAATCGCGATAAAACAGTTAAAATATGAACAATTTCGAAAAATTTTAATAGCTGTAACTTCCAAAATAATTCCGATTTCGAAAAATTGTGAAACTTGTATTTTTATTTTATCGTTGTTGGTGGCCCACTTCACAAATTTTTACTCAATAATTTTTATTAGTTTATATGCGATATTTCGATAAATTTTTTGCTTAAAAATGTTGCATTAAGTCCTAAATCTTTATTTCGCCCTTTTTAAGCAAAGCATGTATTTACGGCTATTTACTC
>NW_023458558.1:36216988-36222109 GCF_013731165.1 Rhagoletis pomonella | reverse complement strand
TCACACCAGTTCCAGGCTCACCGAAATCCAATAATCGACCACACTTTTTTCGTAATTTTTATTTTAAGGTTATTTCCACGATAAAAAATCTTCCTTACACTTTTTTTTTTTAATTTTCGTCTGCCCTTTAATTAATGGAAAACTCTCATTCGTCGCAAATTTCTTCTGCTCTGACTAATTCCCGTTCTTGAGAAACAAGTGCTACACGACTTTGCATAGGATACTGAATGAAATTGTTATTGCTTCTGTGATAACCTATTTTTTCGAATATACATGTAGACATACATAGATTAAGAATATGCGTTCATGAACTGCAAATTGTATTTATCAGCTGCAATTTGCCTTTGTTATCGATGTTTATTAGAAGGTATATGCTCAAAGGCACATATATACATATGCTGGCTTATATATACATTTATGTACTACATAGATTTATATATAGGAATATGTGTTGCAGTGATGTAAAAAAGCCAATATATGGCGGGGAAGATGAACCGGGACTATATATTTCCGCTCTGGTTGCTTGCTGCGACCTGCTGCCTTTACACTTAAGAGCATTTTGTCAGCTTGAGCATACGTCTTACGAACAGATTTTTGTATTGCTATTAACAATGTACACTGCCATTCACTTGAATAAGGTCAAAGCTTTTTCGTGGGTTTTCGGGGTTAATTCAATTTTATTTCATTTATATTATTTTTCGATGAAGACACAGTTCATTGTCTAACAAAATCATATAAATGCAAGCTTCAAAACTTTGTAGAAAAAAAAAATCAACAAATATTCATAAAAATTTCAACCATTTTTTTAGAATCTGTAGAAATACTGCTATGTAATTTTCTAGCCCATTCAATTTTGTTGCAAGTTTGAACATTATTTGGATGTTTATTTTTTAAATTTTGTACTGCTTTTTTTCATATAAAAAATATAAGCCAATGGAAAAAATTGAGCAGAGTCAGAAAAAAAGTCTAAATTTAACGGTGATTAGTAGCTACTCCAAACTAAATTTTTACTGTACCAGCATTAAATGACCTACAAAACTGCATACTCACCAAAACTCTAAAAATTCGAAGAAAAAATTCAAAAACAATGAACATTGAATGAAAAAAAACTAAAGACTGATTTTCACTATGTCATATTTTGACACCACAATTTGGCGGCATATTTTAACACAATCAATCGCTAAATCGCTTTTGTTCCCATTTGAGAATGTTTTTTCAATTATTTGACTACAAATGCCACTGAATTTGACATAAAAAAAAATCAGTCTTAACCCAGAAAAGAACAGCGGAAAATAATTGTTCCTATTCAAGTGCATGGGAATGTACGTAATGGTATTTTGGCAACATGCAAAAGTAGGTATATATATACACGTATGTTACATTGCATTCTTTTTCATATCCTGCGGCCTTACCTGAGCTGCTGCTATTGCTGCTCATTAAATACCAAATTCATAAAAAATTTATGGTTGACTCAGCACAGCGAGCAAACTTATATACATACATATATCAGTTAGCACGAACTTGCCCGTATTGGTGTTTGTGCGCTTATGTCGATTTTTTACAAAGTGAAACTTTTCACAAAACAAGTCAACCGCGTTGTCATATCATTAGGGTGCTTCTTAAAATGTCAAAATCTAAATCTTTTATGGGACAACACTTCCTTGCATTCTACGAATTTCGAAATTTAAAAAAAAATTTTGAGGCTACGAGGGATTGAAAATGTTAAAAGTTGACAATTTGGCGTTTTGGGTTCAGAAGGTTTATACTAACTCTTCCCATGAATGCATCATGTAATGTTAAGCTTATCATTTGCTTAAGGTTTTGTGGCAATAAAAAATTGCTTTTTTAGTTTTTTTTATAAGTCTAAAAATTCAGTGGGGGTTACAAATAATTATCATGAGAATTAATGAGGACTTCCTGAGCTCAGAAAGCATTTTTTTTTTGAATTTTTGCAATGGTAAAATAATATGTCGAATTTCTCGAAATTTTAACGATCACTAAATATTATTTAAAAATTTTAAAATTCTCTTCGATGTCTATGCTGTACGTAGAACGAAATAAAGGGATGTCCCATATAAAATGTCGATTTTGGTAATTTACGAAACACCCTACATGTCATGTACATACTCAAATTATAATCAAAAGCCTTTTTTGTAACCTTATTTGCCCCTGAGGGCCACAAAAAGGCACACAAGAGTATATCATTGACGCAGTGGCGCAGCAGTAGATTTGATGGATAAATAGATGGTGGTGGTGAAAAAGAAAGCTGGCGACTATTGCCACCTCTTACTTACTGTCCTTTGCGCTTCAATTTTCTGTTAATTCTTTTTTGTATCACTTACTTTTTAAATTATTGGAACCATACTGTTTACAATAACAGCTTCAGCTTCTTTCCACTGCTGTTGCTAATCTTCTATCTCTTCTCTTTTCAAATGTTTATACCGGGGTTTATTTCTTTACTTCTATCTTCGTTTTTATTATATTCACCTTTTAAAAAATTTTTATTTTTTTTTTGCTGTCGCCTTTAATGTTCACAGTTATTTTTTTTCGCTGTTGCATATTACGTTTTCAAAACATCCTTCAATGTGGTATCGTTGGCATCAACTTCAGTAAAAACATGCAATTCCATGTCAACAACAAGCAAAAAGCAACATATTTTTGCATTTGTTCCCAACTGCTTTGCACTTACTCAATCCTACTGCCAACGTCTGTAGATTACAAGGAAGCTGATGAAGTTTCTAACCAGGTCATTGCTCTACATAATATACACACCTGTGTGCACAGAAAGTTCGACGTTGCTATGACGCCGCCCATTTATTCGCTTCCGTTCATCTGTCCGCCCATCTGCGCCTTGCGTTAAGTCCCAACACAGCTAACCGGTTTGGCTCTTTGATTTAGCTCAGCTTGGCGAACCTGTCCAGGATGAGCTGCATTGGCCTTTGTTGATTTGTTGGCTTTAAGCTACGGGTTAAAGCTCATAGCTTCAGTTTTTGGCTGTAGCTTCACTTACTTCTTGGAAGTGACATCGACAGCCTGCTGAAGCTTAGAAATAAAAGAGACATGGCTAAATGCACTTAGCTCGACGTCTTTATTTTTTATATGCATATGTATGTATACCAAAACTTTTTAAATATAACTTGGGTAATAATTAAAAAACAATATATATATAAAGTAGTATTTATTTATTTAATTAGTATCCAAATGTGCGTAATCTTGAACACCTGCTGTTAAACATGCCGAAAAAGAAAAGGCGCAACACTCATTAACATTAAATCCATGCAGGCGCGCCAACACGAAAGTGTTAGTTTCGGGCTCTATTTAATTAAAGTTAAACATTTCGGTGTCAAGCGAAAAATAATTAGTTGTGTTAAGGAAAGCAACATACTCGTATACCGGGTTAGCATGTTGTACGAAAACTTGTAATTGCATCCAAAGCCAGCAGCTTTGTGTTGAGAAAAGTGCAACAGCAACAACGTTTGTACATACATGCATAAATATGTCGCATAGAGGCTGATAGTCGCACTGAAGGACCCATGAAAAAATAGCATAAGCAAATAAGAAGTTGCACGACGAATTGCGCGCGTTGCAACTTGCTATGCTCCGCTAACAAGCAGACAGTAGCAAAGCAGTAGTAAATATTAAAAGTCATGGCACAGGCAGCAGTGGAAACGGTGGATAAATGGCAGTCGCGTACATGGTAAGCATGCGTGGCATGAAGATGTCAAGAAAAGTACACACAGAGGCGAACAAGCTGCTGATGTGGTAGATATATGTTGCAAGAAGTTCAACAAGAACATGGTGGCCGACAAGCGACCTTACATTCATATCTGCATAAAAACGCTAGTATGTACAGATGCATGTGTGTACCTACTTACAACTGCAAACAAATAATACATTGCAGTGGGAGGAATATTACAAAAAAAAAAAAAAAAAAAAAAAAAAAGGAGGGAGAAAAATGTTGCCAAAAATTCATATGTAAGATGACTTATATACATAAGTAACCCTCTGCGTGTAAATGCAATGCGACGAGGATTATGCAGCTTCACATGAGAAAGGATAATGCTTTTATGTACAACTACATGCATGTCACCGTATATGCACGGGTATAATATGCAAAAGTTGTGTGCAGGAAAATGATACTCCTTTCTTGCGTAAAAGCACACAAAATTGTGTACAAGTGCACAAGCGGAGTTATCCGGAAGCAATTTTCGGGGGAACGAGAATAGTGGAAGGAAGCACTTACATACTTTTAAGATCACTAACCGAAGGAAATATTTTATTTAGTCAAGAAATTAGCAAACTTTATCAAACACTAGGAAAATTTGTGAACTTATTAAATTAATTTAGATTGTTGCTATTTACATGAATATGAATTTATATACTAAACATGCACGTTACACAATTTTTTGTTTTTAGCTGCCTAATAAAGGAATTATATCGCAAAACCTTGTATCTGAACAAGTAGTGGCATAGGAGATGCAACACCGATCTTGACGATTTTCTCAGGAGACTTTCTATGTTTATTTAGAAAATAGCTCACGAAATTTCTCGGTTTTAGCTGTCCTAATAACGGAGTTTTACAGTAAAACGCCATATCTGAACAATCAGTTGTATGGACGCAGTAGGTTATAGTCGTATGGGGGTTAGAGTATTCTGTTGGGAATGAGTGAAAATTCCGCAAAATTTCATGTTTCTAGCTGCATAAATGAAGGAGTTAAAATGAAAAACCCAGAGACACAGAATAATAAATATTTCATGTGTAGAGTTTTAAAAAAGTCGTAAAAATTTTCGCAAGAATTATAAAAGTCTTTTGATAATAATTATGTGTGAGAAAAGTTTTTTAAGTCATCGATAACTATTATTTTAAGACTTACATAATAGAAGCCATTTCATAATAAATAAATATATAAACAAAGAAAACAAGGAACAAATTAACACATAATTAAATAAATAAATAAATAAATAAACAAATAAATAAATAAACAAATGAATAAGTTAGTAAGTAAGTAAGTAAGTAAGTAAGAAAGTAAGTAAGTAAATAAGTAAGTAAGTAAGTAAGAAAGTAAGTAAGTAAGTAAATAAATAAATAAATAAATAAATAATTATATAAATAATTATATA
>NW_023458558.1:36209110-36213988 GCF_013731165.1 Rhagoletis pomonella | reverse complement strand
TTTTTTTTAAACAAATATCTTATGATATGAATTTAAAATTAGGAAAAATTTGGCTCACTTACTACAGATTTGCCAAGTATGATCACAGACTGAATATAATTACGATAAATCAAGGGAGCGTGGACCCTTCTATATAAATTGGAATTTCCATACTGCATAAATATGTATACAAAATTAATTCCATACTTACATAAATTGAGATTATAAGAAAAGGGGCGTGGCACCTCCCGTGCAAATTGACATTTTCATACTGAACATCTTTAAAGGTGTTGATAGCTGAATACTAGAACTCATGGAAGAATATAAGGGTTATTCGAAAAAGAGGCGTGACACCCCTCATACAAACTGAATTTTTCTCAGCGCGGAACCCTGGAAGTGTTTGTGGTAGCTCTGTTGTTCTGCATATGCATAATTTTATAAATAAATGCAAATTCTGCTGATAGAACATTTATACTTTCGGTTCTCCAATGGTGTCCTTGAAGCAGGGATACGAACTCATTGTTTCTTTCTCACCGTTGGCCACCGCGGAATTCCCTGCATTGGCATAATTCTATACTGAAAAAAATTTGAATGTTAATTTTGTAAATCAGCTCCTTGGATTTATTAATGAATTTACATTAGAAGGGTCCAATTTTTGTATGTGAGAATAAATTTCATACTAGTAAACGGTGCACCCCCACGGTTTTTTGTTCTTGAAATTTGTAATATCTATACTAACTTTCCATTTTCTACTGTAACCAATACAGGGTGCTCATTGACCTTGAAATGCGCTACTGGATCGCTGTAAAACTGGCAAAAATATTGGTGATTTTTATTGAATTCTAATGTTGCTATGACAACTGAAGCTTTTTATTTTATTTTTATATAATTTAAATTTGAAATGTTCTTAGGTTGCTTAGTCAATTGCTGTATGTATGTACTCAATACTTCTAGATTAAAATATGAGCATTTTTTGAAGTAACCTTTAACATTAAAGCTCACTTTTTATTTAAAGGTTGTATTAAAAATAAAGCTTTGTCTAAAGTTAAGCAGTTCTTGGTTGTAAACCACTATAAAACCATTTTGCTTTACTTAAGACACAATCATAAATTTTAATGCAATTTTTAAATATAAAGTGAGATTTAAAGTTACAGGTTACTTGAGAAAGGGGCCCTAAGGATCGTAAATTTTGGTACCAGCACCGTTTTCGGCAAGAGGAAAAAAAAAAACACTCCCAGGAAATATTGCATATTTAGGGTGACAGGTAACAAGATCAACGGAATTAATATTAGTGCGAAATAAAGTCAATTGACATTATTACATTTTAAAAAGCAAAATAAAGTCAAAAAAATTTGGAAATAAAGTAAATGGTGCAACAATGCTTAAAGTATGTCGATTCAAAGAAAAAAACTTTGTTCTTTTATTGTACGTGAGATATGAATGTTGTCACAATAAACATTGCCCCATAATTGTTGTTTCCATAGAGAATATGAGAAACATTTGGAGAATAAATGTAGAAATGATGAAGAACTTGCAAAACATGTTTCGTTCCCATAAATAAAGCGACCATTGTTAAATTGAAAAAGCAGTGGACTGCCGCCATGTTCAGAAATCCCGAAGGAACACTGAAAGAATTGTTTTTAAATAAGCATATTTTGAATGAATTCGAAATGTCTAAAGCTATGTTCACATTACAGCATAAATTACTTTGTTTCGATAAAATAACTTCCCATAAACCAAGTCCGTTCACATTTATATAGCAAGTGTAGTTACGAGTGTGTGGCTTGTACTTGATTTCAAAAAACAAATGGTTGCTCACCTCTAGGCAGTTTTTCAAATATCCTCAACAGTGGGGTTCTTGGTTCTTGCTTTATGATAAATTATTTAATTTCTATTTAATTTATTGACAGACTTTACAAAACGAAATTATGAGCCGTAAATTGCGATAATGTGAGCTGCTTTAAGGCGGAAAAGAAATCTTGTGTATAAGGAAACAATTATAAAAAAGGAATTTTCTTATACTGTATTCAATTATATCCTTTTTTACTGCAGAAAAGCTGCTGCCAACACAGCAAAAATCTTCCTATAACTTCAAAATTTAAAAATGTAAAATATCGAGGTCTATCCGAAATTTTCACAAAAAAAATTTGTGATTTTAGAACCCATCTGGCACTTACCTGTCATATGGCGTAATGACATGATGATGTAAATTCCGATTTTAAATTTTATAGCGTAAATTCTTCTGTCAAGCGTTATACATGGTCAGTATTAATATCACCGATGACAGTTAAATATCAGGTGGATTTTTATATCAGAATCTCATTTTTGTGAAAAGTGTGCAGACAGAGAGTATTATTGACTATAAGCTCCCGATATGTAAAATATTTAATGTTTGAAAGAGCAATAATGTCAATGGATTTTATTTTGCCTTTGAAGCGGTAATAATTTCATTTGACTTTATTTCACATTAGTATGGGAAATAGTCTAAATTGAACTTATTTACTTTGATCTTGTTACCTATAACCTATTCCAAGATCTGCCAAAGTTCTCCAAAACCGTCAAAGATATAGTTACAAATTCTAGTCATGTTTTAGTTCCAAAGCAAGAAATTTTGCAATAAGTAATTTTGAAACTTATAAGGTAAATGACGACACGTGAAGCCCCGAAGGGCTTAAAAATAAGAAAAAAGGTCGAATTTCGACAATAACTGGCACTCCAAATAAAATGTAATTTATTTACCATAATTTTCTTCAACCTCCTACTTAAACTAAACTCGCAACGTAATACATATGCATGTATAGCTTTTCCCCACAACTTTTTGTTTTTGTAAAAATGTATCAACTCTCCAAACACACATTTGGGTGTGTCTACTTGCCAGCGGGAGTGTGTAATTTAAAACCGTCTTTTGTAAATTAAATATTATACCTGCAGGATATTCACACTTACGCAGACATGCATAGTGTAAATAAGCAAACAACAAGCGCTGGCGCTTGTACGGTGGTGGTGCGGGGAGAGCATTGTCCACGCCGCTGGGAAAGTATGTACTTGTGTGAAAAGAAATGATTTTACTTTGATTTGGTCTAGAATTACTGAAATACAATTCCAACCAAGTTAAATATTTGTTTTTTTTTGTAATGAATAAAGTTCTTATTTAAATATAATTGCGTAAAATGACACTAAGCACACCATTCTGACGTGCAAAGAAAGAAATATTTATTTATATTTGAAGTATGGGAGTGAATTTTAAGTTCATAAGCATGAACCGAACTTAAATGATAGTGGAAATTCAACAAAATTAATAGGTAGAAAAACTAACCTACCAATACTAATTATTATAAATATAAATATTGGTATCGCTGCAAAATGTGACAAAGACCTTCCCTATTTTAAAAATCATATTTGAATTTTTTTTTTATATATTTTGAAGAGAAACTATTTGTTTTCATTATTCCTTACGTCTCCATACTTGTGTATTCTGAACCAAATACAATTCAAAATAAGTTAAAATTGCTCTTATAAAATAGCGCCATATATAAAATCCAGCTATCTGCTTGACTCTGTTCAGATTCATAGCTTGTTTCAAAATGAAGATGCAAGAATAGGTTATTCTTTCAAGCCCTGATTTCAAAATCGATTTGCATTGATTTGACGTCAGGCTTTTAATTTATTAACTTAGTCACGTATACGCTCCGTCGTCACACACTTTTGCCCATAAATGACCTTTTTTATTTTGATTCACTCAGTTCTCAAATGTCAATGGCTTTCACTATCAAATTTTACAACAGTGCAAAAGTCAGGTGAAGGTTAATATGGAGAAACGAAAGAGCATCAAAACACGCTGTAGTAGCGGAAAATTTAGATTTCCCAATTTTAAGTTTATTTCAGACAATACCTTTGTATGATAATTTCGCTGTAAACATAATGCATACACCCCGCTCTAATTGAATGGGCACATTATTTTGGAGCGGACTAAAGTATTTCGAATAGCATAAGCTTGCGTTTTTTATTTAATATTTTGAAAAATATTTACATAAAATAAATTAGGTAACTAGCGTGTCGCATATATATACAGTGACTAAGCAAATGACCACGTGTTGATTTTTTTCATATTCTTATAGACTTATTGATAAAAAATAAAGTAGCTTTGTAACTAAAAGGTTTATAAACTGAAAAATGCATGAAAACGTCATTTTCTAAAGCTCTTTAAACCTACTTTATTTTCTGGGAATAAGGCCATTAATGTTTTTCGGGCTAAATTTTTTGTTGTCTTAATTTTTCTATAAATTACCATCCAAACATTAACCAAAACTATTTAAAGCACAGTTAGGATCAATTGCTTCATAGCAATGGGCTAATAATGGCTCGTCGTTATAGAACGTGATGTTGCTGGAGCCAAGAGCTATAAAAAAGCTGGGTTTAATTGTGGTTGGTCACTTCAAAAATTACTTGATAATGATGAAGTTGGTACTGTAGAAGAGATGGAATCTGAGCTGCAGGTTTTAACATTACTAAATTGAAATATGGCATCTTCTGCTTTATTTGTGTGGTTGCAATCGAAATACCTCCCACCTGAAGATACAGTGAAAGGTCTCATAAGCGGAGACCGATGGTCACCTACTTTTATGGGAATTTCGTAAAAAATAATCTTAAAGTTCAAATTTAAAAAGTTTGAATTGCGAATTCCTAAATGAAATAATACTTAACCTTGAATCGATAAAAAGATAATGAATGGTAAATAAATTCCTCATTGCCCGCCTCGCTCAAGCAGCAAGAAGAGGGCAATGAAAAGCAAACTTTTTTCTAGAACAGAAAACATCTTTGGATATGGACGTCTGTACTTGAGTACATATACATATGCATATGCGCAAGATTCAAAATCAGACTAAAAAAAAAAAAAAA
>NW_023458558.1:36207990-36209010 GCF_013731165.1 Rhagoletis pomonella | reverse complement strand
CAAAAAGAAAAAGTACGTGTCTCCTTAAATTATTCAAGGAACAATCCGTGTGGTTTTATCGCTTAAATTCACTTTCCCCCGGCCTAGGTTATTTGAAATTGAATGAGCCTAATATAAGTGTAATTCATTTTTATCAAGTGCTTCGAAAGTTGGACAGGGATAAACATGAAATAGAAAACAAAAGAAAAAGCTGGGTTCAAATTACGTTGTTCAAGTTGTAAATTTTGAGCAATGATTTTTAAGGTTGAGCTCACTTAACTGGGATGTTCTAAATTCAATGGCATCCCCCGTTTTACCAGATTGGCTCCGGTTTTCGAGATAACGGTATTTGAAAATTTGATTAAATTTTAACTGTTTTAAAAATAACTCCCTCAGTTTTGAAGTTATTTTAATAAAATTTGGAATATAACGGTTTTTAAGTATTACCTTAGTTACTCCTTAAAATTATCGAAATGACTGCACTTTAACGTATAGCTCCAATACAACTGATTACTCAGATATCTGTTTTGGTGCTATAACTCTAACTTCATATCTGAATAATAAATTGTATGCGTGCTTTATGTTAAAGTGAACATATACTAAATTTTTTACTGCTTAATTGGAGGAGCTATAACGCAATTCAGCGTCTCTGGACAATCAGTTGTATGGGAGCTAGATTTTAGAGTGAACCGATTTCGATGATACGCTAACATAAATTTTGTCTCCGTTCGTTTGGCGATTCTACCGAACCGGTTTCAAAACCAAGAACACCGTTGGAAAGGCATTTTTCCGTAGACTTTACAATTGATTGAAAATTACGGCCAAAACCGTCGTTTAAACATTTTCGAATTGTGTATACATGTTGCTGCAACATGTTCAATTTGACATGTTTCGCCTGTTGTTTCACTACACATTTGAAATTAAGCTTTGAAATAAAGATAAATATGAAGATGAAGAAATGAATGAATGAAGATGAAGTCAAAAAAAGGAGGCAAAAGTGAAGATAAAGACGAAAATGGAGACAATGACAGATACATAAGA
>NW_023458558.1:36206329-36207890 GCF_013731165.1 Rhagoletis pomonella | reverse complement strand
ACATCTATACACAATTCGAAAATGTTTAAACGACGGTTTTGGCCGTCGTTTAAACATTTTCGAATTGTGTATACATGTTGCTGCAACATGTTCAATTTGACATGTTTCGCCTGTTGTTTCACTACACATTTGAAATTAAGCTTTGAAATAAAGATAAATATGAAGATGAAGAAATGAATGAATGAAGATGAAGTCAAAAAAAGGAGGCAAAAGTGAAGATAAAGACGAAAATGGAGACAATGACAGATACATAAGAATTAGGGTAACTGAAAGGGTAAGAACACTTTTTGAATTTATGAAGTGAAACTGCTTTAGCGGCAGGTGGTTGGTTGGGAGTAAATTGTTAAATTCAAGGGGAATAATGCAAGGGGTTCTCAGCGGTTTAGCGGTTTGAGAATAAAACAAAAACAAAGATGCCTAGAGGTTCAGGCAAAACGAAGATCAAAGTAAATCTAAAAAGTTTAAGGTAAAGGTAAAGAGGAATATGCAAAAATAGAGATAAACATGAAGAAAGGGATGAGGATGAAGATCGATATAAAACTCGATATTTTTCACGATATAATAATCGATATTTTTATCGATAAAATAATCGATATTGTTATCGATACTGTTATTGATTAAATAACCGCTATTGTAATGGATATAATAATCAATATAATAATCGATATTGTTATCGATACAATAATGGATACAATATCGGTAAAATAATCGATTAAATAATTGATTTTTTGATCGATTTAGTCATTTATATTGTTAAAGATATGTACAATAATCGATACTGATGTCTTATATTTATCGATGAATTAATCGATTTTGCAATCTTTGTATTTTTCTATATGTTTATGGATATTGTTATCGGTATTTTTATCGACACAGTTATCAACAGGGTTATTGATATACTAATCGGAACATGGAATGTGATCACATTACATGACATCACATAACATTTTAACACATAATCTGAAGAGACATCACATGATATTACATCACATAATATGATATCACATCACACGATATCACGTGACATGACATTATATGATATGACATCACATTATATGACACGACATCACATGACTTGACATCACATGATATGGCATCGTATGACATGACATGGCATTACATGACGTGGCATCACATGATATGACATCATATGGTATGACATCAGAGGATATGACAACACATGACATGACATCCTATCACGTCACATCTTATCACGTCATCGCACCTCATCTCATCTACGTGAATAGAAAAAGAAAAGATGTAAAAGATAAAAACAAAGATGAAGACCAAGGTAAAGTTACCGATTTCAAAACCAAAAACACCATTGGAAAGGTAATTTTCTGTAGATGAGGAGAGTTTTTATAGTTTCGAAATTGGTTGAAAATCGTCGTTTAAAAATTTCCATATTTGTGTATGGTTGTTTTTGCAACCTATTCAATTTAAGCTGTTTCGCATTTGGTTTTACTTCGTATTTGAAATTAAACTTTGAAATAAAGATAAATATGAAGATGAAGAAACAAGTGATAACGATGAAGACAAAAAAAGGCAAAAGTGAAGATAA
>NW_023458558.1:36203026-36206229 GCF_013731165.1 Rhagoletis pomonella | reverse complement strand
TAAAAATATTAAAAATAAAATGTTAACAAGCCACAATAACATTGACATTATTTAATTTTATTATGAAATCAGCTTTTCATCTGTTTTGTCTAAAAGTTCTTTAGGAAACAAATTTTATTCATAAAAAACTCCAGTTTTGGAGGTATTCTCAAATCGGTCCAGCTCATGTAAATCATAATATATTTCCGAAATATTTTGCTGGACGTCTTCGAATATAATAGATTTTGTAATGCCGGTAGTAAAATGGCAACTTTTTTTTGGTAATACAGTCTAATGTACATATCTACCACAGTGGACAGCTTACTTCATGTCTAACTGTGCCACCACCTACGGAGGCAGCCCCCTAACCTAACATATGTACATGTCTAATTTTAGTAAAATTCTAGCCTAATAAAGCTCGGTCAATTTGATACAATTTTTTAGAGTAACCTGGAATAATTTCCTAACGGATAAATGAAATGCCTTCATGATCGGAAAGCTACCCTGATTACAAAACCGAAATATCCTCCTCATATGTCGGACTCAATATTGTTTTTTAGAGTTTGGTATCAAAACTCTTTCGCTTGATGTCCATATTGTGATATTTTAGTGACTATCATTTTACAAATATTACATTTATAATTATGTAGCAAGCCTTTAAAAAAAATAACCGAAAGCGCGCCTGTGGGTCAATCCCTTTCATTTTAATATCAAGGGAATGGTGTAAATATGATACTCCGCACAAAAAAAAATATTAATTTTTAACAGGTGGCAAATCTTTTCAAAAATAATACGTTCTTCCTTGCAGATCTGTAGACCAAGCCCGTTTAATGGCACTTTATTTTTAAAAATAGCCCAAACGGTGTAGGTATTATGATCAAGAGGCCCATCCCTATTTTTTGACAACTGATTTTTTTTTTAATACAACCAACGGTGCAGGGTTTGTAATTTAAAAAAAGGTGGCAATCCTTTTCAAAAAAAGTCATACCACATTATACATTTAGAGGCTAGGCCCTATAATTTGGCACCTCAGCTTTGAAAATCGATTAAAAAATGCCTTCTTGTATTGTATGAATCTATAGTAAATACATATTTAGATTTGATGTAACCCTGGTATTTGTGTATTAGGGGCTTATTAGAACACAGATAGGAGTTTCAAAACTGTCACGCTCGAATATACACAACTCTGTAAAACTTGATTTGTAACTTCGACATTTATTTTTGTCTGAAAATGTAATCGGTAGTATTTGCTCTAAATGATGAAAGTCAGATTTTTAAAAGTCATGGAGTAATTAAAATCTACAATGAGAGATGAGTCTAACAGTACCTTTAAAAAAACTATACTATAACTTTTTCGCTATGCCTTTTTTTATAAAAAATTTTCAAATAACTTTTATTTTCAGTTTCTGTTTTTTGCCCTTTAAATCGTTTCATAACCAAATTTCATATATCAGAACCCGTTGAATGTCTTGTCGCTCTCCATGTCTTCTCTGACAAGCTTCACTTGTATACGACTCATATATGTACACGTTTAAATATAACAGTTTCTTTTCCTTATAGTGAAGTACTTGTGGTGCAAATATAAATTCAAGAAGGGTATTTTCCCTATATACTTCCTAAAGCAAAAACATTTTCCTTATTTCCTTGTTCTCATAATTCATTCAAACAAAAGAGCGTTCAGGTGAAAATCCACTTAGAATAAACGAGCGAAAAGTGAAACAAAGTTTCAGCGAAATATTAAGTTTCATGCGATTAAATCGTTGAAATGATTAATGACGCGTAGACACTACAACCCAAGATAAAGCGCATAAAATAATACAAAAACAAGCTACGCATACATACATACACACATATTTATGTACTACGCAAACTTTTTTGCACAAAACACCATCAAAAATAACTTGAAAATAGGTAAGCAATTTCCTCTACAGCAATAAACTCTTTTACAATTTCGATTGCACTGGGTAAGAGCTTATATAGCACCTTAATGTATTTAGATACTGTACTTATACATGCACTTAATCACCAACAACATTAATTTTGGCAAATACCAAATTTCTTATCAAATAATTTGGTGTGGTTTCGATTTTATAGACTTGCCTGTCTTCGACTCAACTTGATGGCTTACATTTCAATTAGCACCAATCTGTTACGAAATTGATATGTACGCCAAGTAAATTGAGTGGCCCCAACCAAAGTGAGAACCAAAGGACGAATGGTAGTGAGAGTAGCCGAAAAGAAAAATGTCTGCAACAAATTAAAGGATAACAATTTGCTGGTAGTCTTATGGCATGCTCGTTTTTCTTTACGACGGCCGCGTCACCAAATACAGGAAATACTATAAAGTACGAAAAATCTGTCAAACGAACAAGGGTATATCGTCAAGAGGTAAAAGAGTAAGTAAACCAATTCAAATAAAGGCTAACCATAGGAAAAGCAAAAAAAAAACTAAAAAAAACGAGAAAAAGATACACCGAAGGCAGCGACGACATTCGAAACATAATAAAAACGGCATAATAATCAAGGCCTTTTGCTCTTACAATGTAGCCAGTCTTAATGTTTGTATGAGTGCATAAGTAGGTGTGTGACTGGGCATCAATCTGTTGACCTGCCTGTCCACTACTATTCGACAGCCGTTATCTGGGGTGTCCTTACTATTGCTGGACTCTTGGCCTTTCGCTCTGTAAGAATAGATTCATATAAATACAAGAGGGTCATGCAAGTAAATATGCATGTTTGTGTGTTTATTTGTTTGTGTTAAGGGTGTCTCCTCACGATCGGTGTGGCATCTGTAATTCCAACTTGACAAAGTTGCTGCCTTCTCACGTTTTACTTTTATATATATATATATTTTTTTTTTTGCTTTTGGTTTGAGCAAATAAGGACCGCTTGCTCCCTTTAATAATGTAGTTTGTGTGAAGAAAAAACAATGCAGCCTACAGACGTAACAAATGCATAGTGCTCGCAATAAAGAAAATAATAAAAATTCGCTTAGTTTTGTTTCTTCGTTGTTCTTTGCGCTTGGTGTGATAAATATGTAAGTTTACCGCGTGGCAAGTTCGTCCGAAGTTTTCCCTACATACACACATTTATAGTTTTCTGCTTTAGCCTATAATCAACCAGAAAAGTTGCAATTTTTTGTTAACCATGGGCCACAAATTGACAGTGCGAAAGGAGTAATGTTGCGTACCTTTTGAAGGTAAAGCAGAAGAAAAGATGTTGGT
>NW_023458558.1:36197390-36202926 GCF_013731165.1 Rhagoletis pomonella | reverse complement strand
ACCAACATCTTTTCTTCTGCTTTACCTTCAAAAGGTACGCAACATTATTCCTCTCGCACTGTCAATTTGTGGCCCATGGTTAACAAAAAATTGCAACTTTTCTGGTTGATTATAGGCTAAAGCAGAAAACTATAAATGTGTGTATGTAGGGAAAACTTCGGACGAACTTGCCACGCGGTAAACTTACATATTTATCACACCAAGCGCAAAGAACAACGAAGAAACAAAACTAAGCGAATTTTTATTATTTTCATTATTGCGAACACTATGCATTTGTTACGTCTGTAGGCTGCATTGTTTTTTTTTTTCACACAAACTACATTATTAAAGGGAGCAAGCGGTCCTTATTTGCTCAAACCAAAAGCAAAAAAATATATATATATATATATAAAAGTAAAACGTGAGAAGCCAGCAACTTTGCGTTCTTCTCATGTTTCAGTGTCCTAATGCGAATAAATCTCATTCATAATTGATTAAGGGAAGGTCAAGTTGGAATTACAGATGCCACACCGATCGTGAGGAGACACCCTTAACACAAACAAATAAACACACAAACATGCATATTTACTTGCATGACCCTCTTGTATTTATATGAATCTATTCTTACAAAGCGAAAGGCCAAGAGTCCAGCAATAGTAAGGACACCCCAGATAACGGCTGTCGAATAGTAGTGGACAGGCAGGTCAACAGATTGATGCCCAGTCACACACCTACTTATGCACTCATACAAACATTAAGACTGGCTACATTGTAAGAGCAAAAGGCCTTGATTATTATGCCGTTTTTATTATGTTTCGAATGTCGTCGCTGCCTTCGGTGTATCTTTTTCTCGTTTTTTTTTGCTTTTCCTACGGTTAGCCTTTATTTGGATTGGTTTACTTACTCTTTTACCTCATGCCGATATACCCTTCTTCGTTTGACAGATTTTTCGTACTTTATAGTATTTCCTGTATTTGGTGACTTGGCCGTCGTAAAGAAAAACGAGCATGCCATAAGACTACCAGCAAATTGTTATCCTTTAATTTGTTACAGACATATTTCTTTTCGGCTACTCTCACTACCATTCGTCCTTTGGTTATCACTTTGGTTGGGGCCACTCAATTTACTTCGTAACAGATTGGTGCTAATTGAAATGTAAGCCATCAAGTTGAGTCGAAGACAGGCAAGTCTATAAAATCGAAACCACACCAAATTATTTGATAAGAAATTTGGTATTTGCCAAAATTAATGTTGTTGGTGATTAAGTGCATGTATAAGTACAGTATCTAAATACATTAAGGTGCTTTATAAGCTCTTACCCAGTGCAATCGAAATTGTAAAAGAGTTTATTGCTGTAGAGGAAATTGCTTACCTATTTTCAAATTATTTTTGATGGTGTTTTGTGCAAAAAAGTTTACATAGAACATAAATATGTATGTATGTATGCGTAGCTTGTTTTTGTATTATTTTATGCGCTTTATCTTGGGTTGTAGTGTCTGCGCGTCATTAATCATTTCAACGATTTAATCGCATGAAACTTAATATTTCGCTGAAACTTTGTTTCACTTTTCGCTCGTTTATTCTAAGTGGATTTTCACCTGAACGCTCTTTTGTTGGAATGAATTATGAGAACAAGGAAATAAGGAAAATGTTTTTGCTTTAGGAAGTATATAGGGAAAATACCCTTCTTGAATATGTATTTGCACAACAAGTACTTCACTATAAGGAAACGAAAGTGTTATATCTAAACGTGTACATATATGAGTCGCATGCAATTGAAGCCTGTCAGAGAAGACATGGAGAGCGACAAGACATTCGACGGGTTCTGATATACGAAATTTGATTATGAAACGATTTAAAGGGTAAAAAACAGAAACTGAAAATAAAAGTTATTTAAAATTTGTTTATACAAAAAAGGCATAGCGAAAAAGCTATGCTATAGCTTTTTCAAAGATACTATTAGACTCAACTCTCATTGTAGATTTTGAATACTCCATGCCTTTTAAAAATCTGACTTTTATAATTTTGAGCAAATAATACCGATTACTTCTGCTTTTTATTATTACCTCGCTTTTATTAGCTCGGGATGTAACTATGTAATATTGATGCGCCTAAAAGATGCAGCGATTTCCATTCTCAAGTTACATACCTGATGACGGTACGAATGGGAATTGCTTTAAACTTCCATTCTTAAAGTAACCTGATGACAGTACGAATGGAAATTTTAATAGCGAGGTTTTAGTGTTTTAAACTATAATTTTATTTTTATTTTGTTTTTTGCAGACAAAAATAAAAGTCAAAGTTACAAATCAAGTATTACAGAGTTGTGTATATTCGAGCGTGATAGTTTTGAAGCTCATATCTGTATTCTAATGACCCCCTAATACACAAATACCAGGGTTACATCAAATCTAAATATGTATTTAATATAGATTCATACAATACAAGAAGGCATTTTTTAATCGATTTTCAAAGCTGAGGTGCCAAGTTAAATGAATTATTATTTTTTTTTTTTTAAGGATTGCCATCTTTATTTACTCTTTTATTTTTTAACACACGATTTAACACGGTGGCCGTAATCTGATCAAATGAAAATGCGCAACGATTTTTTGTATGAAACATGAGCAGAAAAGAATGTTACTCATACACCATGTGCGATTATGGCGTAGGAGTAGCATTCTTTCCTGCTAATATTTCATTTTTTTATAGGTTCATCTATAATCTTCGTTCGTATGTTTATTTTTCTGTAAAAGAACAGGCTTTAAAAAAACTTGAAAAAATTTATAGTTTTTAGATTTTCTCTTTACAATTTTTTTTTTATTCACAAAGCAAATTGAAATGAAAATATCATGGATAACCTGTTCGAGAAAAACAATATACATTTATGGCCCAAGAGTAAGCTTAGGTATAATACAGTATAATAACGAAAACCATTTTTGGAGTTTACACCTTTTCAAAGTGGAGGGACCTACAATTTTACGCCGCCGTCGAACGTCAAATGGATCCTATGAGAAGGTGTGTCAAGGCCTCGGAGGTTTGCCTGCCGAGGGCGTCGGCTGTTAGAAAAAACCTTTTTCCAACATTTTTTTTGGATGTTGCTTTGACTAGGGATCAAGCCTTGGTCCAACAGCGTCCGCAATATTTTCAATTGATTGATCTAAATACACTCACTCTCATGCTACTGACAACTAAAGAAATTGAATATCCGTCGAAGATGTTTAATATCCTTGTATAAGTACTTACTTGCTTCAAAGAATCACATCTACTTCTTACAGTCATTGATGCGATGCATGTGTTTTCGTAGGCAACACTCCATGGCTCGTAGCACATTAAAATAATATATTTGGTACGATTATATTTTTTGTAGCTGACCTCTCGATATAAACTTTAACATTGCAAATTAAATTGTCGTTTGATCTCCAACACGAAGGACATCCTTGCAATGCGAAGTCTTTCACCTCCGTGCTGCCGCCTGACAGCCTACCTACGATACACTTACATATGTATGTATGTATGCACACACAGCTACTGAAGCAGTAGGATTACAAGAATAGATCTTAGAAAGTATCCCGGTAGAAAATTTAGTCCCTGTACTCATAGACACTGCAAATATATTAAATACATACGTACTTATATACAAGAATGTAGAGGAGCTTGCAAGAACCACTCTATAGTTAAAAAAATCCAGATATTAACGTCAATTGGATTTAACATCCACGCATCCCGGATGAATCATACATTTGGTGCCTTAGGGTCATAAACTGTTTCACCTTAGAAAAACAGATTTCCTGTGGAATAAACTTAGAGTTGCTAAAACATTGAGGAAAACTAAGACAAGGCCTAATTTAAGAAAAGTTCAAGCCTTAATTTAAGCCTAAGGGGAAGGTCCTATCTCTTTTTGTTTTATTGCGGTAGGTACTCAAACTTCGCCAAAATTAAACGACTATAAGTGAACATAAGGTAAAGCTGCAAGGATGGCATTTTCTGAGATAGTAGTCGAATGTTCTAGCTTTAATCAAAGCCTAAATGGAAGATTCTAACACCTTTTCTTTCTTTGCTAGAGCTGCTCAAATAGGCGATTTTTTGACCTCTTTTTCCTGAAAAATTGGAGCTTTATACATACAGATTCTTAATCAGCTCCAAAAAGTCTATCAAAAAAAGTCTTGACATATACTGCACCAAAATTTTTTCCATTTTTGTTGGGTTGTGTAATGGGACCACTCCAAAAATAGTTTTACAATTTTTTTTCTTTTTTAATATGTACCAATCAAGCACGATGTAAGTAGGCACATATTGTGTTCTTTGCGCCGATAGTGGGATCCCAGCTTTAGAATAAATATTTTATTTGGTACAACAAAGCGACAGAATTTCTGAGTAAAGTTTGCGTTTGGTTGCGAGTAGGGCTATGTACGATTACTCGAGCAAGGGGTAATGAGTTATTCGTTTAATAAATTACTCGAGCAATCAAGATCATTAGATGCTAAAAGTATTTTGATAGACGAATTCCTGATACTACTGTGGACGAACTAACCTACTGCAGTCTTAATGTGGACAATGATGGCTATTCTCACATAATGTGCTCCGAACTTTCCTTCTCTTCAAGACAAATATGGCATTCCATCTCTGTGGATAGGCCAAGCCGGTGCCCGCGAGAGCGTAAGAAACTTGATGTTGGCTGCATTCAAAAGATGTACTTATATCTTTCCTAGCAAAAGGACATTCAAAATGTCTAGCCCATCCTATCGCTTTCTGAGTTTATACAAAGAGGACGAATAACTGAGCCGCCAAAACGATTCCAGTCACACAAGTACTGACATTGAGTCTTCCCAGGGCAGTTATTTGGCGACTTCGTGAACTTCAGTGTCGTCGTGGTACACAGTCGAGTTGCTTCCGAAAATTGTTTAGAGGTAATCGGCTCATTGGATATGGAACTGTTAATCGCGTGGCTCTTTGAAAATATATGTAGGAAGGCTCCTTTCAAAACCTTTTTAAGGTTCAATCTGCTAGTGCCTCGGAATGAAAGAGTGTGTACCAAAATAAATAACTCCGTCAGTATGTATATATGTATGTATTTATATAGTGGGTGGGCACTGTGGCCAATGGTAACCATCAGTTACCATCTCTGCATACTTGTAAGAAATTCAGAGTTCCTAAAAAACTCCGGTGCATTGTCCGGAGCATGTATCAGACTAGTCCGAGCATACTTAAAGGTGCCATCAAATTATAAGTTAAGAAAGTTTTATTCTATGACAATTGAGAAGTGCTTTGGATTTATGAATTTTTTTACATGCAGCAGTGCAGAGCATGAATTTAGGCGCTTGTGGTTAGAGTCAGCTAAACACATTGCAACGGATGGCATTGGTGCCCGCACCAGCATATATCTGGGATTCAATAAATAAAATTATTGTATTGACTATGAAAATATCCAGGATTACAGTTGTAGTCTGGTCCAGGACTACTACCTATGCAATCAATAATTTATTCATAACTATACTAAATCAAGATCTCTTTTTCCAGCTGGCTGCTTTCTGTTAGAATGAGTATATTTCTTCATATA
>NW_023458558.1:36187179-36197290 GCF_013731165.1 Rhagoletis pomonella | reverse complement strand
TATATGAAGAAATATACTCATTCTAACAGAAAGCAGCCAGCTGGAAATAGAGATCTTGATTTAGTATAGTTATGAATAAATTATTGATTGCATAGGTAGTAGTCCTGGACCAGACTACAACTTTAATCCTGGATATTTTCATAGTCAATACAATAATTTTATTTATTGAATCCCAGATATATGCTGGTGCGGGCACCAATGCCATCCGTTGCAATGTGTTTAGCTGACTCTAGCCACAAGCGCCTAAATTCATGCTCTGCACTGCTACATGTAAAAAAATTCATAAATCCAAAGCACTTCTCAATTGTCATAGAATAAAACTTTCTTAACTTATAATTTGATGGCACCTTTAAGTATGCTCGGACTAGTCTGATACATCCTCCGGACAATGCTCCGGAGTTTTTTAGGAACTCTGAGTTTCTTACAAGCATGCAGAGATGGTAACTGATGGTTACCATTGGCCACAGTGCCCACCCACTATATAAATACATACATATATACATACTGACTGAGTTATTTATTTTGGTACACACTCTTTCATTCCGAAGCACTAGCAGATTGAACCTTAAAAAGGTTTTGAAAGGAGCCTTCCTACAAATATTTTCAAAGAGCCACGCGATTAACAGTTCCATATCCAATGAGCCGATTACCTCTAAACAATTTTCGGAAGCAACTCGACTGTGTACCACGACGACACTGAAGTTCACGAAGTCGCCAAATAACTGCCCAGGGAAGACTCAATGTCAGTACTTGTGTGACTGGAATCGTTTTGGCGGCTCAGTTATTCGTCCTCTTTGTATAAACTCAGAAAGCCATAGATCGGCTAGACATTTTGGATGTCCTTTTGCTAGGAAAGATATATGTACATCTTTTGAATGCAGCCAACATCAAGTTTCTTACGCTCTCGCAGGCACCGAATTGGCCTATCCACAGAGATGGAATGCCATATTTGTCTTGAAGAGAAGGAAAGTTCAGACCACATTATGTGAGAATAGCTTACATTGTCCACATTAAGACTGCAGTAGGTTAGTTCGTCCACAGTAGTATCAGGAATTCGCTATCAAAAAACTTTTAGCATCTAATGATCTTGATTACTCGAGTAATTTATTAAACGAATAACTCATTACCCCTTGCTCGAGTAATCGTACACAGCCCTACTCGCAACCAAATGCAAACTTTACTCAGAAATTCTGTCGCTTTGTTGTACCAAATAAAATATTTGTTCTAAAGCTGGGATCCCACTATCGGCGCTAAGAGCACAATATGTGCCTACTTACATCGTGCTTGATTGGTACATATTAAAAAAAAAATTGTAAAACTATTTTTGGAGTGGTCCCATTACACAATCCAACAAAAATGGAAAACAATTTTGGTGCAGTATATGTTGAGGCTGTTTTTGATAGACTTTTTGGAGATGATTAAGAATCTGTATGTATAAGGCTCCAATTTTTCAGAAAAATGAGGTCAAAAAATCGCCTATTTGAGCAGCTCTAGCTCTTTCATTTAGGCTTTGATTAAAGCTAGAATATTCAACTACTATCTCAGAAAATGCCATCCCTGCAGCTTTACCTTATGTTCACTTATAGTCGTTTAATTTTGGCGAAGTTTGAGTACCTACCGCAATAAAACAAAAAGAGATAGAACCTTCCCCTTAGGCTTAAATTAAGGCTTGAACTTTTCTTAAATTAGGCCTTGTCTTAGTGTTCCTCAATGTTTTAGCAACTCTAAGTTTATCCCACAGGAAATCTGTTTTTCTAAGGTGAAATAGTTTATGACCCTAAGGCACCAAATGTATGATTCATCCGGGATGCGTGGATGTTAAATCCAATTGATGTTAATATCTGGATTTTTTTAACTTAAGAGTGGTTCATGCAAGCTCCTCTACATTCTTGTATATATGATTGTATGTATTTAACATATTTGCAGTGTCTATGAGTACAGGGACTAAATTTTCTACCGGGATACTTTCTTAGATCTATTCTTGTAATCCTACTGCTTCAGTAGCTGTATGTGCATACATACAAACATATGTAAGTGTATCGTAGGTAGGCTGTCAGGCGGCAGCACGGAAGTCAACGATTCGCATTGCAAAGGATGTCCTTCGTGCTGAAGATCAAACGACAATTGAATTTGCAATGTTAAAGTTTATATCGAGAGGTCAGCTAAAAAAAATATAATCGGACCAAATATATTATTTTAATGTGCTACGAGCCATGGAGTGTTGCCTACGAAAACACATGCATCGCATGAATGACTGTAAGAAGTAGTTGTGATTCTATGAAGCAAGTAAGTACTTATATAAGGATATTAAACATCTTCGACGGAGATTCAATTTCTTTAGTTGTCAGTAGCATGAGAGTGAGTGTATTTAGGTCAATCAATTGGAAATATTGCGGACGCTGTAGGACCAAGGCTTGATCCCTAGTCAAAGCAACATCCAAAAAAAATTTTGGAAAAAGGTTTTTTCTAACAGCCGACGCCCCTCGGCAGGCACACCTCCGAGGCCTTGACACACCTTCTCATAGGATCCATTTGACGTTCGACGGCGGCGTAAAATTGTAGGTCCCTCCACTTTGAAAAGGTGTAAACTCCAAATATGGTTTTCGTTATTACACTGTATTATACCTAAGCTTACTCTTGGGCCATAAATGTATATCGTTGTTCTAGAACAGATCATTTATCTATGATATTTTCATTTTAACTTGCTTTGTTAATAAAAAAAACTTTACCAGGGCAAATTTAAAAACTATAAATTCTTTCAAGTTTGTATTAAAGCCTGTTCTTTTACAGAAAAATAAACATACGAACGAAGATTATAGATGAACCTATAAAAAAACGAAATATTAGCAGGAAAGAATGCTACTCCTACGCTATACTCGTACATGGTGTATGAGTAACATTCTTTTCTGCTCATATTTCATACAAAAAATCATTGCGCATTTTCATTTGATCAGATTACGGCCACTGTGTTAAATCGTGTGTCAAAAAATAAAAAATAAAAGGTTTTTCTAATAGCGGTCACCCCTCGGAGTGCAATGGGTATAGTCGTTGCGCTGGGTATGCAGTTACAGTTGCATGGCTATACTCAATCGCGCACTCTGGGCAACGTGAGCAACCCATGTGCGAGATGCGGTAACCAATCCGAGTGGAGCCTTGGGTCACGGCAGAAAGAGAGGGAGCTTCGGTGGGGCCACTCTGACTTATTCGGTTTACACAGAAGTCTGCAGCGTCTGTTCACCAGTAGGTGCGGCTGCAAGCGGGTGTCTGCTTGGAGCAAGCGGCTCGCTATATAAACGTGTATTTGGTTGCGAAACCACCCCCGTCCCAGCAATAGGTTGTGCGCTGGGCTTGGGACCCGCCACGTAAAAACCACTTCCAGTGAAGAAGCAAGCAAAGCCTCGGATGAGACCCCCCCCTTATGATAACGACCACGGCAAATGTTTAAAGGACTACGATTTGAGGGCATGCACTTGGAATGTCCGGACCCTTAATGGGGAAGGTGCCTCTGCCCGGCTGGTTGATGTCCTCGTAAGGACAAAAGCTGACATCACCGCCATCCAAGAAATGCGTTGGACGGGGCAAGGCAAACAATGTATGGGGCCTTGCGACGTCTACTACAGCTGCCATGTAAAGGAGCGCAAATTCGGTGTTGGATTTGTGGTGGGAGAGAGACTCCGTCGCCGAGTACTGTCGTTCACCCCGGTTGACGAGCGTCTAGCCACAATCTGCATCAAAGCGAGATTCTTCAACATCTCGCTCATCTGCGCCCATGCAAAACATGGTAGTATGCAGTACTAGGTTCAAGCATAAAAATATCCATCAAGCTACGTGGCTGTCTCCGGATCGAAAAAAGAGAAACCAAATCGATCATGTTGTGATAGACGGAAGGCACGCTTCCAGTGTTTTAGACGTATGCACACTCCGAGGCCCAAACATCGACTCGGACCACTATCTTCTTGCAGCCAAGATACGCACCCGCCTCTGTGCAGAAAAAAATGTGCGCCCAAATATGCAAGGAAAGCTTAACGTCGAAAAGCTGCAATCACAACAGACAGCCAGCGCTTTCGCTACTCGACTCTCACATCTTCTCTCAGAGAGCACTCTTCAACAAACCGACATATGCGAGCAGTAGAACCACATTTCCCGCTCATTAAGTACCGCCGCCGAAGAAGTAGTCGGATTTCAGCGAGCCCGAAAGAACAACTGGTACGATGCGGAGTGTCAGGAAGCTGCAGAGAAAAAAGATGCCGCCTACAGGGCCACGCTGCGATCGGGCGCAACGCGTGCTATGTGGGACCGCTATAGGGATCTGAAGAGGGAAGCGAGACGTATTTGCCGCAACAAGAAGAGAGAGGCTGAAATACGTGAGTGCGAAGAGCTTGAAATGCTGGCCGACAGGAGGAATGCCCGAAAATTTTACCAGAGAGTTAGGCGACTTACGGAAGGTTTAAAGACCGGGGCGCACTCCTTTAAGAACAATAATGGCGACCTAGTAACTGATGTCCAGAGCGTACTTAAATTATGGAGGGAACACTTTTCCGCCCTACTAAATGGTAGCAGCACGGAAAGTTGTGGAGAAGAGGAACCCGAGCCCGCAGTCGATGATGACGGAGTCGACGTTCCACAGCCTGACTATGACGAGGTACGTATAGCAATAACGCGGCTGAAAAACAACAAAGCCGCTGGAGCTCACAGCCTGCCAGCTGAGCTATTCAAGTACGGTGGCGAGGACTTGATAAGGTGCATGCATCAACTCTTGTGCAGAATATGGTCAGATGAACGCATGTCCGACGACTGGAATTTAAGTGTGCTCAGCCCAATCCACAAGAA
This sequence comes from Rhagoletis pomonella, assembly GCF_013731165.1. Taxonomy (NCBI): domain Eukaryota; kingdom Metazoa; phylum Arthropoda; class Insecta; order Diptera; family Tephritidae; genus Rhagoletis; species Rhagoletis pomonella. Next base: position 36,192,460 of record NW_023458558.1, on the reverse strand, counting down.
AGGTGACCCCGCCATTCGCGCCAACTACCGCGAGATCAGCCTTCTAAGCATAGGTTACAAGGTCTTATCGAGCGTATTGTGTGAAAGACTAAAGCCCACCGTCAATGAACTGATTGGGCCTTATCAGTGTGGCTTTAGACCTGGCAATTCCACCATAGACCAGGTATTCACAATACGCCAAATCTTGGAAAAGACCCGCGAGAAAAGGATCGACACTCACCACCAGCACTAAAAGGAGTTGTCTATACGCCGCTACGTCTGAATTTGGCATCCCCTCAAAACTCATACGGCTGTGTAAAATGACGTCGAGCAATACCACCAGCTCCGTCAGAATTGGAAAAGACCTCTCCGAGCCGTTCGCCACAAAACGGGGTTTCAGACAGGGCGACTCCCTTTCATGTGACTTCTTTAATCTGATGTTGGAGAAGATAATAAGAGCTGCAGAACTGAACCGCTCAGGAACAATTTGCTATAAGAGCGTGCTATTGCTGGCTTATGCCGATGACATCGACATCATCGCTAACAAAAACCGGGAAGTCTGTTCTGCCTTTTCCAAGTTGGATAGGGAAGCAAAGCGAATGGTTCTGGTGGTAAACGAGGACAAGACGAAGTATCTCCTGTCATCAAACAAACAGTCAGCACATTCGCGCCTTGGCACCCACGTCACTGTTGACAGTTACAATTTCGAGAAAGTAGAAAATTTCGTTTATTTGGGAACCAGCATTAACACCGATAATAATGTCAGCATTGAAATCTAGCGTAGAATCACTCTTGCCAACAAGTGCTACTTTGGACTGAGTAGGCAATTCAGGAGTAAAGTCCTCTCTCGACGTACGAAAACCACGCTCTATAAGTCAGTCATCATGCCCGTGCTGGTATATGGCGCAGAAGCATGGACAATGACAACATCCGATGAGGCGGCTCTTGGAGTGTTTGAGAGAAAGATTTTTCGGAAGATTTACGGGCCTTTACGCGTTGGCGACGGCGAGTACCGCAGGCGATGGAACGATGAGCTGTATGAGCTTTACAATGATATGGACATAGTGCAGCGAATTAAAATACAGCGGCTCCGGTGGCTTGGTCATGTCGTTCGAATGAAAGTATTCAACTCGGAACCCGCTAGTGGTAGCAGATGAAGAGGGAGGCCCCCACTGCGATGGAAAGATCAGGTGGAGAAGGACTTGGCTTCACTTGGCGTTTCCAATTGGCGTCAGTTGGCACAGAGGAGAAACGACTGGCGTGCTTTGCTGAACTCGGCCAAAATCGCTTAGGCGGTTACAGCGCCAAAAAAGGACAACTGTCATGTATTCCTGAATACGGTCAAATAATAAGTATTTCCTTGGCATTTATGCACAATTTTGTGCCACCTATAATTAAGTACATATTACGGATGTTAATTTTTCAGCTTTTTCCTATCCCGGGAGTTTCGGGATGTCGTTATCACAATCCAAAGATCCCCGTATTAAACACAACTTAAATCGAAAAAATTCCTTTTACATTGTTTGAGAAGCTCTCCTACCAAAAAATAAATAATTAGTAAATGGGTTTGAAACCTACCTTTTTACTTAAAGCGGCATTTTTGTTTTTTCTCGGTGTCCGGATTTATTTTAAAGGACTTTCTAATTTCAAAGATATGATAAATTCTAAAATGTAGAATTAAAATGTGGGTACCAAATGCAAGAGGAAATTTCTTTAGAATTTAAATAGGCGAATAGGTAATTTTTTAACCTGATTAAGTTAGAAGGATGAAATTCGAGGGTAATACCGAGTTTATAAAAGTCTCTAACATATAATTTTTTCCAAAAAAAGTATTACGAAATTTCAAGGATAAAATTTTAAAAAGACTTTTTCAATACTTACCGGTCCCTCTGCACCAAAAACTTGAATCTGTTCAAATTCTACTGGATTTCCTCTTTAATTCTATTCCCGCACTTTTTCTGTAAGCACATTTCTCTGAATTTTTAAAATAAATTTTGAATTACCGAAGTCTGAGTGAAAAACTAAAGACGCAATTTTACTATATTTGTTTATTTATATGTAAATACGGATATGTAAAATCAGCACCCGAAGGATTGAAAAATAAATTTCGATCAGCACATGCCCTGCAAATAGGCGCATTCACTCCCTAATTAATTCTGGAGAAACCAATTTTTAAGGACTCAAAATGGGGAAGATTCCTGCAAGGAACATTAAACTGAATTTTGTAAGCAGCGAAGGGCAATCAATAGTCCCAGAAATAACACTAATAACAAATTAACACGAAATAATGGATTTTCTGCCCTGTAGTGTTTTTAAGTCAATCAGTAAACATCGAGATTGATACGAAGGTAATGTTTAAGAAAAGTTTAAAGATCGGTGAGAAAAACGAAGAAAAGCTTTTTGAACTTTCTCAAACCGATTAGAGAGACCTATTTGGTGGGGCCTCCAGATAATAGTGGCATACGCTAACCTCGATCTAACAAAAGCGCAATACAATGTGTTATGAGTGTATGGGTTTCTGAATGCAGAACAATTTCGACGAACGAATGCTAGCATCGAGTATGACCGTATTATTACATGGTTGACGTGACTAATTAAATTTAACTTAGAATCGAAAATGACGCCTGAATCTTTATTTTACAACGCTTTTATCAACTTGCAATGTTGTGCGTCCAGAAACTTTCAATGTTGTGGATCCAGAAACTTTCAATGTTGTGTGTCTGACACCAAAAAAAGCTTTGAAAAGTTCCTATAAAAAAGCATAGTGCATAGGGCGACAGCTGTAGTGAATAGGGCGAGGTAGATGAAATCTAGATGTCGCCCTATGTACTACGTTTGCTACAGCGGAAATAGACGACACGCCATTTCTTTAAATAAAATTAATTGGTACTCGTTTGTATGTATATACATATGTAAATGCATGTGTGTGCACCTTTCTATTAATATCGTTGAATTATTTTAATATCTATTGCAAACTTTTATTCAGACAGGACTAAAAAGTAGAAAATAAGTAATATAAAAAAACTTTTTAAAATACAACGCTTTTATAAATGGACTAAAAAGTAGAAAATAATATTTCTCAGTCCCATAGAATTTGTTTTGATAACTTTTGATTTTGAAATTTTAGCAAAAGTCATTATAAACAATCTGAAATTGAAAATGAAAAGCGTGGGGCGCATGTAGTACACTTGAATTGATATGAAAAGTAATATATGTATGTATGTATGTGGGTATATGAATAACGACCGCTTAAAATCGATTTCAAAGTTCTACTTTCGCTGTAGAAATTTTAGGTCTACGTTATGTAGTTTGACTATTGTCAATTAAATCGAATGCTTTGTATTGCATGCGCTCCACGTTTTTCATTTTCAATTTCATAGATTGTTTATAATGACTTTTGCTAAAATTTCAAAGTCAAAAGTTATCAAAACAAATTCTATGGGACTGAGAAATATTATTTTCTACTTTTTAGTCCATTTGTAAAAGCGTTGTATATTAAAAAGTTTTTTTTATATTATTTATTTATTAACAAATTTCAGGGTAGAGCCAGCAATGCTATACGAAGTCTGTAAAGTAGTAACCGATTTAGCAAAAGTTTATGTTTAGCTACAGACGTTTTAAGCAGCACCAGTTAAAAGCATTGTGAAGGTCTGATTGCAACCTTTCAGAGTCCAGAGCAGTTTTAATGACCGCGAATATTTTAAGGTCATCACCATAGAGCAAGTATTCAGCAAAGAAAAAACATGAGCCGATATCATTTTAAGAGAATAAAAAAGAGGGGCCCAAGAATGCTCCCCGAGGGGACACCAGAAGACGCATGGCCCATGCTTTCGCGAATATATTGATATTTGTTTTCAAAATCTACTATCGCACGGTGTTATATATGTAATGAGCTAGGCATTCATAAAAAATAGTAATTATTAAACAACAAACGAAATATAGCCAATACCGGTCAAGGAAACGAGTTTCTATTATTTCCGTCAGTGCAAATTACAAATCCCGAAAATCCCGGGGTTGCGTGCCAAGAATACCGAAATTTTTCCGACCTTAAAAAGGCCGGGATCCCGGGATTAATATTCCTAGTAGATCAGTACTGGATTTCCATTGAAATTATAAAATCTATTATTTTTTAAGGTTTCCACCAAAATATTTCGGAAAATTTTAAAATTTACGTGAGCTTGACCAATTTGAAAATATTTCTAAAAAAGGGGGTTTTTTATGAATAATTAATGTTTCTTAAAGATTTTTTGAAAAAAATTCCCTCAAATGACAACACAATTTAAGCTTAAAAAACTTTCATAAAAATATGAAAAAAAAATTTAAATTAACGGAATCTTAATAATGAGATTTTTGACACTATTTTGTAACTTTTTTCAAACATTGGTCAAAAAAGTTAGATGAACGAGTGTCATTCCAAATTGAATTAATATGTGTTGGTATTTAAAAAAAATAAAAATTGTGAGAGAATACCTTTCTACTGATACCCAATAAAACTAAACCGGAATAGTTTTGGCCCAGTCATTCAAGTTTTCGTAAACCAATCTTTGAAAAAAGTTAAAAAACAGCATAAAAACTCATCATTACGATTCCGTTGAAAATATTTTTAAATTTTTATGCAGATTTCTTAAACTTAGGGCTGATTTCATAATTAAATACTTGAAGTTCCTTTTGCAAACGTTTCCTTTTAGTTAAAGTGTCATTTAAATGTACCTTAAACAAGAAGTGTTTTCATAATACAATGGCAATTGAATAATAACAAAAGGTTAATTTAAATGGAAATAAAGTTGGTAATGCTGATCTTGGCAAAATTGCATCGCCTCACTGTCATAAATATGTAATTATAACTACGAAAATTACATACTTTTGTTTTTTTCTTACAAACGGCACCTTTGTAATTTAAATTTTCATTTTGGATATTTAACTAGAGGGCACCTTTATCTTCAAAGTAGCTTTACGAAATCGATTAGCAAAATAGAACATCCTTAAAATTTTAAAATATTATTTAATTTTATTTTTAATATTTTTGTTGAGCTTTGTACCACGATTGTTTATTAGGAAAAATTGAAAAAGCAACAAAGTCTAAGCGGTAGAAGTTATAGCACTATTTCGGAGATCACCACATCTCCTCATCAGACTTCTTTTTCTAGACTTCAGCAGGGATCGAACCTGCAAATTCGATGTTCAAAGTCAGAAGCGTTAACCACTGAGCTATGTACATCCCGTAAACTCTTGTTGCTAATTCATTTTCCTTATTCAAAAATGGATGTATAGAATTGACAACAACAACCACGCTGTCGAGTTT
>NW_023458558.1:36180049-36187079 GCF_013731165.1 Rhagoletis pomonella | reverse complement strand
TTTCCAGCTGGCTGCTTTCTGTTAGAATGAGTATATTTCTTCATATAAGTACTTACAGTCAGCGTCACAAATAGGAAAACCATTACGTTTTGATGATTTTATTTATGTAGTTATATTTTCCATTTAAAATTTTTCTTATATTTTATAAAAATATAGTTCATTCAACCAGCAAAATCAGTTTTTTTTAATATCGTACAGAACTCCGAAAAATTCAAGGAATACCAAGTTTCAAGTAGCTAAAAATTACCGTTGATTTCTGAGAATTTTTTTGTCGAGCGTGTTGCGAATTTCCTTCCATAGAAAAATTGATTTTGTTCATAGGCAACGCCCGTGTAAAAAAAAAAATTCTCGAAAACCAACGCCAATTTTTACAGACTTCGAACTTGCACTTTATTATACTAAAATTTAATGGGCTACAAAACTGTGTACTCAGGATTTTTCTTAGAAATCGAATTGAAAAGTTGAAAATTTTGATGAAACTCTTTCGGTATTTTTTGAATTTTTGCTGAGTTTTATATGAAATGTAAAACATTGATTCTGCTGGTTTTTGCTGTTGAATGTACTATATTTTTATAAAAAAAACAAAGAAAATTTTTGGCTGGAAAATATAAATGAATAAATCATCAAAACGTCAGGGTATTCATATTATTGAAGCTGACTGTATGTACGACATGTTAGCTGTTCACCTGATGAATTTATCTAGCGTATGTTCTAAGAGATTGCCGTTGTCTGCTAAATTGGTTTTCTTTTTGTCAATTGGGGATTTCAATTGTTGCTTAAGAAAATACCTAAGAGCTACAAATAATATGTATGTAGTAACAACAACGATAGTGGTAGGAACTGCAGCAATGTTGCTAAGACATAAAATGACCGAAAGTAAGTAAGTAAAATAGTTGAGACTCAAGGCAAACGAGCCAAACGTGGCCAGGCAAGAGCAATGGTAACTAGTGGTAGCCAACGGCAAATAGCAGATGAGCTGTGAGAGATAAAATAACAAGCAAAGTACAACCACAGAAACATTAAAACCAACAACAACAACAACAACAAGAATACCGTCGATGACAGCAGCAATCCTGGAATTGCAGAGAGGCAAACGAAAACGGTGAAATAATTTAAGCTTAGATACACTTTTAGCCAGTCAATTGGCGATACTGGCCGTATACGTACATTAAAAGAAATATATTTACTCGGTAATAGCAAAAAGTTGTCGGCCAGGTCAGGCGTCTAAGGAGCGCATTTCTTTTACTGCTGCTGCTGCTGTTGCTGTTGCTGTTTCTACTGCCAATGCTTCTTTCAACTGCAACATAAATGCCAGCCTGTGCGCACAAAACTCAATTGAGAATTGATAAAGTTGAAAGAGTTTTTTGCCTGCCGGTAAATTTCGACGGCCAAGTCATACAGTCGCACTGTCGAATTGACGTATTAGATGTCGTTAGTCCAAATGGCTGGCTGGGTGGCTGGGTGGTTTTGTTAACGGCCAACGCTACAGCTACTTCCACTTCGGCAAACATGCCGCCTGCGTCCTTTCGCGCTTCTGTTCTTATTGCCAAGAGCATTGCGAAGCTATGCGGCAGCATCTGAATCAGGGACAACGGCATCGACGTCGAGTAAACAATGACATAATGACAAGTGGAGAAGAATTTAAGCGATAAATAATTAATTGATTCGAGAGAGAAATGTTGCGCTTCAACAAAGGCGAAAGCAGGAGAAAAAAGTAAACAAAAAAAGAAACAAAAGAAATAGAATGAAAATAACTTGTACACAGAAGCTTAACTGCGAAAATAACAACAACACTAAGTATTGCTAAGAGCGTGCAGACAAGTTTTAGGATCTATTTCGCAACCATAAACACACGAACACACCGCATACATACACCAACACAAGTAAACGCACACATACCTACGTACGTACATATGTATCTACATATATTAAGATAAATGAGGGCATGTGTCATGGGCCGGCTGTCGCACACTTAGTAGATATTTTATGTATTTTATTTTAAACACAAACTTGTTGTACGTTTAAGTGCCAGTCTCTGGGGAAGAACGAAGGCCGACATTTCTTTGGACATATTGAACACTAAAACCATGTCCGTATAAAGTTACCTATGGCGCAACTAGAATGGCGCACAAACAAACACACATTCAAGTGTAGTTGTATCTACACAACAACAACATAAAAAAGATTTGATGGTATGAGTATGTATGCAGGTTGCTCCATAAATTGTTAAACATAGAACAGTTAGTTATCGGCAGTTAAATGATGAAATTGCGCTGTATATAGAGGCGCGGGTTTATACTTAAGTACATGAACGTTAACAAATTTCTTAGCTGGGAAGTTGACTTATAGTCCTTAAATTGCATAATAAATTGAATGTTCTTGAAATAAATATTATTTATGTTAATGTATTACAATATACTTGGTGAAGCTATTCAAATTTAATAAACCTCTTTGCTCTTGGTAAGTGGATAGGATAAGCACTGGACATTTCCAAATGGATAATAAATACCAAGGAAATATTAGGTATTCAAATTATGAATATTTTTGCTATGATAATGAAATTGTTCGAATAAATTATACTGATATAAATGTACGTATATTTTAAAACAGATGGTTTTTCATTTTCTTGACTAGCGCTTAAGCCACTTAAGTAATTTTGGCCGAGTTCAACATATAAAGACAGGCATTCATATCTCTCTCGCTAGCTGACGTCACAAAGAAACACCGAGTGTAGGTAAGTCGCTGTTCATCACCAGCATTGGGACACACAGTATAGCGCCAGTGGCCAAAATTATTAAAAATGAAAGTGGTATGTTTAGTAATTATTTGTTGGGGACCGATCATAAATGCTCCTATTAAAAAGGGACCAAAAGGTTTTTAACTATTTCCTATTTTTTATATAAAAGAGATGGTGGGAGTCAATCCTAGTCTGGCGGGTGTTCTAAAAATCTTTCACACAAATACATTCCTTTAGACTTTAGAGATTGCGTACATAGAGCGATGCTTAGAAGGTTTTTTCGGCGGCGTTATATTTCTTGTGGATTAGGCAAAGCACACTTATCCATTCGTCAGGCGTAATGTGATGACTGTCAATTTCGAGCGCAAAGTAAGTAACTGGCACACTTTTAAAAACACATAATAAATAGACAATTTTATTGTTTATACATCTGCAGAATACTGAAAAGAACTCTATTTTACCCTGGTGCATTCAAAGATGAATTTTAACCAAACCACTTAATTTTCACGAACGATGCATTTGTGTTGTGAAATATGAATTATCTACCTAGTTAAGTTTTCAATTCGATAATGGGCTGGATTTTGAATTCATAACGAAGGAAAAATACATTAGATAACGAAGGTTCCGGTTTGTTGGAGAATGGCCTAGTTCTCGAATCGAATACTAATCTATTCCACATTAGTTATCAAAGGTGAGACTCGAAAAAAAGATTGGTTTTCCAAAAATTTTCGAATTGTTAACCAAGCCCAATGTTTATTGGGTTCTTTCGGTTTGTTTTATATTTTCCCACAGGTTAATGAAATGTAGTCATTTAAAAAGAGGTTACTACTGAAAGCGAGATAGTTAGGGCATACTTAAATTTATGTCGTTTTCCTCTTTTCAATGGAATAACCCAATAGCTACTTTTAGATAAATAATAATGGGCATCGAAATTGCGCATATGGAAACTGTGCATTTAGACATTATTTCGGTTTAAACCGAAACTGTGCATATATGCATTATCTTTTTTTTTATATGCCTTATTGCATATGCACAATTTCAGGGTGCCGAATAATAAAACTTAAAGGGTCATGTAAACGTTATTGAAAAATACTTACATTAATAAATGTGACGAGTTTGGGCGCTATGAGTGTCTCAGCACAAATCCTGTCAAACAAATACTGAGTGGTTTTGCTGAAAAGAGCACTCTTAAAGAGTCAGCCAAGTTAATGGTATAAAACGGTACGGCGAGATACAAAAATGTGCTGGATGTGCCTGACGGATCAGTTGCGCCCGACGTAGGATTAAATTCCAGTCGTCGTGTATGCATTCATCAGACCATATCAACTCCTTATCACCGCACATGTTTCTTCTATGGGGGTGATGTTAGCCTTAGCCTAGTTTAGAATGCCAACAGGACGGATTGAGTCAAATTTATTCTTTCGCGGCTGATCCCAAACCAACCCTACAATCAAAATCTGGTGGCAATTGGTTGAGTTCCCATTCACAGATATCGCGAAAAGGTTGCTGCAAGACAAACGCAGCTTCGCTTGCTTTTAAAGAGACGCTGCTAATGCCCTTGGGTCGAATGCGTCGGAGTTACCCAACTGAAACTTCCTTTTTTCTGCCGTGACCCAAAGAAATCTTACCAATGGATTACGGGTTGTGTAATTACACACGGAGAAGAATTACAATAACCCACTTCATTCCATCGGTGTGGCTTTAGGCCTTAAAGATTCACTTCTGCAGTACGTCTCAAGAACACTGGTTTGAAATATTAAAAAAAAAAAAATGAAATCTGTTTTCCTAATTTTAATTTTTTTAGACACAAATTACAAAGCATAAATTCGTTTTGCTTTCGCTGCGACTGATCAGAGTTTTGTTTAATAGAATAGCTGCCAAATGCTATGTGACTTTAGATGATATGTTAACTACTATAATAATAATAATAATACATTAGAATAGCGCTCCTACAACTTGTGGCGTACGGCTTGAAGTTGTTACATAAAGCGGAGGGACCTACAATTTTACGCCGACTCCAAACGGCGTTTATACATTTTTATGAGAAGCTGTTTTTCATTGAAGAAATACACTCGGAGGTTTGCCATTGACTTGTGTATTAAAATGGAAAAATTTGGCTGCACTGGATAGTCTTCGATGATTTTCGGCCTTTACGTATTTATGCACGACAGTAGGCAATGCCAATGTTGTCCAGTCGAACAATTTAGTCTAATTGACGACTTACGTAATGAGGCTGATTGTATTTTCCCTGTTCTTAGATCCAGATTTTCAGTGGCAGTTTAAACTTGGATTACGTAAACTACGTTTATATTGAATAGCTGGCTGACATTTGATTAACTAAACTAAGTTTAAACCACAGCCATGCACTGAAAAACTGCCCTTAGTGTATATCTTAAATGAGGTACATCGTACACTACCACATAGTTACTCCATGTAATTATTTTTACTACATTCGCGTCGAGTAAAATTGAAGATTGAAGAGTCCACCTGAGAGGTAATCGACCTAGTGTACGGGTATTGGGGACAAATAATTCAATAAATTTTCTGCTAAGAAGATGTTAATTCACTATAGACACATAAAGACCAATATGAGGGTTTATACTCATTAACATGCAAGTGAAATTTCAAACATACATAGATATGCCCATAAATACTACGCAAGTATTGTAAATATGTCTGTGTGCATTTTCCTCTCCATACTTATTTATACACTAATTAACCGGTTCAACTACTACGCTCAGCGTTTAACATAAATATATTTTCTACTTCTTTCGTTCGCATAAACCATCAGCTGGATTATGCAACGATTCTAGGGTATTTCTGTTGTCATACAAAGGCATGTATGTATACTTTTGCACCTACAAGTCCATGTATGGGATTTCCTGCCGCACACACTTTCCGCGGAATGTCTATTCGCGCCAAAATGACAAGAATACCAAGCGACTTACGAAAAGTGAATATTATGCAGCTAAACAATAGACAACAGGCAACTCAGTCCAGCCCACCGAGTGTACTAGCAGCTGCTCGCTGATAACCTGCAATGCATTCATGTCGCATTTTGGCGTTGTATTCGGGCACTGAATATGATTAATGTAGTGATTGCTGGTGAACGGGTATTGTATGCGAATCGCGCGTGTTGTTATAGAGCTGAACAATGAGCGAGGGATGTGCTACATAGGAAGGCGTGTGAGTGAATTAGGCGGATTCTCGAAATTCTGAACATAGTAAAATCGTATGATTGTATATAGGTATATATTTCAGAAACGGTTTTTTGAGTTTTACTCGTATTTTAGTTTTTGTTCACTTGCGCTGCATTGTCGACTCGCACATCAGCATTAACGCGCATTTGTTTCCGCTTGCTGTGTAGGAGTGTGTGCGTGTTTACATATGTACATATGTACGTACATATACGTGGGGGTGTATGATTTCAAAATGCTGGCGATCACATAGTGTAAGTATTTACGATTGTTTTTGCAGTGCACGCTTTATTTGCACTTTGGCGGCGCGATGCGGTGCTATGTGGCAAAGCGAATTTCACGCCGCCAACAACCAACACCACTACTCGTACCACCGACTTCCAGGCAACCGACCAACCACCAAACCAACTAGCCCGCCTGAGTGCGCGCAACGAAGCGCATAGTAACGTTCAACGCTTTGCGGTAGTGTGGAGTTTGTTGTAGCCGTTGTGGCTGGGTGCAGTGTTGTCACTATTGCAGTGGTATCGTATTGCTGTAGTTGTTGTTGTTGCATGTAAGCATGCTAACGCGCCAGATAAATACCCGAATTGTGAAAATATCCAGTTATTTGTCAAGCCGGAATTTTGCAGCATGTGAATGTGAATTGAATACCTGAATGCAGCTGTGCATAAATATGTAGTATGTAGCTCTTATACGGTTGATAAACGGGCTCGATTATTTGCATAAACAGCCTTTATTTGCTTTTACTCATGCATTTTCCTACTTAAAATGCGCATAAGCAGCCGAACAAATGCACGAAGGTTTTGGGAACTAACTCGGATCCGGGGAATTTTCGATGACAACACTGGTAAAAACGGCCAGCTGTTGTCTTTTGGACAAGTAAGCAAACAAGGGCGGCGAGTTTCACATCTGCGGTAGCAACGTGATGAGAGTTGCGGACTACAAGCCTGTAGCGCCAGGTTCAATCCTCGGTTGGAAAGATTGCGAAAAAAATTTTATTTTTATTATTTATTTTATATATCTTTTATTTTATTTGATTAATTTATTTAATCGGTAAAAACAAGGGCTACGTCTGTTCTGCCTTCTCGGGATTGGA
>NW_023458558.1:36178419-36179949 GCF_013731165.1 Rhagoletis pomonella | reverse complement strand
AAAATCGCTTAGGCGGTTACAGCGCCAAATAAGAAGAAGAAGAAGAATTTATTTAATCTTACTTTATTTTATTTTCATTTGCTTTATTTTATATCACATTTTTTATTTTACTTTTAGTTAATTTAAATTTTTAGGATTGAATTTTATTAAACCTTCAACAACAACTAACTGAAAGCAACGCACAAAAAAAAATATAGAACTTATAAAAAAAGAATAAAATCGAAATAAATGAAAATTGTACTGGCTGTGGGACTCGAACCCGCGATCTTGCGCCTCGTTTATCCGCATTACTGCCGTCTGTAAGGGTAAAGTTATTATGCGCACATTATGTGCCAGATTATAAGCCTAAGCTTTGCCGTCTGTCACAGAACTTGAGGTTAAAATACGCCATAAAAACTAACATTTCAACGCCCCTACCTTTTGGTGTTTGAAAATGGACCACTGGCCAGATTCTAGTATTTTTGAATCTACTAATAATGCAACACCAGCCTGTTGGCAACCTTTTTCTACCATATTATCAATATTGTCATTGAACTTATCGAGAATTTACAAAAATCTGGTTCTTTTTACCTCGATTTTTAAATAAGACTCTCAAATTAGGCTCGTTTTTCGAGTTTTCCGGATACCCAGTATCTGGAACATTTATTGAAACACCGCTAATTCAAAATTTCTTCTTTGATCCGATTGCAGTTCTATATGTATTACATATCTCGCAACATAATTTTAGGTGAATACCTCTGCTACTGTCTTAGCTTCCTATTTTGGAGCATTAGCTAAAGTAATCAATAGCACCGAGGACGCATTTGTTTCTTACGCTCGTAGGAAATGGACTGGGTACCTGAAAGGAAATCCGCTCGAATGGTGCACAATCCGATGGCAGAGGAACCAATCCAGCATAACAATAACAGCTACTAGCCTACCAGTATTTTAGAAGAAGGGAACACCTTGAAAAAAATCATCAGCCTACCATTTTTCGAGCCTAATTCCTCTCTTTCACAACGGTGTTTAAAACTGGTTTCGAAAAAAAATTTTCTGGTAACGTTCCTGGAATAGCTAAGTTTGTAAGTACATATGCACATACAAATGTAGATTTTTGCATAAGTAAGAGTGCAAATGGACTGATGAGAGTACACAAATATACATATGTATGCACTTGTGTATAAACGGCTGTATTAGGGTGGTCCGAAAATAAACAGAAAAATATGGTTTTTGGAATTTTCCTGCTAAACTGAAATCCTAAAATAATTAATTTGTGTATAAAATAAATAAAAGAATTACTTAGTAAAATATAAGAGTTAAATGTGCATCATTATTAAATATTTTGAATAATGATAATATAACCTTAATCAATCAAAAAATATTGACTTTTAAGGAATTTATAGCATTTGAAACAAATACATATATGGAAAACTTCAAAATCCGGTGATTCGGTTAACCCTCCGATGAGTGACAGTGCCGATGACGTTAGATTCGTGAGAAGGTCCTTAGGGACCTACAAAGAGTTGCTCGATGTTTCGACTGTACATGTGC
>NW_023458558.1:36155890-36178319 GCF_013731165.1 Rhagoletis pomonella | reverse complement strand
GTATGTGTATTTGTTTTTTTATCAAGTTTTCCGCTATGGCCGAGATGTTCACAAAACCTGTATTTACCGTCGGATTTTAATGAAAGTAAAAACAACAAAGGAGTCCGCTCGATGGTAATAGGATCTTGTTGTTCAGAAAATGCGTATTTGTGGTTCGATTTAGATGAAATTAAAAGCGTATGCTATTAATGAAAAAAAAAACAGAAAAGGCATACTTCATATACTACATACACACATGCTCTACATGTTTACCAGAAAATTCGTCCTGGATAATTAAGGACATTATTACCAAGGTCATTTCTGATTAATTTGGTTATAAGTATGACATATTTAATAGTCGGGATTTTTATAATATCGATATTTATAGCTCGAATACAGCTTCCTTGACAGATACCTATCCCAATGAATTTTATGCCAAAAAATTATTACTAACTTTAAAGTCAACTTCATCTTAACTATGACTACTGGACATTGTTTTTAAATTCTTCAAAACCACATTTTTAGCTCTAAAAATTTGCTGAAAATATATGGAAAGTAGCAGGTTTTTGAAATTTATCGAACACTGCCGGCTAAATTTTCAATGGACGCTTTCTTCCATGTAGGTAAAGATGCAAAATCAGATTATAAATACATGTTTTCCAAAAATCTCTACTCCTACGCCACTTAATGGATTAGTGCGTTTTTCACATTGTTTGTAATTTCTACTCTCTACCTCTTCAGAAAGGTGATACATACACACATACATATAAAACAAGTTAACCCTAGTGTGCCCAACATGGTGCTCGGCTACCCATCGACAAATATTATATCAAATAATTTTTTTCTTTGAACAAATTTTTAAAATTCTTCCGGATCCCAACGCTTTGAATGATTTTACATGGAGAAATTCATTTATTTTATATTTATATTTAGCCTAGAAATTTTTCTTAAAAAAAACACCTTTCCATTGCCCTCTTCACACAAATATAAGAGGGCAACGAAAAGGCAAAATTTTTTGTAGAAAAGAAAAAGGCCCTAAGCAAATGATGGAGAAAGAATGATTATTTTATTTTTCTTCTTAATTTGAGTTGAGATAACATGTGTTTAATCGTATTAATTAAGAATTTATTAAATTCCATCATACGAGTTTCATAAATTTTTGGAATTAAAAAACATACATACATACATACATCTAAAAAGTTGTTTTTGTGATAAGTAAAAGAGACAAAGTAAATAAATATCAAGAGTATATTATCAAATGAAAATGAAATTAGCTTTCCTCTTGAAATGTTTCCTTTCAATTGTTGAATCATAGCGCTGCATAAATACTTTTGCATATGTACCACACATGTATTTAGACTGCCTCACTCTCCATATAAAGGTGATAAGGTTCTTTTTCCCCAGGCGAATTATAAAAATTTATGAACTTGGAACTCCGTCCAAAGTAATAAGGCTTAATCGAGCGTAATGTTGTCAATCAGACATGTGTTTTCTTACCGAACGTTTTCAAATCCTACCATAAGTAAAGTTCCGTACCTACTGATGTTGTGTGCGTGTTTAAATTAAAAAAAGAAAAAACAATAATGAAAACAAGTGATTTTTATGTAATTTTTAAGAGAGGAAAAATTAATTATGTCATAACTTTTGAAGCACACCATATTCTGATTTGAAATTTAATGTGTATTTAGCACTTATGTGTATACCTCATATATAGTAGGTAAGAAAAGTGTGTATTAAAAAATAACGAAATGGCAAGTAACTCAATGTCTGTAACTCCACATTTCACCATTTTCAAAATTTTCGGTTCATCGCGTATAGTTTTTGAAGCATTTAATTTTAAGAACTTTTTAAGTATGTATTGCATTTTACAAGCAATTACGAATAATTTGATATATTAGCAAGAGGTGTACTTTTAGAATAAACCAACTTTTAAAAATAAAATTTTCTACGATCTTGAGCGTAATTTTTATTTCAAGTTGCCCTTAGTTAATTAGAGCCTTTTAAATTCAATGGCGTCCCCAGTTTTTCCCAATTGCCTCCACTTTTGGAGATAGCGGTGCTTGAAACTTTGCTTAAATTTGAACTATTTTATAAAAAAAACTCCCTAAGTTTTGAAGATATTTTATTAAAATTTTGCGCACACTTGTAAATCGGTTCACTCTAAAATCTAGCTCCCATTCAACTGATTGTCCAGAGATGCTGTTTTGCGTAATAACTCCTCCAATTAAGCAGTAAAAAATTTAGTATATGTTCACTTTAACATAAAGCATGCATACAATTTATTATTCAGATAAGAAGTTAGAGTTATAGCACAAAAACACATATCTGAGTAATCAGTTGTATTGGAGCTATACCTTAAAGTGCACCCATTTCGATAATTTTAAGGAATAACTAAGGTAAAACTTAAAAACCGTTACGTGCAAAATGTTATTAAAATAACTTCAAAACTGAGGGAGTTATTTTTAAAATAGTTAATATTTAGTCAAATTTTCAAATACCGTTATCTCGAAAACCGGAGCCAATCTGGTAAAATGGGGGATGCCATTGAATTTAGAACACCCCAATTAAGTGAGCTCAACTTAAAAAATCCTTGCTCAAAATTTAAAACTTGAACAACGTAATTTGAACCCAGCTTATTCTTTTGTTATACCCGAGCGCACTTGTGCACAAGGGTATTATAACTTTGTTAACATAACGGTTGTTTGTAACAGGCAAAACGAATCGAGATAGATATAGACAAATGTATACATAAATGATCAGGATGAAAAGAGAAATCGATTAAGCGGTGACTGTCTGTCCGTCCGTCCGTCCGTCCGTCTGTCCGTCCGTCTGTGCACACGATAACTCGAGTAAAAATTAAGATATCTTAACGAAACTTGGTACGTGTACTTCTTTCGGGCGTAGGACGGATGATATTAAAAATGGGCAAAATCGGACAATAACCACGCCTACCTCCCATATAACGGTAATTTTCAGAAATACGAAAACTGCGATATTTTAGTAACTACTGGAGATTATTCACTCAAAATTGACATTTGCGATAACTTTTAGACAAAAAATAAGAATATTATAAATTTTTGAAAAATGGGCGTAGCCACGCCCACTTAGTGTTACATGTGTATATCTTGGCAACCGCTGCACCGATTTCTTCCAAACTTGGCACAGTTATTGGCCTTGGTACAGGATACCAAATGGCCGAAAATTTTAAAAATCGGACAATAACCACGCCCACATCCCATATAACGGTAATTTGGAGAAATACGAAATCTTCGATAAATCCGTAATTGTTGAATCTAATTTATTCAAAATTGATGCTTTCAACAATTCTTTATCAGGAAATACGCTTATCATAAAATTTTGGAAAATGGGCGAGGCACCGCCCACTTATGATCACATATATGTATCTCGGTAACCGTTCTACCAATTTGTACCAAACTCGGTATGGTTATTGTGCTTGCCACATAAAAGCAAAACGTTCAAAATTATTGAAATCGGACTAAAATTACGGCTTTTCATATAACGGTAAATTTCAGAAATGCTTTAAACGTCAATATTTCGAAATTTAAGGACGCTAATTTATTCAAAATTGATACACCCCGGCTTACCATGTAGCGGTAGCTTTCGGAAAGGTGAAAAGGCATATATGTAATACTTGCGCCGGGTATTTAATGTTCGACCCCGCCCGAACTTAGACTTTCTTACTTGTTTTCTATTTCATGTTTATTCCTCGTCTAACTTTCGAAGCACTTGAAAAAAATGAACTACACTTATATTAATCTATTTAATAAGAGAATACGAATAAAATAATATATAAAACATAGGTGTGCTCACAAATTTAAAAACTAAAATTTTTTTAGGGAGTGTACCTATTTTTTAGATTTGGCCTTATACCCGGCACAGGTAAAAAATATCATTATTTCAACTTTCTCTCAACTCATCTTTGAACCAAGTTTGGTAGAAAGCGATAAAAACGTTACCGAGATAGGCCTTCGTATCAATATAGTGGGCGGTGCCACGCCCAGTTCCTAAAAGTCTATAGCAGTCTTATTTATTGCTAAGATATTGTTGTAAGTATTACCCTGGGGAAAAATGGTTTTAATTTTAGTCCTGTTCGAATAATTTTCAAGAAATTGCTTTTCCGTTTTTTGTTGAATTTGATGAATAGGTACACATTTGTGGTGATAAGTGGGCGGCGCCACGCCCATTATCCAAAAATGTATAATAAAACTTTCTGCGAAGTGATTATTGCAATCATCGATTTTAGGTGAAATAGTTTCAATAATTACTGATTTATCGCAGTTTCGTGTTTCTGCAAAATACCATTATATGAGAGGTGGGCGAGGTTATTTAGAGAAATACAAAATCTTCGCTAAATCAATAAATACTGTGGCTAATTTATAAAAAAAAATACGTTTATTATAAAATTTTGGAAAATGGCCGTGGCATCGCCCACTTATGATCACATATGTGTATCTCGGTAACCGTTCCATCAATTTATACCACACTTGGTATAATTATTGTACTTGACGGCTCTGCCCGAACTTAGAGTTTTGTAGTTGTTTTATATGAGTATGTATGCGATACTGCTTTTCATCTCAATTCAACCGATCTATTCAGGAAATGGTTTTATTTTTCATCAAAACTCACATACATATATTTCCAAGATTTTTTCGAAATTAAATTTTTCAGGGAAAAGTACTCTTTTTTATTCTTCGCCAGAATTTTTTTTTAATTTCCAATCACTTCTGTAGCTAATTTTTTTTTTAAATTTTAGCTCTGATTGCTTTGTCATCGGGTTATTAGCTAAGTTAGAAGTTTCAAGTCTATAGCTCATCGGGAGGTTGGTGAAATATTTATTGCAAAATTCCAGGACATGCTTGTATGCATTGTTAAATGCGTTGTTAAATAAAGGCTAGTAAAATTAAGGAGGTTTTTTTATTGCCATTTCTTATTACTCACAACCTAGTGAATGAAGTGGGTTATCAAAATATATTAAATAAATAATTGCCCCATCCGTGACGATGGAATACCCCATATGCATTTCACAGCAAATTATAAAAATTTCAAGTGACATTCTAGTAAACGTTATTCACTTACATTTGAGGCAGCTATTAACTCTGCGGTCTATTTCTATCATTTTAATCTCCCTATCCGCATGTATGGTGTAGTGGTTTTCTATGTTATTAACTGTAATTGTTGTTACACTTTGCCGTACTTTTAATTTTTGCTTTAACCTAGAATCAGTATTGTTGGTGTATGTAATTTGTGTTAAGCGTAACTCTGACGCGCAACGATACATATCCTAAGCATTAACCAAACACTCAGCCGCGCCTTGCAACGAGGCATAGTGGGACACATGCTATTTATATATGTATATAACATATTATGTACTTTGAAAAGTCAGCACCTACATATACTGTTACTCAACATAGTTGTTGATACGCTCCCCAAAGTGTGCCTAAATACAAAAAATTACGGTAATTTTCATAAACAAGTCAGGCTGAGAAACTGTTGCTGTTGTTGGTTAATTTCACTTTCATTTTGAATGCTATCGTTGCTGCTCTTTTTGCTGTTGTTACTGTTGTCAGGTAATGAATGAAGGCACTTAGAGTTACACACAGTCAGTGTTGCCATTTTAGCTGTTTTCCGGCTAGATTTAGCCGGTTGCGATAGCAAACAGTCGGAGAAATTTCGGTTTAGCCGGCAGCCGATTTGTTAGCCGATTTGTAAAAAAATGTTATCCGCTTTTAGCCGATTTGCCTTATTTTCAAAAAATTAAAATACAGTATATTTTCCTTAGCTGTTCATCCTTCTTTGTATGAAAAACTTGTGCGCTTAACCGAAAAAAGCACTTAAGCGAATTTCTTTACTAGATACTTCAGTGAGGTAGGCAGGGTTATAATAAAGTCGGCCGATTTCACTTATTTTATATATATTTTTTTCTAAAGAAGACCATAGCGGGTGTGAAGTTTTATTCGCAAACTTAGAAAACAAAGAATTGTTTCACTGTTTTCTTAACACGCGTTTGTGTTCGGATATAGTGCCAACACACAGAATAAAAATTACAGGTAGATATTGTCTTCGCAGATAGCGCATATTCAATTCTGCCTTAATTACAAAACATCATTTCTGAACACTCCTAAAGGTTTAAGGTAAGGGAAAAATGGATATTTTCAAGCACTTATTTACATTCCAAAAACCGAATGCCAACGTGAATTAATAAGGTGTTTGTTTTACTGCCTTAAAATTTAAGGGAAATTTTTACAGCGTATTTTATGTGTATTGGGTTTTGTTTGAGTGTATTGAAAATAGGTCAGTTTGAAAAGTCCTTTTCTTCTATAGGTTTGCTTGTCGAAAAACCAGCGAGAATTATCACTCAAAATATCAAATAGTAAGAAAAAATGCTACCAAATGCTCTCTCAAGTAGAGAAAGTAGCAAATTTCTGCACGAACTCAAATTTGCAAAAACTTGGAAGTTTATCTGCCAGCTAGCGTCCATGGTTGCATTTTAAACAAAAGAAGTTTGTATAGAATTTTTAAAATTATTTCAGAGGGAAAAACACAGGATCTACATGTAGATATATTTCTTGTCCGACTTTCTTCAACAAACGTTTCAATTTCTTTTTCGGGTTTCCTATATCGACTGTGGCTGCGATTGCATTCCGATCGCGAATTCAGTTTATTTTTTAACGAACTTTTTTATTCATATTATGGTCGAAAATCCAACCACATTTAAAAAAACACGTGAAATTTAGTTGAAACCGTTTAGCCGTTTCTAGTCGGTTTTTGTTTGCCAATTTAGCCGGTTGATCCGAAAAGTTCTGGCAACCGTACTCACAGTTGGTAAGGCACCTACGCTAACATACATACATATGCACAGACATACATACGTATGCGCTAAATATAAATATGCATGCTTGTCCTTTTACACGCATATATTGCGCTGAGATGGTGTCATAAAATTAAATACTTCTCATGAGAATAAAAATGCATGCCGCACGAAATGTGGGTGTGATCGCGTATGTATATACATATGTATGTGCATATGTACATACAAAATTTATAAATACATATGCAGAGTATATAACTTTATTCATTTAATGTGTAAGAACGCGCTCTGTCGTTTTATTACGGGAGTGTTTGGCTGCAGCACAACGAACTACAATAAAGTGCGCCATTTTAATAACGGTACATACATATGTAGATATGTAATAATGAGCTTGAAAGCTCTCAAAGTATTTTCATTAGTGCGACTACAACTACCGAAGTTAAGTCGTATTTGTCTACGCATTCTCGAATGCCAATTGTTAATGTTGGCACTTCTCTATGTTAATGGTTATTATTCTAATTTCTGGCAAAATTTAATTTGTGTAGAACTTTATATGACGCAATTCCTAACTCATAGGCTGGCATACACAATTCGAAACATATGAATAAAAAGTAAACGTTAAGCAGATTAAGAAGAGACACAATCAAACCACAATACGACTGCAGACAGTCAAGGACATTGAGTGACAAAACCACTGCCATAACCGCAGTGGAAGAAACCAAGGGTGTAAAGTAATAAACGAAAAACCGAAAACGACTTAAGAGCCTTAAACGCGCCGTAAAATGCGACTACCCAAACAATTTAAAAAAGACACGTACTTAAAAAGGGAGAGAAAAAAGCCGTATAAAAAGTATTAATGGAAATATTTCAAAGTTTTTTCTCTGTCTGTCCATTTTTTCATTTGTCGCCCTGCTGATTGAGCAACTCTTAGGCACGGTGCACATTAGAGCGATACGACTCTCGATAGATTCTATATGCGGTGTGAGGGCAAACCGTGTCGCAGTCTCGCTGTCGTGCAAGTGTGCACAGTTTTCATCGCCTCATACCAATTCCCACGTAATCAGCTTTTCGATGTCGCTTTCGTATCGTATCGCTTATCACATCGCCTATCGTACCGCGTATCGTACCGCTCTAATGTGCAGAGTGCCTTACCATACTTGAAGGAAAGTGATCGCCTCCACTCAAAATGTTTGAACGAATTTTGAATTTGAATGTTGAAAAATTTACATTCTGGCTTATTTTGAGTTTCGCCTGAAGAAAAATTCACCCGAAAATTTGTCACCCGCCTATAGTAAAACCATGGAAACCAAAAATGAAAAGTGACCCGGTCCGGGGAAAATGAAACTCATGATCCAAACTCGTGGTCCAAAGTTGTGCGGTAACGTACATAAAAAAAAATATATATATATGTTCCAACGAATTGATAACCTCCTCCTTTTTTCAAAGTCGGTTAAAAAAATTATAAAAAAGAAAGGCATAATCTTGCAGTTTGGTTTTATTTTATACTATATAATAATAATATAATAATTTTATACTCCGTATTCCAAATTTATTCTCTGCCATATCCTGAGTTTAACTCGAAAAAAAAATCATCGAAAATTGGTCATCCGCCCATAGTAAATACATGGAAACCAAAAGTGAAAATGAACCAGTACGTTGAAAATTAAACTCATGAGAAGGCTGAATGGTGTATAAAGTAACGGAAAGTTATTTCCCCTTATCGTGGGTTTCCGCCAATAACAAATTCACCCGAATTTTTTCCAACCGCTCGTAGTGAACACATGGAAGCGAAAAGTTAAAATAAAATTATTTCGGGCGAAAATGAAACTTATTATAAGAGTGATTAATTTTCAATGCAGCGAGTTATACTGCATAAATGTTTAACGGCATTTTCTTTTCTACAAAAACTGCTGCCCTTTTAATGCCGTCCCCCCAAGTATTTGTGCGTAGAGGGCATTGAGAAGGCATTATTTTGCGGTAAAGAAAAAAACGCCATAAGTCATTCAAAGTCCGGGCAATTAAAACATACTTAACAAATTTTTGTGCATTATTTATCTGCGCTGTGGTGCTTGCATGTCTTGGATTGTATAAGTATAACCGAGGGCACTTGTGCACAAGTGTGTCGAGCTTAAATGCGATTCATCTATGGAGAGACCTCAGATTCTGACACCCAAAAGTACTCAAAGGTCTACACGACTGATTATACCACTTATCTACTACGTTCAGACAAAAATTCTCTATAAAAATTTCAGAGAAGAACGAATGGGATGTTGCCACAGACTTAAACCCAGGGTCGACGGCCTTATATACAGATGGTTCCAAGCTTAACGAAAGAATGGGAAGCGGGATTTTTTTCAGGAAAACTTACACTAAACCTCAGTTTTCACTTATCGGCCCATTGTAGCGTTTTCGAGCAGAGCTAAAAGCAATTATTGAGGCCGCTCGGAGTTGCGTAACCTCTGCATCTGCAGGACGGCATTTCGCTATTTATTTTGACAGCCAGGCTATTATCAAATCTCTTAAATCTAACAGGGAAACGTCCTAAGTAGCTATTTAATGCAGGAATACTCTCAACCTGCTGGCATCAAAATGCTCCTTAACTCTCTGTATGGGTCCTTGGATTCCTGGCAACTGCTTAGCCGAAAAGCTGGCAAGGAGGGGGATGGAAATAGACTGCCCAAAATCCGGGCGTACTGCTAGCCTCCTGCAAGCACAGACTAAAAGCCGAACTCATTGATAAGGTAAATACCGGGTGGGCTGTAGAAACCAGACAACTTTGGCCAAGTATTATTGCAAAGAGATCCATAGCTCCCACTCGGCTAGACCGCTCTTCTTTCAGAGTGCTAGTCGGGGTAATCACCAGACCAACGATTTTTGTCGCAGTTGCTGAGGCGAGGAAGAGGTGGAGGGTATCGAACATTATCTTTGCCATTGTCCCGCGCTGGCCAATGCGAGCAACCAACTCTTCAACAAGCACTTTTAAGATTCTTTAGCCGACCTGAACTCGGGAAACTTTCTCAAATGTTTATACTATAAATACAAAAAGGGCTCGGTGGTTCAATGGGTTTGATTTATAAAATTTGGTTTTCAGGAATATTACCTGTCTTGAGTGGTGGATCATCTTGCCATTGGTATCTCTTTAAGGTTGGACCGGCGATTTCTCAAATTTCAAATCTTAAAATTCACTGCCAAGCACAGTAAACGCTTCATTAGAGTTTGAGAATTACTTTGGCTCAAACTGACCCAGAAACGCTGTGTGTCTGAAAGAAATGTTTGTAGTAACTAAATAGAAAAAAAATATATATAAATGTTTATCCAACATCGTAGACTGAATTAAATAAACTGCAGCGAGTTCAATTTTTTGGGAAAATTGCAACGATCAAATGTTAAATTAAATGTTCTGCCATTTTCCGGATTGAATTACGTACAATAACTTAATAATTTTTAAATAAATAAATTGTAAAAATACAAAAGTAGTACTAAGAAAAATTGCAGCAAGTTTTCGTGGCTAAAGTGAATTAATTTTAAAATTACTATACTATATCTACTAAAAAGCTTATAGCGTTTTCTTTTCTCAAACAAATTTCTGCCCTTTTATATGGGAACTCTTACCTTACAGTGCTTTGAAACCTGAGAAAATGTTGCATTCTTTATATGAGAATGAAACAGAAAATGTACTACTCCATCACAATTTATGTATAGAACTTAATAAAGCTGAATTATTCACTTGGCCTGTAAGTCTTTAACAATTTTAAAGCAAAACACTCATTTCTGATAGGGAAACTAATTGAATTTTTACAAGATTAAATTAAAAATCAACCATGCAACTCTCACCCTCACGTTTATTTGAGGGCAGAAAAGGCAGCACTTTCGCCGGATCAGAGTGCAACCTGCTGAGAAAAGAACACGACGCCATATGAAAGGGCTGAGAAAAGAACATGAAAATGTGACAGCACTAACACAAGGCAGAATAAGTGCAGCCTTTTTTCAAGAAAACAAAACGCTATTGCACATAAACAGGTACTTAATAATGCATATATATCTATACATATGCATATACACTCGGCGACAAATGAAAGTGTACACCTTATTCTTATGCAATATTCACAATTATTTTCATGAAAATTTTTTTAAATACATTCATTATTTACGAAAATATAATTCATTCTATATATGTGTAATATAAACCATATAAACCAAAGCTTCACACTTTATCTAAAGTTCACAAAATTTCAAAAAAATTCAACTTTTTATTCAGAACTTCTAAAAAATTTTGTATGAAGTTATGTAGCCTATTTAATTTGCACTTCAGTTTCAACCGGATAAAAAATCGCGTTGATTTTTGAGAATTTCTATATTATTATAGTTTTTTGATTTATGTGGTATATATTCGCAAATAATTAACGCAAACATTTTGAATGAAAATAATTGTGAATATTCTATTAGAACAAGGTGAACACTTTCATTTGTCGCCTAGTGTATAAATGCCTGCACGTTTCAGTCCTCGTTTGAGTAGAATTACGCTTATGTAGAGATTGAAGTAAAATCTTCAATTAAAAAAAAAGATAAATACAAAACAGGTTTTGCGCATTCTCGCGAGTGAAAAGCCTCACATGAAAATCATAAACGTATTGTTGAACTTTTCATCCTTTCCACACAGTTTTATATCTCCTGGCTATTTTGGCAAGGCTTGAGTACACGTATGCAGCCACCTTTTCCGCTTTGTGTTGCCAATTTAAAGCCGTCATCAGTTTTACTCTCCATCGCTCCTCCCCCTTTCATATAGTATGTATGTACACTTACACTGATACATACTTAGTAGAAACATAGTTGGTATGTAGTCGCTAGCCTTGTTGCTCGTAGATTTAATCTCTCGCGCTCTAACGATTTGATCAAACCTCTTAAATTGATTTAAACTTTTAATCTTTACTTGGCATTCGGTGGCAGTCTATGAAGCATGAATATTTATATGCTACTGCATTTTTGGAGGCAGTGCCGCCACGGAAATAGATACTTCTGAGTTTTTGGTTTGGCGCCAAATATCTGCATAACTCAACAACTACATTTACTAAGTTCATTTTTTGCTTTTGCTTTTTTTTTGGCTTAGTTTTTGCCTGGCTTTTCTAGCCACGGCACAGCTCAGTTTTTCTGCATTATTAAATGAAAATTATGATAATTTCACACGGACTATAATTTCTCAGTTAGATACTTAGTACGTGTAAGTGTCGATAGGCGATACCAGCCGCCATTGTTGGTAGCTTTCGGGTTGGTGGCAATGTCTCGATGAATGTGCCAAAACAGCGCGACGAATCGGGGCAGAAGTATGCCAAATCGCGCAAATATTTGAGAGAAAACTATACAAGAAAAAAATATTAAAATAAAACAATAAGAAGCGATGACAGGAATTTTAAAAATCTGTTGAAAGTTTTGTTGAATTGAGATATTTAAGTCCATTTTTTTTAATTATACTGTTAAAAAGGGAAGCGAGACATCCAATGAAACTTATGTAGTTCACAAAAAGTTAAGAAATTATTAGACTAGTTTTTTAATTAAAAAATTATAATTGTTGTCGATTTAGGTACTCTGCGTAATAAAGAGCAACTAGCAAAGAATGAAAATTTGATGAAAAGTAATTTGAAATCTTCTAAAATTTAATCAACGGCAAAACGGTTTTACTTTTTTTATGGTTAAACGCTTCGCAATATATACCTATGCCTGCCTGGCCTCGCATGCGCAGTTAATGCACCTAGAGACGAATGCGCGTTTTTATGGCAGAGTTTGATAAGTTCATTACTGCTGAAAGCCAATTTCTTGTTAAGTCTTTTAGGCCTTTGGCAAAATAGTCACCAAAGCGCTTCCAAAGGATCTGTGTGATTACATGGCTGAGAAACATAACCGCATCAGGCAGTGAAATTTCATGAGCCTCATGAAATGTCACTGCCTGATGCGGTTATAATACATGCCCTGTGCATCCTTCTTTAAATACATATGTAAACTTCTGCTAAATGAAAAATTCATAGAAATTGGCAATGAAATATTGCAGTTGGAACCAATCTGTACTAAGTCTGTTCTTAACCTAATTAGGTAAGACATCCACATAGTAATTGGAGGTCTTAACTGACATTGTTTGATTGGATTACTTGCAGTCAGACTGGGCGTACCCTAGAACGACTACCGAAGAAGATGTATGGACGATGCCATTTTCCAGCTATAGCAAATTATAGAGCAAAATCTCTAGACAGTCACTCCTTTTCCTGAATGCAATGGATATCAGGAGTACTTATAGGAGAAACCAGGGAAATAACTGTTAACCTCCTGCGGCAAAACAAGGGACCTTTAGTGCAAGTGAGTCCCACAGAGGTGTGCCGCCTACACTAAGGTGACCATTTCTCTCATTTGGCCCTAGTTTTGTAGAGTTCGGTAGATTTTCTGGGCACCAAATCAGCGTTATTATTTTGACTCCAATCTGAGACTGTTGTGCCTCAGTGTCGTAAAATGAGGTCAGCTTAAAAAGGTAGATATTTCGTGCAAGCGTAAGAGGGGATAAATGTTTTACGTAAACATTCCTTCAACCACAAACCTCGTTCTTTTTTGTTCTGTGTGTGTCCAGCGACTGTCCACCTGAGATTAATATATAAAAAATTTCTATGCAGAATGATGGAAAAAGTTTGCTTAAATGTGACTCCAGTCGTTCACTATGCTGCATAGAAATTTTTTTAATTAATTTTGTTTCAGCAATTTTAAACTCTTAAGTTCAGGTCTTCAACGCGATTTCTTTCTTAGTTCTGCGTCACAACTATCTTTGACTTTTCGCAAATATGTAAGCTAGTCTATTACCGAACTCTTTCTTTCAATCAATACGTAGGTCTGTTTCAAACCGCTGAAATCTGACGCAAAGCTTAGTGAAACAATGATAGCCTCGACAGAGGATATGGATGATTTGACCAAAAATAAATTTTATGCGCACCTAGAAAAATCGTACGAGGGCTGCCTCCGCCACTATGTTAAAATAGTGCCTGGCAATTTGAATACCAGGATGCGCATAGAATGCCCAATTTGGCTCAACATTAGTAAAATTCCGTACTTATGCCAACACTTCTGACAATTACCAACGGAACATGGTAGTTTGCAGTGCCAAATACCAGCATCGAAATAAAAGCATTTGCCCTAATCAAAGCTCGTTGTAATAGGCCGAAGATATGTTACGAGAGTTCTTTATAAACAGTCCATAAGAGGAGCTCACATTGACTAGAATCACTATCTTGTTGGAGCCAATGCCCGCATGCGCCTCTCTCTCTATCTCGGTACCCGGATATAGTATCTTTTTAAAACGAGTAGCCGGGTAGGCGACTATCTATATCCGGATACCCCGATAGCGATTTATATTTGCCCGGGTACTCGCGTAGGCTGTCATCTTTACCCGGGTACATATTTGCCATTAACTGCCGAGTCGCCACTCTATTCGAATTTTTGTTTGTGCTGGGCAGGACTTGAACCCTGGAAGTACAGAATGGCAGTATGCTCCAAGACCCAGGCCATTTAACGAAATTCCTCCGCGTATTTAAGTTTTGTCAGAAAAGTCTATAATTACAGAATATTCAGTCATTTCCCACTGACCATTGCAATAAGCAAGCAGCTAATTATAATTTACATCAACTTTCACTTAAAAATGTTAACAAAAACAAAGAAAAGCCGCATATAAAAGTCAAAGGAATAAATAGCAAAGGATTGTGTATGGCAAAAGTTTTCATTTCCACTCAAAATTCATCAAAGTGTTCGTTCATTTTTTTCATATAAACTCGTAAAGCACGTAAAGCACAAGTCTGCTTTCCTCGGCCTTTTCTACAACTTTCTCCTTCTTTCACTATTGACCTGCAAAAGATCCATCGTGTATTGTAATCGAGTGGTTGGCTAAGTTTCAAGAGTTCAGTTTTTATAATTGCTAAAATGTTCGTTGGTGTATGTGGCAAAACTATGCAGCAGCCAATTGTGGATGCAAAAGTGTGATTCTAGCTATGAAGGTGGCTCAAACACTTGACCCATGGTTAAGTACAATAAATGTGCAAGTATATTTGTAAGACATATACATATAGTGTAGATATAAATATATTAAATATACCAAAATATATAGAATTGCTTGTTGATTCTGAAAATCTAGTTAATTTTGTTTTCTATATCTTACGAACCAAAGAACCAATGCTAATGAAATTCTCCATAAACTTTACCCTTCCAGACTTTTTTTGGTCGTTTGATATAAAAATTAAAAAAATTTAAACTTTAACAGGGGGCGAAAAATAAAAATAAAGTTATGTGTCAATTTTTTTTTAATTTCTGTTGAAGCTTGTTCTGTTACAACAAAAAAAAAAAAACAATCAAGCTACTAATGAACAAAATCGTTGGATAAATAAAGAAGGAAATGAAAATGCACAAAGATTTTTTATATGAAAAATGTGCAGGAAAGAATGTTGCTCATACGCCATCTACACCTGAGTAACACCTTTTTTGTTCATATTTCATACAAAAACTTCTTGCGCATTTTCATTTGACCACTCATTCCTTTCTTACTTTTTCATCTATTTTCTTCTTTGGTAGCTTCAATTTTGCAAAGGAGCAGGCTTTCATATAATACAAAATAAATAAGTTTACAAAAGATTCGTTATTTTTTAACCCACTTAAAAAAACGGACCAGGTTATCAGTTCTTCGGAATATTTGTTTTTATATATGTTACCGCATAACTTGGAATTATGTAGTGGCATCCGGTGAGCAAAAAAAAAAATGTTGTGATCCCGTTTTATTGCACTCCTTTAATACTGCAAGAGTAAGGATACGAAATTCGATATGATACGATAACATATCTATATTTTTTTCCTTTCGGTCCCAATACCATTAACTCGATAGTTTTCTCCCGAAATTTTTTGGAATCGAATACCAGGACCCTTGTATCCAAACTGGTGTGGCGTTGCATTTTGGTGCTGAAAATTTATTAAGAAATAAAATTAAAATGTTAAAATTACAAATACAATTTTCTTTAGTAACATTTGAGCTATCTAAGGATAATATTCCAAGTTCCAAAATGTAAAAATATTTCCTCCTTTTTTTACAGCCGAAGTATCTGAGGTAACGTGGAGACTCCCCACACGACACCAACCACTACTTCACATGCTCAATCCCACTCAAATAAAACCCCTCTCCCTCTGGTTCCGCCAGGTCGGAACTTATGACTTATGACTTATGAACAAAACTTATGACGTCGATCACAAATTAGAGCAAAGCTCGGTCAAACACTTACCAATAGTGTAAGGGCCAAATATTTTTGTATATAAATTTTTTCAAGCAGATCAGAGCCAAGGCAGAATTTTTCGACGATGGGGCCAAATATCACTTCCTTGCTGCTATTGGCCTCTCGTATGTGCGCTAGAAGCCCACATCGAAGATATCCTTGGACGTTGCGTTCGTGGCACGGCGTACATGAGTGAAGATTGTGGCTATATGCTCATCCACCGAAGAGAGTTACAGTACTCACTGACGTAGTCACTTTTCTGTCACCAATCAAATAGGAGTATGCCCTCTTATCGTAGTCCGTTATATGCTTGCTGTATTCGCCTTTCATTGTAGTTTGTTTCTATGACGTACAACCCATTGCCGAGGGGGTTTCGCCTACTTACAATAGACAGGCTCGGTTCGGAGGTCATACATACTAACGTACATTTGTATATGAATGTGCAGTACATAAATTCTTCTTAATATTACCTTCGATTAATTTTGTCTCATAACTTAATTTTTAAATTCAATTTCAAACTAATATCTCCAATGTTTGATTAAAATAAAAAATTATAGAATCACACAAAATCCGCCCTGAACTGAATTTGTTGAAGCCAAACTTGTTCCAAAGCACGCATAAATCGTTGCTGGCAACACATTTTAAGCACAGCTAAACGCGGTTTTGCAAGTAAAATGCTTTCCAAGAACACTTAAGGTCGATTCTATGCATGACTCTGCCACACATACATCCATAGATTTTCAACCATGCATAGATATGTGTGTAGGTACCCTGCCGGACATGTATCTAAATATAAGTTAACTTTAAGTTGATTAGAAAGGAGCTAAAAGTCACTTATTATCTATATATTTTCTTTGCGGAAAGCTAACTATTTTCGTACGGCGAGGATGGTTTACCACTGCATTTGATGTAACTAAATTGTAACTTACTACTTTTGGACATAAAATAACAAAATATTTTATATTTATTTTTCTTTTTTTTTTTATTACATTTCATATTTGTTTCCATATTCGGCTGTTGGTGGTCCCATATTCGAGCTCCGTCAGACATATCATCAAAATGATAATATGAAATTTCGATCTTCCTTTTATTTGTCCTCAATTTGAAAAAGTATTTGCGCAGTGCAGGATATTTAAATAGAAACACGAGAAAACCATCTCCTTCATTACTCCTGCATTACTTGCCAACTAGTTTCAAGTTAGCTTCTTGTACTACAACTACAAGCTATATATTTTATAGAAAACCCGCAAAAAAGTTAACTACAATTGGATTATATTTTATCAATTGATAATTTTTTTTCTGCAGGGTACCTACATACATACATTCATATACATAAATGCTAATATTAACACATGCACATGGTGAGAAAAACCGCGCAGTGAATTTGCAGCACTGCATACCACTTTGCGATGCTGGCCCAGCCATTGCCAGGCATTGCCATTCATCATATTTGACGACGCACAAGTGGCGTGCGCTGCAGCAATTTGTGCCGCTGCTGCTGCTATGTATTGCTGCCACCACTGCTTCTTTAGCTTTCATAGCACTATATTTATGCTACACCTCCTTGCTATTCGTATGCAATGGCGAAATTAATTTTTGGTGTCGCAGTTGCCACTTTACTGCTGTTATTGTTGTTGTTGTTTCTATCTTTGAGCTGCGATAAAACTTTCTCGGCCATAAACATCAAACCTCAACAACCAAAAACCAACGAAGAACAACAACAATAAAACACTACCTACTTAGAGCAATAACAGTACTAGCTGGAACAGCGCGAGCGTGTACAATAAATGCACTACTAACAACAACGACAAGCACATAAAACTTTTCAATTTCAAAAGACCAAACACTGAAGATGATTAGAAATGCGAAAGTTTCATGGCAGCAGCGGCAATAGTGGAATCGTGTGGGGTTGTGGCAGCTACCAGCGACAGCAACATGTTTTCAGGTTGCTTTTTTGTTATTGTATTGTTGTTGTTGGTCTCGCTCGTTCGTGTTGCGCTGGCGTCAATGCCGCCACTATCGGGTGACATTGTATGCATAAGTGTAATACTCTACGCCCGCACCGTAAACTCAACAGTGCCAAAATTGGCGGATGCTTTTAATTATGGCGACCGCGAGAATGAAAATTTTCACGCGGGCGTGTGGCGAGCACAAAACAGAAATATGTAAGTATGTATGTACATAAACATACATACTTATCATCGCATCAATGTATGTACTAGAGGTTAACGCCGATGAGCAACGCCGCCGTTTTTGTCATTTCTCACGGCGGTGGCGGCGTTCGGTGCCTGAGGAACTTTGTACAAAATTTTCATGATGTTTGCACATTGAAAAATATCGTTTGATGGAACTACTACTCGTATAAATAACGCTATTTTTATTGAATAAGAGAATATGGTCTCCTTTATTTTTATTTAACAAAAGCGTAACTCAGAAAAAACATAGCTAACACGTTTTTCAATCGAAAGCGATTATTACAGTGAAATTAGGATCGAACTTTAATAAAGAGTTGGATATTTTTAAAACAGACTTTTAATAAGAAGCAAAACTTTTTTTTGCTAATTTTTACTAAGTTATTTTATTCTGGGGTCACGCAGACGTGCTGGGTGGTAATTTAGCATAACGGTAGATAAGATTATTACAAAAATTTATTAATAGCGACATAAATTACCCTAATAACTTAACTTTTTAATTTTTTTTATTTCTTTACATTTAAATTAGGGCTTTGCGATTATTCGATTACTCGAGCAAGTTGGTTAATCAATTATTCAGTTAATCAATTACTCGAGTAATCAAGATTTTGATTACTCAAAACGATGATTAATCAGGTAACTTGAAATATGATTATTATTATGTTCGCCATCCATCAACGCCAGCCACAACAGTAACAATATTTAAATTTAAAACTAATTCAAGAATGAATTAAATAGAATTATAAACTGAATTGGCCTGGCGAATGTCTAATACTGTTCAGATGACATGATAAGTTTAGTAGAATCTACCAAAAGTTTTTGCCTACCAACTGTCATTTTTATTGCCTGGCATAAATTTTATCAGCTGCAATATTTGTGCGTTGACATTTGTAAGATGGCTATTTTTTTCGGATTTAATCGCTTAACAAATTTAAAAAAATATGTTATTTCAGCAAGTTATGGTCATGAGCGCCGGCATTTCCAGACGCGCCGGCGTCGACGCCGTCGCCGAATATATTTGTAGTTAACCACGCCGCCGCCGCAAAGCCTGTCGGCGTAAACCTCTAGTATGTACATAAATATGTATACATATTCATACGCACGCATATTATACAAAATATGTGTTTAATTGGAGTTTTAACTCTACGCGTAGAATGGACCATTGTTAATCTAAGGATGGATCCTATATACATATGTAGATACATGCGCGCCTACTATATATCATCGCTAAAGAATAATATGCGTAAATTTCTGAAACTAAAATCTTTGAAAACAGTCATCTGTACAAAAGTACTTCTCTAAACCGTTGCAGTTAAAAACAAAGTTATTGTATACAACTTAGCGCAATCCACATGTGAGATATAGGAGCTATCTTAGAGCACCGACGATGCACTCACGGATTCGGGAGAAAATTAAGGTATATAGGAAAAACCTATAAGAGAAACGATTTGTTTATTTATACGAGAACAGACTACACAAAATTGTGAAGTTGAACTTTCTGTAATTTTTTCAAATGATTTGTGTGCTTAAATCCAACTAAATTTGGTCAAATATAAACCCATTTATGAACTTTATTTCAAAAGTTACGTTGTCTTACCTCCTGCACATATGCGAAAACACATAAATACATATGTACATATGTATATAGTTTTGATGGGAAAATTTTTATGGAGGTTCTTCATTAATCTCTGAACATAACTAAGGAATGTATAAAGATGTCACCATATTATTAGGTGTATGCATAAAAACATCAAAAAATGCACAATCGCAAATTCAAGCAAGCCTGTGAAGTTCAATGAGTTATACTATCTGCTACGATTTATTACAAAAACTGCAAGGGAAAGTGATCGCAATTAAGTTTCAAATCGTTGCTTAAAGTGCAAAATCGCTTATGGTTCTATAAAACTTCGTAGCGAACCATTATGGCATAAATGAGTTTTTCTTACAGGAAGCTTTTGGCTTCAAGCCTTATCCTGTCATATTTGTAGTTTGTCATTTATATCCCTCTCTTGCCAGAAAAAAATGCAAAACTATTCTTTTTGCATTTTTATAAATCAATGGAGTTCAAAAAAGAAGTACAATAAAAAATTAATAGGTATATGAACAATTATAGCTTTAAAGTTTCTATTTAGACGAAAAACTACCGAAATCGAAACCCTTTTCAATGTCAATCGAAAACATCGTAATAGTTTTTTTAATAACTTTGGTAAGTTTTCAAATATAATTTTCATATTACAGAAAATCAACGTTGGCATCAAATACAACATATCTGTGAAGTTTCAAGAGTGTGCCACCAAATTCTAAAAAATGACAGCAATCATATCACATATTTTGTAATTTTTGAAATTTGCCGTTTTTTTAACTTTATTAATTTGGGATACTTCAAAATGTTAAAATTAAACTTTGAAAATTTTCTTCTTGCCAACAGAACGAATCTAGTGCAATGAAACTAGTGTTTCACCAAATGAAAATAATACACTGAGTAAAAGATGACTGTGATTTGAGGAACTAAAATTCCACTTTTACAATTTTTATTGGCGCCGTCGAAATTCGTTCTAAAATCTTTAACGCCAATATTTAATCGCTTTTAAAAAATTATGCATATGATTCGTACGAAAACAAGAATACGGCCCAATATGATTTTTAAGTTAAGGCGTGCGAGTTGGTAACCTCGTTAAATGACTGCGTAGGTGCTACGGGGCGGATACGTTACATATGAAACTACGGGTATACGAGTACATACACATATGTACATATCGTCACCTGAAATGCAAAAAGTCGTAACTTATAAAAAAATCAAGATTCACTTTTTGGTTGCTAAGATGGATTTCATCGAATTACACTTGTTATATTAAAAAAAAAAGTAGTCACGATTTTTTCCATTTCAGAAGAAATATTATCGACAACCTCCTCAATGTCCACAAGAAGGCACACAGAACAGTCTCCTTTGTATCGAAAGTGCTTTCTTACTAACCAGATACTGCAGGGCCGCATTCATGTATAATCTTTATCATAAGAAGATTAAGGGCCGGTTGTTCAATGTCCGATTAGCACAAATCGGAGATAGAAGCTCCGGTTAGATACAACGACTGCTTTATCGATCACATGTTATATGCATGCTGTCGAAATCGTCGATAATGATGTTTAACCGGCAAGTAGTGATAACCAGACATTGAACAACCGGCCCTAAGTGGGGTTTAAGGAAATGTGTCGTTGGGTTTTTCCGATGTAAAAAAAACTGTACAAAAGCCTTACTCCAATTGTTCGTTACATATTTCCAGCAGTAACTAGACCAAAGCAGAGCGTCAATATATAACACTTCTTACTTACTTTACGTCTTTAAAAATTCTAGTTCCACCATAAGCTTTATATACTTCGAAAGAATCTTCCATCCACCGTACATTATCCCTGTCAAATGTAAGCCACATCGGCTATGATCTCCCTCTAGGAGTCCTTGTCCCGAGGAGACAGTAGATATTCGATCTTGCTCTGAAGAGCGTATAAAGGCCTTGGGCAGCATCTAACTGATGATTGGAAGTAATCAGTGAGAATATACAAATTTGGTCTTGTGCGAAAGCTTACTGACAAGTTCGCGCTTTGCACCTGTTTAACCGTTCCATTCAGAAAATCTTACGTTTCATCAAAGTGGAACTGAGAACTGTACTCTCATGGAAGGATCTCAGCAGGACATCGTTGAGCAGATTCGTTGCAGCCTACAGCTTTAGATTTTCTATATTTGATTATTATGTTGATAAGTCATATGAATAAAATGCTTTAGATATTGAAAGTTGTGCTTTTTCGTCTAAATTTTATATATGTACGTATTGAAGTAATTCAATTTGCGACTACAATCATAAGTATCATAAGTAGATATGTAATACCGAGCTTCGACTTTATTAGTACAACGTAACGCTTCTGAAAAAAAAAACTCAAAAGCTTGGAAGGAAGAACACTTACGTTTAATAACTTTAGTAAACAAGAGTGGAGTGCAAACAGTGAAAATGCTCATATCCGTTTATCTGTAACGCGAAGAAAAAAATCAACAACCAAACAACATTTTGTTTGTGCAATGCCAATGACAGAGTGTCAACCTGTTAGTCGTGGCAACTCAGTAAATATTTGCTTTTTTTAGTGAACCTATTTCCGAT
>NW_023458558.1:36054737-36135890 GCF_013731165.1 Rhagoletis pomonella | reverse complement strand
TAATGTTGCGTACCTTTTGAAGGTAAAGCAGAAGAAAAGATGTTGGTTACCATGGTCGTGGCAAATTTAAAAGTGCATTTTTAGAAGAATATTATTTAAGTTACTAAACACTATAATAAAATAATTTAAACCTAATTATTAAATGAAAATATTCTCATTTTAATAAAAACAAACATTTCGTTTTAATTTCCTATGGAGATACCTACCGTTTCTATGGAAAATTTTTTAAAAGCTAATAACAATGCAGAAGTGAGAAGTTCTGGCTGCTTTTTTGGATAAGACTAAACACACTTACCTCCTTAAAACCCTAACCCAGCCAACTAGCCGAGTTGCACAATTACGACTCCCCGGCGAAGGCTACGAAAAATCAGCAGTTTCTTAAAATTCTCCAAATTTTATTTATAATTAATAAATAATATATATTTTTTATTTTTCTATTTATTGAAAAGACATTAAATACACAATGTTTAGTGCAAAAACTAATCAAAATGGGGAAACAATGAAATAATTAATAAAATCTATTGTTTTTAACTTTTCAACCGACTTCACAAAAGGAGGAGTTTATCAACTAGTCGGAATAATTTTTGTATGTACATATGTTACCGCATAACTTTGTACCTAGTTAACCGATTTCTATAATTCCTTTTTTAATGGAAAGGCCCATAATAATTTGGTTTAGATCCATAATTATCGGATCATGACGAAATCAGCCCTACTCTTAAATTTGTATATAAGAATTGAAGTGGGTTTTGTTTTTTTGCTTAAAATTAACATTTTTTAACGTTTTTTATAGGTCTGGAACTATTCCCAAAAAACCTAAATAAAATTAAGAGATTATTTATTTTTTTCTTCATTAAATACAGTTTCCAAGCATATTTAATTAAATTTTACTTAAATGTTGTAATAGAAAAACTGGGGGTGATTGAATTATTTTAATAATTTGGATTAGTTACAGGTTAGTTGTAGATGCAAAATAAAACTTTCAATTTCATTTAACTTTTATAAGGTAATTTTTGTGCATCAGTGTTATCTTCGAAAATATGATTTTTTTTTTGTAAAGAATCGAAGTAAGCTAAGAAAAAAATGTTTAGCACTTGAAATTTTATGGACTCGGGAGAGCCTAAGATATTACCAATCAAAATTGTCAGAATGCGAATTTTCGGTCCACCCTAATGTACATACATACAGATACTCACATAAGCAAGTATAAATTTTGGTATGATAAATTTACCTTGATACTTAATATATGTCTGCATGTAAAAATGAAACATTATAAAGAAGTCTTTCTTAAATATAATAAATAAAGATGGAAGTAGATAAATACAGCTCAATAATAATACATATTCATGTTTGAGCACAGATTCGTTAAAAAAAAAACATCTACTCATACGAGAACGGTATTATGCTTCAACTCTAACAACTTTTAAGAATGTGTACATGGGGCGTTCCATACCAAAATGGACGGAGTTAACACTTCATGCGTTTGATTTGTTTCGAATTTTTGGGGTTGATGCATAAGCATAAATAATAAATAAATATGAAATTTAAGCTTGATTAACACATTTTTTAAAACCTTACAGCACAAAAACCAAAACAAATCGATTTAATAGTTTTCCAAATATCTCGAGAATGGGGCAAGAAAAAAATAGTTTTTGAAGTTTTTGAATTTTGCCATCTCAAAAAAAATTGACAAAACGCACAATGGTAGCTCTGGGTATTGCGGAAGATTTAAGTATAGTATGCACCCCATTATACTCTACAATAATTTAAGTAATGAATTAAAAAAAAATTTAAATTTGTAATGTACTCACTTTACTCAACTTCGGTGTAAAAAAAAATTAATAACTCAAAATATTATAGAGCGCACCCAGTAATACTATACTTGAATATTGCGCAATATGCAGAGCTACTATTTTAATTTCCAATTTTTTTTTTTTTGAAATGGCATATTTTCAAAAACCAATTTTTTAATCAAAAAATGTCTGTGAAAAATTGTTCAAGAAACAAATTTTTTAAATATTTCTTTTCAGAGAGAATTTCGATGTGTGTATGTGTATTTTTAACCGACTTCCAAAAAAGGAGGAGGTTATCAGTTCGTCGGAATATTTTTTTTTTGTTTTTTTTTTTTTATGTATGTTATCGCATAACTTTGGACCACGTCAACCGATTTCGATAATTCTTTTTGCATCGGAAAGGTAGTGTCTCAGAGGTGGTCATACTAATCTGGTTAAGATCCGATCAGCGGATCATGAGATATATATATATATTTTTTTTTTTATATGAGAGTTGAAGTCGGTTTTTTTTTGCTAAATATTACTTGTTTTTCAAATTTTTTCTCGCTCCATTCTCGAGATATTTGGGAAACTATTAAATCGATTTGTTTTTGTTTTTGTGTTTTTAAAGTTTTTAAAAATGTATTAATTAAGCTCAGATCTCATACTTATTTATTATTTATGCCTATCCACCAACCCTAAAAATTTTAAACAAATCAAACGCATGAAGTGTGAACCCCGTCTATTTTGGTATGGAACGACCCACATACTAAACATATCAGAACTTGTGCATATTTCTATATTGAAAACGCAAGTTGCTTTTCAGGCATATATTTACGTTTATAAGGCTTTGTTTTTTTTTTCTTTGTGTTGCTTCAAGTGTTTCTTCATTTGCTTACACTTGAAGGCTTTTGAGTTTTTCATCTTACATAAATCATATGTAAATGCATATTTACGTACATACTTATACTGTTTGTGAGTGTTGCTGGGTATGCACGCACAGATTAAAATGCATGAATATTGACATGCGCATATACATATATGAGGATAAGCAGATGTGATCCCATTTTCGCTCCACATATTTATGTTCATGAGACATTAGCGTTGGCAAGGAAATCAATTGTTAAAGGTATACGTATCTATACGAGTATATTAGTATCGTGTTTAATAAACAAACAAACACAAAATACTTACTCATATTATTGTGCACACAAATTTTTGAGCCTCCTACATCTGCTTTTAAAATTAAATACTTCTTGGAACTGTGAGCAGAGATACATGCACAATACTGATTCCTATATCAACTTACTCATTCAGCTACACAAATATTTACCTGTGTGCATACGTATGTATGGGTACATCTGTGCATTAGATCGCATCACGCTATATGGAAAAGCAATAATGACTACATATTTCAAACGATTTTAGATTCCTACTTACTTTGGAAGAATTTTCTTAATATATAAAAAAATTAATTATTAATTATTATTATTGTTAATCAATTAATTTATTTTCTATCGATTTGGGTTATTAAATTAACTACATTTTTCTAAAAAATTACCAGAATTAAAAAAATCTGATAGGCTTGAAAAAATAATCTGCTTAGTACTTTTTTAAATAGATATTTCATGAATCGCAATAGGTGTCAAATCAATAGGAAAAATTTTATATTATTTTTGTGATAAGGCCTAATGAAGAATATGCAGTTATTCACATATCTAAGTATTTTTCTTAGCCTTTTTAAGATATTTAAATTGTTTTTCAAGGTAAATCATCTTCTACTAAAGAAAAATCATAATTACAGACCTTGTATAATGTTAGAGAAAATCTAGCAAATTTTGTTTCAATTAAAAACTATTTTTCAGGATTTCTAAAATTAACTCGATAAAAAATCTTATGCACACTCATTTTTAGTATAATAAAGTGCAAGTTTAAAGTCTGATATTTGAATGTTTTCGATAACGGCTTGGGGAATTTTTCGCTTAACCAAAAATCAGCAGCGTTTCAAGGGTCGGAAATGCATTTGGAAATACGTTTTTTTACAGGTTTTGAGCTACACATCCCCTAAATCTGAACGAGATATCTACATTGTATATATAGGAATCTTAAAGATAATACTAATTTACGTAGGCTTTCATTAAACAATTTCCTATAAATATACATACATGTATGTATTTTCAAAAGAAATTCGAATTTGAGAAACCTACTCCCTGCATATTAATCATTTTATTTCATAACAAAAGGTCACATAAAATAAAAATACCCCTGCTATAGGAAAAGAATTGCTCTAACAAATGCGCCTGGTTAAGAACGAAAATAGTAATTTTGGAAAAAAAACACTCTTACATACAGAATATGAAAATTAAAATAAATTGACAATAAAAAACATTTTGCATATCGTAAAAAAAATTAGCAAAATAACTCTAAACTCTGAGTAACTCTAAATCCTTTAGGGTGGTCCAAAAAAGCATGTAAAAAAGGAAAATTATTTTTAATGCTCTCACCTCCTGAGATTATTCTATATCGCAGAAATATACCCACATTTTTTATTTGAAAATCGAAAAATATTTAAAGGTCGCTTAATGCGCTTAAAATTTTCCATGTATTTTATAGCAATTATATTTATAGATCCGAAAAAAATCTCAGAAATGTAATGGGG
The DNA here is from genome assembly GCF_013731165.1 of Rhagoletis pomonella. Lineage (NCBI taxonomy): Eukaryota > Metazoa > Arthropoda > Insecta > Diptera > Tephritidae > Rhagoletis > Rhagoletis pomonella. The sequence continues at coordinate 36,131,459 of NW_023458558.1, read as the reverse complement.
GACCAACATAAAATCGTTAGTAATAAAAAAAATTTTTGAATAAACAATCGGGTATTATTGTTGGAAGTCTCATAAAGAGAACCAGAGTTTGATCGAAAAATACTGAGTTTCAAGGATTCTTTACTATTTCTGTGAAAAGGTTTTTTTCCCAATATAAAATACATATATGGAAAACATTGAGTGCTTGGATCGACCTTTAATATTTTTTGATTTCAAAATAAAAACATAGGGGAATATTTTTGCATTATAGAATAATCCCAGGGATCAGAGCATTAAAATGCCGACTTCAATTTTTTTTCGACCACCCTAATGCCCACCCACTTATACATATATGTATATCACTAAAAATACGTACTTTACATTGTCGTAAAACAGGTGTTCGAAATATGTATTTATGTAGGTATTTAAAAATAAACTTTTCTTTTTTGCGAAAATTGTTTACTCAAGTGATTGTATTTATGTTGCTGTTGACAGTGATAGGCGATAATCGTATCTAATGTTTGGATGATTTGCTTCTTTAATGGCGGTGTTAACATCATACAAAAAATTACATTGTAAGTTGACTCAAGAAAGTGGAATGAATACACTTGCACTCATTTTGGAATATTTATTTTTCAGGATATGAACATGGTCGTTTTAGCTCTGCGTAGATAGCAACTGAGTAAGAAAAAAATAATAGCGTTTACCTGCCGAAAGTTTATAAAAATACACATTTCCCATAGTCACAAATCATAATTAATTAAAAAAAAAACCTAGTTCTTTACTGTAACACTAGCAAAGGCCCTTTTTAGAGCTCAAGCCTATTCATAACTTGTGGTGTAGTGGTTTCCGGTGTGGTCAAAGCAACATCACAAAAAAAAAAATATAGTAGAAAAGGAAAACAGCTTTTCATAAAAATTCAATCGCCGTAAATGGCGTAAAATTTAAGGTCCCTTCCTTTTGTGTGACAACATCAAGGCGCACGCCGCAAATCGGAGGAGAAGCTCGGCCAAGCACTAACATATGTGTAAGCGCCAATCTATTATTACACCGTGCGACAAAAACCAAAAATTTTTTAAAACACACGAAAAAATCTATATATTTACAAAACTAGGAGCCAAATATAGTATAACTGCGTTTTTAATTTTTCTCTCTAACGTCAGATTTTTTTTTAAAGGACTTTGAAATTTCCTGTATATGATTGAATAAAAAAATTGTTTAAAAGATTTGGTGCATTTTGGAGTAACTATATGGGTAGGGCTGCCAGATATCTTTGTTGCCAAACCGGGACACTTAAGGGTGGGAATTTAGTTGATTTTTGGTATTGTTTTTACTGAGAGTTTCTTCCATACAAACTATGTTCGACATTTTTTTTGTATGTAGAAGACACTGCTCGCAAAAAAATAAATAATTGCAAAAAATCAACGAAATTTTCTGGTAACTTCAGTCTTGCACTTTACTAATAAAATTTTTCTAAAAGATCTGATTAGAAATTGTGATCTGATGAAATAGTCTCCGAGCCAATAATATTGTATGGCACGGTACTTATAAGTAATCTAGGTTTCAGGAAAGAAAAAAAAATAAATACATGGTAACATTAAAATATCAGTCATTTGTTTCGTTACTGTGAACTTGTTTCAAAACTTCTGGCCTTTGCTTAATATAATTGTAAAACTCTGTGCATGTCATTTTAACGTATTTAGATACATACTTATATTAATCGTCAACTATTGCTTGTGCAAAACATGCTAAATTTAAAAAAATTCGCATATGAAAGAGCACCAACCCAACTCGTAATAAATTAAGTATATAAATTTTAGTATTTAGTATAGAAATATTCAAATCAAATACCTACGCCAATATTAAAATGAAGGGCTTTGCACTTAACGGATGCTTTTTCATAATTAAGTTAAAAAAATATATTTAAATTCCACGCCGCCTGTAATGGGATTTGAACCCTGACGCTCTGGAAATTAGCAAATTGTGGCAAGCATCTTCGTGCATCTTCTCAGCTACAACCAGACATATAAATATGCATACAAATGTTCAGTTTGATTCAAAACCACGTTTTCGTGGTATGAAAGTATTGTTTTTAAATACGAACATTTTAAAACGATAATCAAATAAAAAATATTCATGTTTACTATACGTTATTTCCCCCAGTAAATTCATAAAATTTTTCTTAACATAACAACGAGTTTTTTCTCTCAGTGTAGTCATTTTTATTCAAAATTTGTGCAATTAAATCGAAAACCGGGCCACTTAAACGAAACCCGGGATATTTTAAGGTTAGACCGGGACAGCGGGACAAAAAGTCTAAAACCGGGACATGTCCGGGAAAACCGGGACGTCTGGCAGCCCTATATATGGGTATCAGTTAAAAGGAAAAAATCTGTAGAAAAAGTGTTTAAAAGATAATAATTTTTTGTAGCACTAGGACGAATAAATGTTGAAAATGGCCTTTTAAAATTTTATCCTTATATATTGGAAATTTACAGTATTTATTTTTGAAAAAAATATATGCCAACGACTAATATGTAAACTACTACATCCTCGAATTTCGTCCTTCTAACTTTATTAGTGTTAGATAAAAAAAATTTACACTTCTCTTTACAAGACATTGATAGTTAAAATATACATAAATGAAGATTTTTTTCTGCGATTAGGTGAAGTCATTGTCTAGGTTATGTAAAAAAAACCCGGAACTTTGGACGCCTTGAAAGACAACCATTAAAAAGTGGTCGAAAATTCTACTTCCAGAATACACCACATCCAAGGCAGTCGGAATAGCCACATGCACGAAATTGTATACAAACAACATCTTTTAAAAAAAGTTAGTTTTCATTTTAATATGATGCAATCTCATTATTTTGTTCGTGTTAAAATATCTACACGTACTAAAAGCCACACTTTATAAATTTTAATTATCGTGGAAATGATATCATAAAAGCTTAGCTTCATACTCTTCTTTGAATATGGAAATAGTATTTGCTTCTTTGACACACATTATATATGTACTAAAGTTTCGTTTACTATTAATAAATTCATAATTCACGAGATCCCATTATTCATAAAGTTGAAATAAATCTTTCGAAAAATGTGGGACTTGTGCTTGCATTGAATTTATTCACAATCGCTCAGCCATGTAATGAAAACATTACAGGCAATTTTTTTTCTTTCTGAGTGTTTTTTTTTTTTTTTTTTTTTGTATTTAGTATAGTACTACAGCGAACGGGGTCAGGCCGTTAATTTTGCACGCTGCCACAATGGAAAATTTTTATTTTAAATTATAACGCACAAAAATACTAGAAAATCGGTGTGGAAGGAGCTTACATAATGTGCAGCCGAACGGATGTCAAAGAGTGCAGAGCTTTGGCCGCTTTTGGGTAATTCAGCTAGCAAGAGCCAAGCATGGCGACATAATTTTGCAATTAAATTCTTTGCCTGCAACAATGGGGCACGAAAGTGCCAACGTGCAGCATGTCAGCATACAACATGCGTACGTATGTACACATTTATATAAAGTATTTGTGTGCATGTGGTTAGTAGTAACCGCAGGGAGTTTACATTAGACTGTGTCAAATAACACGAATATCCTTTTTATTTTGTTTTTATAAGAAAATTTCGTTGTCGGTCATAAAATAAAAAAATACTGGAAAAATACTATGAAAACAAGTCTCCCATAATTTTTTTAAATGCAAAATTAAATATAAAAAATGAAAAAAAAATCAAAACCCATTCAATTTTAGTTTAGAAGTGCAAGCTTGAAGCAGCAAGAAGTTATAAATAGTTGATTTTTTTTTTAATTTTATTGTTCAAGGTTTCGTTCATTTTTTCCATATAAAGAAGTCGTCGAAGACACTTTTTGTGGAAGAAAATGACTGACACCGTCAAAAAAAAAAATTGCTAAAAATCAACGGCAATTCCTTGATACTTCAAACTCACTCCTTTTACTAAAAAAAAGTTGCGAAAATAAATGTTTACATTCACAAGAGCTGAAATTTTACAACAGTCATTTTTTTTACAACGACAACGAAATTTTCATATGAGAGAGAAAAATGAAAAACATTCCTTTTATTTGACACAGTCTAGTATACATACATATGTATAGATATGTATGTATGTCGGTACATATGTACATATACGGCTAGCTTAGAAAGAGGAAAAAGGAAGACTTCGCTGGCCAGTGTGGCGCAATAATTGAAATAGAAACCCTAGTAAATTTTCTTACGAATATAATAAATTTTCATAAAATGCACTGACATAACAACAATAGACGGCAGCGAAGCGCAACGAATAACAGTAATGCAAACAATGTCTTATAATACCAACAACATATTAATAGCAACTGGCGCTGCCGATTTGTAACTGCCTGTGGTCGCTGGTTCGGGGCATTTATTGCTGCCACGCGCGCCTTTTACTTGATAAAACAAAGGTCACACAAGCAGTTGAACGGTTAAGACCCTATGAGGTACGCATTGCACTCTCGTCCTCCGTATATTATAATTGCTACGGACCTTCTCTGCCACTCCGCGCGTATGTTTGTATACACATACCAACATACACACTTTGGCCAACTGCATTCGTAATACATATATGTATGTATGTTGTTAATTGCGCACAAATACCAATGCTCTGTGTGCTATATGAAATGCCCGAATATGTGTACATATATATACATATGTATATAATCATGTGCATACGTTAGTTTCGGCGACACCAGTTATCGCAAAAAAAAACGTTTACTATTAACCGACATGGTCAACATGGAAGGTACGCCTTCATATTCACTTCCTTCTTCCTTCTTAGTTTTCTGCCCTTAAGTACACAAAATTACTGCCTCTTGAGATTTTGTTTTTAATTTTCTGCTTTGTAAATAACTTGCATGTAATTTAGGTAGTTGAAATGAAATTCCCTAAAGTGTATAGTACAACTCTTAAAGCGTAGAAAGGCTCTTAAAGCGTAGAAAGGCGTGGCAAAAGTGAAATTTCTTTTACTGCAAGCCGAATGAACTTTTTGCTGCTCTACTTTTTCGCAAATTAAGTACAACTTTGCTAGGGCTATACTAGCAATTTTAATTTTAGCTGAAAGTGTGTGTGGAGTAACAAAAATGTATTTTTCTGAAGAGGAATATATCGCATTATGATTCCCGAAAAGCGAACCACTATTTTAGAAAGTGACTTAACATATATAGTGTAGCGCTCCTGCAATCGACACCAGAGTACAAAGCACAGTTCGAGAGTTTTTCGCTTTGCCCCGTCTGATTAATATTTTTTGTATGTGAATGTGTTTCGGCTTCGGTGTACACATCTAATGCAATAAAAAGTGATTTTTTACCTCTTTCAAGTTTAGGTAACACAACTCCTACCAACGACAATCAGAAAAGGATTGAGATTTGTAATACGAGTTTTTGACAAAGTCATATTGATGTTGAAATGGAATAATAAAAGCTATTTATAAGGAGAGACCCCGCATTTTAGGCCAATTGCCACAGAATGATCCATCTAATCATTCAAAAATTGGTTAAAATTTTCAGATCCTGCTTGACAATCAAACAAGAAGCTGGAGCGAAGCTGAGGTAATCACCATACCGAAGGCAGGTAATAAACTCCCAGATTCCCAAAAGCTTTCACATCGATGATCCGTTCATCTTTTATGCTAAAGACACTGGAAAGCTATTAGATCATTACTTAAGGGTGAAGATACTATCTCAGACTCCACTATATAAACTTCAATCTGCTAATCATTAAGGCAAGTCAACAATTACAGCAATTCGTACTATTTTAGGTGATATTAAAAAAGCGTTTTGCATCAAAGGGTATAGCCTTCGGTTTATTTATGCGCATAGCGGGTGCCTATGACAATGCAACCTTCAAATTCATGGCACTGGTACTCTCCAACAGTGGTGTAAATACCAAAATAATCAAATTCATTGGTAGTATGCTAATCCAGAGAACTATAAAGTCAGTGTCAGTAGCTATAACTTCACAATTGATTTAGGATAGAGGGATTATTCATAAATATAACCAGAACTGCAATTATCCATCTCATCAGAAAAACGAACTTATGCTTCTCAAATCTGAGTATCTGAGGAAGAGGTTTAATGCCTAGGCACATCCCACTATAAAAAAACTCACGTGAGCATCAGATATCAGCTCGATTATCTACAAAGCAACTAAAACTTTGTTTACGAATAAACAACTCGTACATAAGGCAGCGTAATGGATATAAATGTTGAAATGACCTCCTGGGTATACACTCAGGTCACTATACGTGGAACAACCATATGTATATTAGGCTAAGTCGATTTTGTATGCGGAAAATAAAGGGAATTTGATTGTATTGTAATAGTAATATTATATCTATCGTTTTAGGACTAGGAAAATAATAATTGGTCACACAAGAATAAACCATATCTTAAGCCCGTGCAATTGATGCAGGGGATTAAATTTTTGGAAAAAAGTAATTTTGGTTCCTAATATCTAGCGAATACGTTAATCGATTGAAGCAAACGATCAGATTACAGGTTATACAATTTAGTATCTCGTGTTCATATTTAATTTTTCCATAAGATTTTAATAGCCGATATATTTAGAAGGAACACGCACAAAATAATCTTTTCTCATACATAAAAATTTTGAAGTATTTCAAACGGTTCGGGTTTTTGTATGTCTGTGTTATATGTATATGACCATGACTTAAACTACGATTTAGACAGTTCTCAAAATTATAGTTAATGACGTCCATGCGACTCATTCTGGATATGGTATTTTTTGATAGTGAATTCGAATACTTACATATTTAGATTCACTAGATATGTGTATCCAACACATCCATTTTTAGTACATTATTTAATTAGTCAATAAACAATTATGATAAAAATTGCGCAAAATTATTTGATAAGTCAATACAGTAGCACAAAGAAGAGACACTGAGACAAAACTTAGTAAAATTCATGCTGTGTAAATATGATGGACCCTTAAAAGATCCAGGTCATTTTCTTGAAGGAATCTGAAATTGGATAGTAAAGAAATTTTTTTGAACTTCAATGCAACTTATGACTCGCTAGCTAATGCCCCCGCAATAACTTGTTAATATTTTTAAGTTATTTTTAGTATTACATATAGAAAAATTTTCGTTGAAGAAAACTATGGATGCACCTAACTTTTCCGTCATAACTCTGTCAATGCATTCTTGGTCGATACGTAAGACTTACCAAACTAAAGGCCAGATTTATAGCTTTTGACTCAAAATAATTATAATAACGCCCTATTTCACCTTGCTAAATATATTTCATTCATAAGTTTTCGAAAACAAAATACAAACATTTGTTCACTCTCACAAAATAAACCATCAGGTAAAAAAAAACTAAAAAATTTTAAATAGTTCCTGAAAAACTCCCATTTTTTTAACCAAACTTTTTATAGAGAATTAAACAAGGATTACGATGGTATAATTTTAAAGCCCTAATTCACTGGTCTTCACTATGCAAATCAACTAATCAACCTCAAAAGGTTCAACTGTTAATAACTAAGTTAGCTTTAGAACAATCATGACTATCGTATATAAATAAATGTTAAGCCCATTTCCTTAGCTTTAAAACGACGTTAAGACGAAGTCTCTACGATGAGCAGAACCCGAGATATAACGATTTGAAGAAGTACATGATTAGTCAGAATCACGAAAAAATGCAAACTTTGACAGAAAAAAACTTAAAAAAAAAATTCATCGAATACGTGTTAGCAAATTTTATATATAGAACCCCTCAAAAAAATTTCAGCGAATCGAAAGTGTGACCCAAAATTTGGTGTCCGATATTAAAAAGAATGTCTCATACGCTCTGCAGTTTTTTTTTGTGTTAATATGAGCGCTTTATGTGTACCATATTTAAAATTGTTTTCCAACATCTCCCCATCGTCGTTGCTCTGGTTGACTTTCTTTTACACAGTTCTTAAGTTTTAAAATTGTTCTTACCTCATTTGTGTTTTTTAAGTTGTTTCTGTTTTTACAAGCTTTTATTTTACTTTAAACTTTATTTTACTATTTTTAGCATATCTAAAGCAATAAGAATAGTTAAAGAAACAACAAAGCACTCTGAAAAATTTTGAAGCCGCAGATTCGCTAAGTAGATTCCAAGGAATATTTATACCAAGTTAGATAAAGTGAGTGGTGCCACGCCCATTTTTGAAAAAAATTTAAATGGACCACTATGAAGTCCTTAACCTAAGGTCAATGCACCAATCAAATCAGTTCAAAAACAAAGAAGTTATGTGCGAACAAACATCAAATTCAAAAATATACAAGTCGAACCGAGAACATGCTTCTTTTTTTGAAGTCGGTTAAAATAAGTACGAAAAATCTCTTTAACGGCATAAAGATTTCTTTCAGTTTGTAGATTTAATTTCTTACCTACTATATCCAAGAGGTGAAATAATACTCATATTTATTCAGTTCTAGCTTAACAGTTGCTGCTTTTTAGTCAAATTGGGTATGGAACAGTCTGATATCATAAAAGCTTAGCAGACCCAATCCAATGAAGCGTGATGAACCCAATGCTATATACATATGTATATTCAACATATTTTGATCTCCCTACTTCAGAAGGAATCACCTTTGATACATTTTCTGATGATACTGCTCCTTTATCTGTGGATACTGATTGTAATTTTGCTACACTCAAACTACAACTCGGCTGAAATAAGATGGCTCTTTGGTAAGAAGAGCGGCTTATAAAGTCCACTGAATCAAAATCTTTCCGAAACGAGACACTTTTTAAAATCAGACGAACTCTATGTTCATACTCATGTAAATGCTTCAGTAATCCCAGTTTTCAAATCCAAACTGCACTTACAATGAAAGTATGAAAATTTTCACAAATAATTTGAATATTTGAACTCAGCGTCCTTAAATTCATAACATAATTATATTTGTATCCACATTTTATATATTAGGGAAGCACTGTGAATAGACTTTGACCGATAAATAGATGCTCAGGTTATTCAATTTATCGACGAGCATAGTGTTGTTGTTAGACAAGTGAAATCTGTTAGTTTTAAAAAATACCACCACTTATACTTATTTACTTACAAATGTGCCTCATGTTTAGTATGTTAAAGTACCTTGTTTATGCGCCGCTATAAATTTGCACATTTATTTTCAAGATGCATAGCTTTACTATATCAAAATGCAGTAAGCCAACATGCAATGTATGTTTACGTATTACTTTAATTTATATTTTTTATAAGTATGTGTGTACATACACAAATTATTTAACATGTATATACAAGTATAATTAGTACTCGCTTACACGCCTCCATATTCTCACCAAATTCTCACTTCCCTTTCTATTAAATCAACGCTACACTGACTCTCCAAGTGGCGGTAAGAAATTGTAGTTACATACCTACATACATACATAAGAGTGTATAAATGCCACACATTTTTATTAGTATTATAAATAAACAGCTGTCAATAAATAAGAAAGAAATAGGAAATGGAAAAAATACAAACTAAAACGATAAATACTAAAACTTGTTTAAGAAGCATTAAAATAAATTGCACTAGAGAAATCAACTGTATTGCAAGGTCTTTGATTTTTTTAATTAACATGAATTTGGCTATCTTCGGCTTTGTTGCGAAATCTTCATCAGAACGAGATTATTAGGGTAGGCTAGCACAGAAAGCGGGCCGAGAGAAACGAAGCCGTTCCAAGCTTTCAAATTGATGTAGTTATATAGAGAAAGCTTTTTCAGAAGCCTTTTGGAGCTGAAAGCACAGCATTTTTTATTTTGATTTTTCAGCAAGTAATTTAGCCCATTTTTATTGAAGGTAAATTTTTTAGTATCTTTGCAGCCGAGTCCATGCAAGAGGCAAATATTTTTTTATTTTAAATTTTTTTTATTTATTGAACCTGCCCTGCCTAAGAGCCTAACAATAAGTTTTCGAATCTTAATCTATTCACTTAATTTACATCCCCTAGTTGGGATGAGTATTTTCTTAACTGGCCCTAAGAAAAGATTACGACTGGGCTGGTAAGTCATTCCTACGTAGTCTTGAGGTCCTGTTGACACGCAATAAAGATCTTGCTAAATGATTTGGGTGCGCTAAAAGCTTCGATACATATTTCGTCTTCCGTTGTTCTATTTCGGTTCGTACTTCTGGTATTCTCAAGTCGCGGTGAATGTTCTCATTTCGCATATACCAAGGTGCTCCGGTGATTGTTCGAAGGATTTTAGATTGCCCACGACGAAGGATTTCGATGTTGCTGCTGCTCGCGTTTCCCCATAAATATGAATAAACTTAATAAACAGCGCGTGTTAATTTTTCGATTTATCTAATCGAAGTTTTTGGTATAACAAAACATATCGAGTTATCGAGTAAAACAAGTTATCCATATTTGTCGTTATCGATTTATATCGATATACACATTTTTGAGTTATCCGAATTTATCGATATTTATCGAAACTAGCTGAGTTATCGAATTTTGTCTATCTAAGTCCTGCCAAAGTCCTCCAAATACCTTCAAAAATATAAAAAAATTGTAGTTACTTTTTGTGTCCAAAAGCAGGAGATTTTCGGGTAAAATATTTTGTATCTTATAATTTAACGACGCACAGTGATATTTGATACCCATTTTGTGCCCATAATTTAAAAAAATGTGTATACTAGCATGAACTCAGGCTTTTAGGCTTTTTGGGGGTTGTTGAGGGCGCTTAATTCGGATCGGAAGTCAAAACAACAAAAAACAAAGTAACTGATCCAATATGGTGCCTAAAATCTTAAACACAATAACTTATGTTAAATGTTAATGGCTTCTTCTTATTTTATTAAAAGCTTTTGGGGTCGCTGATTTTCAATGTGAAATTAAAATAACAAACGACAAAATGGCCGATCCAATACGGCGCCTGAAATTAAAGAAATGTGTTTTACTTATTTGAAACATATTTATAAAATTCACGTGGTATTGAATTATATTTGGTTTCTTAAGTTTTAATTTAACACCTACACGGTTGAATTCAATATTTATTATTGTAGTTTAAAATATAATTATCTTGCAATAAATATAAATTGTTTATTGGTGAAACATAAAGAAAATGACTTATGACATTTTCTTTAGATTATTTTTATTAAAAAATTTTAAAATTATACCTTATATAGAACTAACCTGTAGAATAAAGACTAATTTTTCAAAATGAAAATCGATCGCCCGCCCCTATGGATTTTTGCGTTCTTTGCAAAACTTTAGCATAATATTTTTACTTTTCATAGCGCTGCGTAAACTAACACTTTCACAAGTGCAGTTTAGCCAACCCAAGAGAATAAAACCCCAAAATCGATACTTTATTTTTGGATATATGGGCACGAAATGGGGACCGCGTATCACTATGTAACGTGCTAGGTTAGAACTCCCCTACAAGGGTCTAAAAAAATAAAAAAACGGTCGAATTTCAACGGTAAATGGCACTACTTTTTTCTATTAAAGCCTGTTCTGTTGCCAAAAAATCAAGCTACTTACGATGAAAATCGGTGGATAAATGAACACTTTTTGAATGGTCATATGAAAATTTATATAAAATATAAATAAAAAGAAATAATGCCACTCATACGATATTTCGTACATGGCCATACTCGTACATAGAGTCTGACCGTTTAATCGGCATCGACTAGTATCGGCACAAAATTGAGCATCGGCATCGGCATCGGCCTTTTTTCGTTGTTTCTTTGCCAATTGTTAACATCAAAAAACATTTGCAGGGAGCTCACAAAAATATATTTTTTTTTTGTTGAAGGTGTTTCACGCTTTTTCCATACAAAAAAATGTTCGACCATTTTCTTTTATATGGAGGACACTGTCAGCAAAAAAACGCTAAATATTAACGAGATTTTATAGCAGCTTGAAATTTGCGCTTCATTATACTAGAATTAAAGGTCTACAAAACTGCTTACCAAAATTCTGATTGAAAAAGTTTGAAATTTTGGTGACAATAAGCTGAATTTTTCTAAATTTTGTACAAAGTTTGAAATTTTAATTTATATAGCGTTTTCTGTATACGAGGTAGACTTAAAAAAGAAAACAATAACCCGTAAATAAACAAACGACAAATGCCAAATGTCAAAACCGGTCAAAATAGCGCAATTATTTTATTTTGTGGACCGCTATATGTACATATGTACATACACACATAAGCGTGTATTTTAGTACGAAACGAAATGAAATTTTATGTTTCTAATTTGATATATGTACATAAATTTTTACACATACATATGTATGTACATACATGTGAATGTAATGTTGCATAACAAGCCAGTAAATTCAATCATTTGTCATCTTTTGTTTTGTTAACTCCGTTAATACATTTATTTGTATTTTTTTATGGAATCGGCATCGACATCTGCCGATTCTTTCCCCATAAGCCGATTAATCCGCATCGGCATCGGTACCTGAAAAAAAATGGAATCGGTCGCACTCTACTCATACATGGCGTATAAGTAACATTTTCCATAGAATTAATTAAAATGAAATTTCGGCGAAAACATTATCATTCTCAATAAAAAAGATTCTTTCTCCAACTCAAGCCATATATCACCCTAGATATTTTACAGTATATTAAATACTATATTTATATAATTCAGTAACAAGTACGTCATCTTATATGTATTTTTTTAATTACATAAATACGCTTTAATTCCCTAGAGGCTCAGGTTCTTTCGTTGAAATAGTACATTCATTTTAAATGCAAGTAAAATATAATTAGAACTTTACAGCTATTTGAAAACTTTTTGTTAAACAACTCCCAGATTTGATATTACTTTTACAAATCCAGTCCATAATTCTCAGTAAATTATAGACATATATACCTACATATATATAGCTTTAGATAAACAAGGTCAGCTAAAGGAAACCACGCTCGAGTCGGACTCACGTTCTCAGGTGACCAACAGTCGTAAAATGGGAAGTAACTAGTGCTAACTTGTAATTTATTTACTCAAAAGGCCATGTTGGAGCCAAAAACGACAAGAAGCCAGGGCAAAGCAAAGCAAAGCAAGGTGTTTAACGCACATTTGCTGTTGGCTTTAACGCAAAATTATTTGAATTTTCAACTAACAGCTACTTAGGTGCGCTTGTAAATGGCTGTTAGATTATTTAGTTGCATTTAAATGTAGTCTTCTTGTAGTCCGCAGGGAACTAACTCTAAGAATACAACAAAGGAGGACAAATAAAGCTAGCTGAAGGCAACGCAACTGAATAGTTGGTACAGGTGTGTGCATTAGGGTGGGGCAAAAATAAATAAAATCGGAATTGTAATGACCACCATCACTCCGTAGGATTGTTCCACATATACCGAAAGAAATGTAATTTTTTTTTTTTTTTTAACAAAAAAAACTTACGAGGTCGTCCAAAGCGCTCAAAATTTTCCATGTATTTGGTATGAAAGAAAAAAACATTTTTTTTAGAAATGGTATAAAATAGTGAAAAATAAATATTTTTCCTTTGGAAAACACTATTTCTCTTCACAACAATAATAATACCAAATTTTTTATTTCAACACGTTTTAATATTAACTATTTTTTATAGGACCCCCGAAAACCCCAAAAAATACAATGGGTGATCCATAAAAATTTGTAAGTAAAAAAATGGTAAAATGCACAATTGCAGGAAATCTCCTGAAGAGAAACACAGTTTTCCGATCGAAAAATATTGGTTTTGTATATTCTGTTATTATATTATTCTTAAGTACTTTTACGAAAACTTATTTTTTCCACACATGGAAAACTTTGAGCTAAATAAATATTTTTATTGATTTCGGTATAAAAAACACGGCTATATCTTTTCGATATAGAACACCCCTTGGGGGTGAGAGTATTGCAATTGTGCTTTATTTGCACGCATTTTTTGACCACCCTAATGCACATACATGCAAATAAAAGAGCGAGCGCAGTACGAGTGTAAACTAAGGGAGGAAAGGATTGTAAACATGAAGATAACTGGACCAGAGAAACTACAAGTGCTGCTGTTTTGAACTAAATTACACAGAGCGATATTTATTAGCATTTGTTTACGTGTGTGTGTTTATTATAAATGGCACCTGTATTTACACTTGCTTGCAACGATACAGATCCAGGTATGTACGTAGAAACAAACTAATAAAAAACATAAACTATAAATTTTGCATCACTCTATGCAGAACTAAGTACATATGTACCTATGTATGTATGTACATTAAGGGGCATCACCAAACAAATTTTGCAAGTTTTCAACCAAAATTATAGAATGCATTTTATTTTAAGACTTCTCCCAAAATAGTTCGGAAAAATATTAAGATTTACTGAGCTAAACCGATTATAAAATATCTCAAATATTCTGATTATTTCGATTCCGGTGATTAATTTCTTAAAGATTTTTATGCGGATTTTTAAGCTTAAATCCTTCTGAGGTGATTTTTTAGAAAAAGTATTTCTGAAAACTAATTTTATTTATGAAAAATACGTGCATATTAATATTTTTCTTAAATACTTTTGCTGAGATCTTAAAGTGTAATTAACTCTATATTTCCAATGGAAAACAGTACCGATTTTTTTTTTTTGGTATCGAGAGTGATTTACTCTAATGTACATAGATAATTGCGCAAATTCAAACTCATCCATATGAAATATATACATACATATGTGCACATTCGAATATATACATTTCTGCGAATATTCTGTACTAATAGAAGTGACTATTGCATATTTATGTTTGTCAAGAGAATTGCAAGTAACCAAAAAAATAAATTACAGCAAAATAATACCTCATGTTCAAATATTTCGAAATTAACCCAATTTTACTATGACTACGCATTTATTACAGCAAATGTCAGTAGAATAAGGAGCAATGTGTAACGGCGGCTGAAGCAATAATAAAAACAGCACAATGTAAAGCAACAAAAACAATACAGCAAAATATTCAAGTTGCAGTGTTCGGCAATGCAGGGTTGCTGCATAAGTATATACATATACATTCTGGAACCCGGGATCTCAGACATTTTTTCATGTCCCGAAATCCCGGGATCCCGACCCTCACTAATTTATTTACTGAGTAAAAATGATGTCGAAAACGAATAAATCAATTCACGTGCATTTGACATGAAAAACGATAAATACAGAACACCAACATTTTGGTCAAATTGAGCTCTAAAGTGATCAAATATTTTGTGGAAAAACTGTTTAAAAACGAAAAATCTGATAGCAAAATAAAAACACAAAAAAGGCCTGCGATAAAGTCGAAATTTCGAAAAAATAATGGAACCTCGAGATAAGAATTTTTCTCATCCCGAAATCCCGGTATTGTTGAAATGTTTCAGGATTGAATGCCGTAATACATACATATGTATGCAAGTGGTATTACGCTTGAAAGAAAATATGCTGCTTGGCAATATAAATTAGATGATATTTAATAATAACAAAGCTAACACAATGATATGATTATTGGAAGTAAGAAACAAACACCAACGAACAAAAAGAACAACAAACTATTGTTAGCAATAGAAGTCATGCAGCTTCTAGCAGCTCAAGGCAAGTACGCATAAGGTGAATTAAGAGGAACAATGAGGAAAAACAATAGCACTGAATTTGTAAATGTAAATGAAGAAGTATGCGTACGCTGTTGCAAGCAGCACTTGATAAGTGCCATGTCGCAGCTCATAGAAAACATAAGCACCAAATTTTAGCAATAATTTTTATTCTCTCTGTAGAGGGAAAACCGAAACCGTTAGCTGTGCAATATTTCAATGGCCAGATAGCTAAGGCAAAATAGTTCTATGCTCAGCCTTATTATGAGTTTCATTTTCGCCTGAAATCATTCACTTTTCGCTGCTTCGGGCGAACTTATTTTCGAGAAAATGTCACGAGAAAGTGCACTGAGTAATACAATCGGCTGCTGTGGACTTCTGAGAAATTTCGCGCAAAATTAAGCTCAACATTTTAGTTTTAGATTGATTAAATTCTATTAAACAATTTGGGTAATTTAATCCCACTAATATTATATGTAAGTTGATTCCTAAATTGCAGTAGATACGGTGACCAGATTTCTGTGGCCAAAAATCGGGACATTTCTAAAGCATCGAATCCGAACATTAAATTTTGTTTTTAGAATAAAAAGGGCTTAATACAGTTTTATTTAAAACAAAACATATAGAAAAAAATTAAAAATGTTTATTATTTTTTTTTCTAATAATATACTTACTATCTAAAAAAACAAGCAAATCAAAATTTGTAGAACATTTATAACGGGTGATTTTTTTGAGGTTAGGATTTTCATGCATTAGTATTTGACAGATCACGTGGGATTTCAGACATGGTGTCAAAGAGAAAGATGCTCAGTATGCTTTGAAATTTCATCATGAATAGACTTACTAACGAGCAACGCTTGCAAATCATTGAATTTTATTACCAAAATCAGTGTTCGGTTCGAAATGTGTTTCGCGCTTTACGTCCGATTTATGGTCTACATAATCGACCAAGTGAGCAAACAATTAATGCGATTGTGACCAAGTTTCGCACTCAGTTTACTTTATTGGACATTAAACCAACCACACGAATGCGTACAGTGCGTACAGAAGAGAATATTGCGTCTGTTTCTGAGAGTGTTGCTGAAGACCGTGAAATGTCGATTCGTCGCCGTTCGCAGCAATTGGGTTTGTGTTATTCGACCACATGGAAGATTTTACGCAAAGATCTTGGTGTAAAACCGTATAAAATACAGCTCGTGCAAAAACTGAAGCCGAACGATCTGCCACAACGTCGAATTTTCAGTGAATGGGCCCTAGAAAAGTTGGCAGAAAATCCGCTTTTTTATCGACAAATTTTGTTCAGCGATGAGGCTCATTTCTGGTTGAATGGCTTCGTAAATAAGCAAAATTGCCGCATTTGGAGTGAAGAGCAACCAGAAGCCGTTCAAGAACTGCCCATGCATCCCGAAAAATGCACTGTTTGGTGTGGTTTGTACGCTGGTGGAATCATTGGACCGTATTTTTTCAAAGATGCTGTTGGACGCAACGTTACGGTGAATGGCGATCGCTATCGTTCGATGCTAACAAACTTTTTGTTGCCAAAAATGGAAGAACTGAACTTGGTTGACATGTGGTTTCAACAAGATGGCGCTACATGCCACACAGCTCGCGATTCTATGGCCATTTTGAGGGAAAACTTCGGAGAACAATTCATCTCAAGAAATGGACCGGTAAGTTGGCCACCAAGATCATGCGATTTGACGCCTTTAGACTATTTTTTGTGGGGCTACGTCAAGTCTAAAGTCTACAGAAATAAGCCAGCAACTATTCCAGCTTTGGAAGACAACATTTCCGAAGAAATTCGGGCTATTCCGGCCGAAATGCTCGAAAAAGTTGCCCAAAATTGGACTTTCCGAATGGACCACCTAAGACGCAGCCGCGGTCAACATTTAAATGAAATTATCTTCAAAAAGTAAATGTCATGGACCAATCTAACGTTTCAAATAAAGAACCGATGAGATTTTGCAAATTTTATGCGTTTTTTTTAAAAAAAAAGTTATCAAGCTCTTAAAAAATCACCCGGTAAAAACTCGACGAATTTGAATAAACATTCATCACAATTTGAAACATTTTAATCATTCTAGAATTATTTTGTGTATGAAATTTTGTAGCCTATTTAATTTTAGTATATTAAAGTTTAAGTAAATTGGAAGAAACTTAGTTTCCGTTGATTTTTGGCCATTAAAATTGAGCAACACCTTCCACAAAATTACAAAGAGGGTCTTAATAAATAAATGAAGAAAACACTGAAAATCGGTGCAAGTATGAAAAATCGGGACTTATACGTCCGGACTTTTAAAAAATCGAGAAAATCGATGCGAATGGTCACCGTAGCAATAGAAAAAACGTCAGACTTGAATAAGCTGGGCACCCATTTCAAAATGGGGTGAAATTAGCATTTTGACAGAGAAAATGTATACTCGGCTTACGCCAACCCTAGTATTTTTGCGCAGAACATCTTTCCGTGTTGGCAGGATTTGGTCGCGCTTAGAAAAAATAACCTTCATCAGTCCAACTCCGGCTACGCCATCTTGAGTATTTCGGCTCAGCTCAACAGTTGTAGATTTGTCAACAATTTTCCATGCAAAAATTTGTTCGCTACCTGTTCTCAACATGTTTTTGCTACTCCGGCAGCTGATTGTAGAGAGTTGCGCGCTTTATATTCAAATTCAACGCCGTAGGCGTCAGCTCAAAGACAATTTTTTAATTATTACGGCTGCGTTTCACCAAACTCATGTAAGTGGAAATTAACTTTGATGAAATTTTGTATTTAATTCTCATTGCAATTTTTTTCAGTTTAAATATTTTAGTGAGTAAAAGAGGTTGTAAAAGCAGGGCTAGTATCCAAGTAAACAGCCGATACACAAAATTGTGGTGTGCGTATATTGATCAGCTGAATAAACGTGTAACATCTCGGAGTGTGGTTATTCTGATTTAATTTTTATTTAAGTAAAGAGCATAGGTCACTTAAATCAAAATAAAAAACAAATTAAAATTGATTGGTGAAACAAAAAATTCAAAAATTATAGTAATTTTAACTTAAATTTATCCGGTGAAAAACAGTCTAAGTTATAGCTATGATCAGTGTTGACGTTTTGACCCAAATGGATCAAATTTATACGTTTTTCATCGAATTTTTAAAATATACTTTTATTTTTAGCCCAACATAAATTGTGATACAGTTTGATTCACAAGTGGAGGGTAACTCTTCCTATCTTAAGACTTGTATGATTTTGTGGCCACACATTAAGTTTGTTTCCTTTTATTGAACATACCACCTTTAATCTGCATATGGCATCACTGTTAGTTACAGACAACTAGCCTGTTCCCGTAATCCAGGATTTAGTCCAAAATAGTCCGAAGTCGTTTCCTTTCACACATTTATCATATATTTTGCGAGCAATTTCTCACTAAATCATGGAATGCGGGAACGGGCTAATATTGCCGTTCCTTTTCCTTTTGATTTTGAAGCTGTCGGATGTGGTACTGGGCTAAAGGCAGTGCCACACGATTGGTACATTTGTATAGATTTGTACATTTTGCACAGTCACAGAGTGGTGTTCTTTAGAAATTTGAGTTCAGCTCAATAAAAGAATTTCCAAACAGCACTACTCTCTAACTGCCAAAATGTACAAATCCGTACAAATGTACCAATCGTGTAACACTGCCTTAAGAATTTCATATAGAGTAATCCAGTATGTATAGAGTAATCCAGTATGTATTTACAGTGCTAAATACCAATTTGATATGTGATTTTAGTTAAGTATTTATTTTCACTATGTAATTTATATGTATAGAACCCAAAAAGTATTAACAAAAACTGTCTACGATCTCAATTAAAAACTCAAACTATCATTTTGATTTAAGAATTAGAAGTTTTATTGAAAATTGATACTTTGATACCTAAAGTCTTTTTTCATGATACTTTTGATCCATTTTAGGGAATTTTGGTGCTACATTTCTTCTAAACGCCGCGGTAACACTGGCTGTGATAAAGCTTCTAATATAAATTTAAACAACACTTTAAATACATGTTTGTTACATATATCTGTAAATATCACACAGCGTCTTCAAAAGAGTCTCAACTCAAAGTTTGGAATTTTTGAGATTATGCGCTATAAATGTACACAAAGCTTTTATTTACCTTTCAGCTGGCGCAAATTTTTGTTATAATTTGTTAAAAAAAAACCTAAGGTAAATCATAATTGCCCATATGATTATCATGTGCTAAGAAATAGTTGTTCGCATTTTCCGACAAACTTATTATTTTGAGTTGTGATTCTTTTGAATTCGGTGTTCGATATGTATTTTATATTTATCTTATGGTGATTTCGTTTCTACAAAAAATGTTGCCCTCGGATCGCCTTCTTCTTAGTGTTTGTACGTAGAGGGCAAGGAGAATGTTGCATTTTTCGGTAGAAACGAAATCGGCATTAGAAACGCGCCCAATAAAGGCATTTTTACGGGTCGGAAAAGCGTTTGCACGGAGATTTCTCATTTTGCCCCATATTACCCACAGTGTTTTTGTTATCTTAATGTTGTTATCAATTGACCTTATTTCCGTTGATCTTATGTATGAATTCACCTTGAGTTTAAACTTTGGAAAAGCCAGTATCAAAATATCTTCAGATTGTATTATGAAAAATTTACTCGAAATCCAACCAATATTTATGTAGGTATTTATTAAGCTTTTACTACGCCGCTTCAATGGTTTAAATTCAGCCGCATATATCATCAAAGCTTTTGTATATTTAAATCATCTGAGTTGCAAGTCAACTTCATGCAATCCTACAAGTGTATTCGAGTAAAATTTTTAATTTAATAGAATGCCAAATTCAGTTCGATTACAATTACCTATGTAATGCATTTACAAGCATATGTATTAGAAACTCACTACCAACAACGCTATTCGCTTGCTATTCATATTTCTGACTCACCAGCAACCGCTGCTTAGCTGCAATGGGAATGCCCTGAAATTTCGAAGAGACCAGCGAAATAGACAACTGCACAAAAGTGCCGACCTTCAAGTGGCGTTTTTAAGTAGAATACATACAAACGCTTTAACTGATAATTCAAAATTGCCTGAACCATTTAGCAAGCATACTTTCAGGCGCCGTAAGTTGAGTGCACAAATTTTGTATTTGGCTGTACTATAAAACGTTTATACATACATACATACATACATTCATATGTCTGCATATTAGGGACGATCATTTTTGGTAATGTGATAGCCGCCAATAATAACTTAAAAATTTCAACAAAATGAAATAAATAGTAATTCTGCATTTTACAGCTTAACTCGCAATGATGCATTATGAAATTATTTTATTATCCTTAAGACTCCGCAAATTTTGATAAGTTCTAAATAAAAGGAAAAAAAAACATAAATAAGTGCCTTTCTAGATTATTATTATCAAAATGTTTTCCCCTTTGTTAAATACTTATAAAAGTAGAACTTTAGAACGGTTCTAATGCAAATACATATATGCATGTATATCTATTACCTATGTAAATGTGTCTTCTTATAAATACACTTCTAGTCATTTTAATAGCGCACCATTTTGATCATCATTATACGAAGTTTTTCTTCTTTTGTTTATTTATTACTCATCAATTATTATAAAAATATAGCATATACTAAAAAAAAACCTGTAAGACCGATTTTAAAACTTTACAAGAGTTTAAAAAAAGGGGTGAGATAATAAAACTTTAGAAAATTTTAGATATGCATTTTTGCTTTGGTTGTAGCCCAGCATACCCGAAATATTTTTAAAAGGTCATTAGGATACCACACCCCTTATTTAAATTTGTATAAAATCTTAAAATCGGATTAACACGTTTTTTGTTGTATTGTGCACATGCTATAATTTTACAAAAAATAAATGAACTCTTAAATAAACAAAAGAAAATAGTAAGCGCACCTGGGCCACACTGGAGAAGTGAAACTTGCATTACATATCTATTTTATCGCATAACCAATATACATACATACATACATCTGCTTTTGCTTAAGGTCCCTCCAAACCATTTTTTCAGAGTATTCTGCATTGTAAAAAAATTTTAAAGAATTCGTTAAGATTTAATTTGATTTTTTACCAAATTTTCTAAAATGAAATAAATTACGCACACTTCCATTCTTTTACGAAATTTCGGAAGAAAATCTGTGAGGCAACGAAAATAATCCCTGCAAACCATTTTTTCAGAGTATTCTGCACTGTAAAGAAATTTTAAAGAATTCGTTAAGATTTAATTCGAATTCTTGCCGAATTTTCTAAAATGAAATAAATTACGCACACTTCCATTCTTTTACGAAATTTCGGAAGAAAATCTGTGAAGCAACGAAAATAATGGGGCTATGTGAAGAATATCTTTCAGAATTTTTCCCGAATTTTATTTATTTTTCGTACAGAAATTTCTTTACGAGTTCGTGTCAACCACTTCATATATTTTTCTTTGAAAATTCGGAAAAAAATCTTTACAGAAATGAGATACTCCTAACGATTTCGTAAAGATTTCGGGAACTTTGGTTTGCAGGGGTTATATTTTTTTTCTTTTTTCTATCTAGATCCCTACCCTACCCCTGTTCGTCCTAATTACATTTTTGTTATTCTGTTTATCTTTGTCTTTATTTTTATCTTTATACTCTATCGAAAACACCCAACAAAATATCGATAACAAAAACAATAAAAATATCGAGAGAATAATCTATGTCGAATTCGATACAATTATCGATAACAAAATCGATAGATAATCGATAAGAAAATCGTTAAAAATAACGATAACAAGTTCGATAAAAAATATTGACATCAAAATCGATAACAAAACCAATAACAATATCGATAACAAAATCATTAACAATTTAAAAATATCGATAAGTTCCGAAAGTATCGATAGCCAAATCGATAACAATATCGACAAAAATTTCAATATAAATATCGATAAAAAATTCATAACAAAATCGACAAAAAATCGGTAACAAAATCGATAAACAATTCGATAAAAATTTCGATGGCAAAATCGATAATAACATTGGTAGCAAAATCGACTAGAAAATCGAATTAAACATCGATAACAATATCGATAAAAATAACGATAACAAATTCGATAAAAAATATCGATATCAAAATCGATAACAAAACCAATAACAACATCAACAACAAAATCATTAACAATTTAAAAATATCGATAAGTTCCGAAAGTATCGATAGCCAAATATCGACAAAAATTTTGACATAAATATCTATAAAAATATCAATAACGAAACCGATTATTATATCGATAAGTTTCGAAAATCTCTTAAATCCCAAAATAGATCCCAGGTTGAGTCTCTGTGTCTCTATCTATATCCTTTTCTCCATAATTACTTTTATTTTAATCCTTCTTCCTCTATCCTCATCTTTACTTTTATCGGTGTCGTCATGCTCATCTTTTTCTTTTTCTTTATATTTATTTATTTTATTTTTACCTTTGCCTTGATCCCTTTCTGTATCTATGTATGTACACACCTTTTCTTTCATTCTTGTATTGGTCTTTTTCTAAGTGCTATTCTTTAACCTTTTATTAACAAGTTTTTGTTAAATTAAAACCATGCGCATACACTCAAGAATCACTTGTTTTAGCCCCAACCATTTCCGTTGCAAAATTTCCGTTGCATCATTTCCATTGCACCGTTTCCGTGGGCAATTGCCGTTGAATTTACCAATTCACTCCCAACCAACAAACCGCCACAAAAGAAGTTTCACTTCAAAAACTGTAAATACTGAGGATTAAAAGGGTGCGCTATTCAAATGACGAGGAGTGTAAGTATACACGTACCATACAATGAGTTACACAACCACACAAAAATATGTGTACGTGCATTATTGTTCAGCGGCACCCAGGAGACTAGGCAACTCTTCCGCATACTCATCTCCGCGGCGTATTCAATGCTATGCTGGCCATTGGTTTTGTGCCTTCCTCAAGCATAATTGTTCCCGGTTTGCAATTATCATGAGCACTATTTGTACATACTATATGTGTATGGTATATACTCGTACTCGAGCATCCAAGCTCGCAAAATATTTAGCAGCAACCCCGCTGCTCAATGCTCAATGCAAAATGCAAATTGACTCATAATTAATGAGCGACAGATTTGCTTTAATCTCAAATTGCTTGCTGCCGTTTCACTTTTTTGTTGTATGGCGATTCGCCTTCACTTGGTAAAGTTGTAAATATCTTCAATTTAGGTTGCAGTACGAGTGTGTCGTTTTTTGTTGCATTATATGTGCATCACTTAAATTTATTTGCAGGGCTGCATTGAGTAAAAATCATTTGTCAAATGCTTATCGCTTATTTTGTACGAATATTTAAAATATAGGTATACATATGTATGTACATAAATAAATTTCCAGTTTTGAGTTAAAAATTCCACCCTTCAGTTTAATTTTATGCGTATTTATGTATGTATTTGAAAAATTTACATTGGAGAATGGAGTATTCTTACGTAGGTTATGGGAGCTCCATGTTTTACAGATATCTATTGTCAATTTTGTCTATCGTTAGCCACTAAGAGGAAGAGCACAATTTAGTACTAAATATGAAATAAAAATTTTGCTCTTGCTCAATATGTTATACGCCTGGGTTGTCCACAAAATATCCACTCTAAAATTTTGTATGAGCACCGCTCTATATTGTTGTATGTAAAAAATAAGGACATTCATGAAGAGTTCAAATTTCAAAAAAGAATTTAGTGTTCGCTGCCAGGGTTTGAAAAAATTAAAATGGGGCCCATTCAGAAGGCGCAAGAGCTCAGTAACTGTTGCGATTGCACATACTGAATGCGTTGTTGTGTGCTTCTGATCTGTTGGTGTGCACCTTGAGAATTCAATTTGACAGCTAATGTATCAAGCCGTTCAGAAGACGAATAATGATCAGTAATTTTTTATCAACGGTTGCGCTAAACTACTGCGCCTTCTGAACCTACCCAATGAATTTTTTTAAACGAAAAAATTTTTTGTGAAGACTCTGAGCAAAATACAAGGCACCGCATACGTAGAAAAGACTAGCGGAAAATACTAAACTTAGTGGGAGTCTAGCTCTGTTATTGAATTTCTTGAAAAATTTACATATTTTGAAATTCAGTGGCAGCGCTACACACCTTCGGCAAAAAATTCTAAAAAATCAACGGTAATTTTTAGCCACTTGAATCCAGCATCGCCGTTTTGTAATTTGCTAGCGGAGTGAAATGAGCCAAAAAAGTCTCCTGAGGAGAACCAGAGTTTTCCGATCGAAAAATATTGATTTTCAAGAATTCTATACCATTTCTATGAAAAGTTGTTTTTTCCCCATATAAAAATACATGGAAAACTTTGAGCGCTTTGAGCGACCTCTAAATATTTTTTGATTTCAAAATAAAAAATAGGGGTATACGTTTTTCGATATAGAACAATCCAAGGGGATGAGATCGGGGATCCAAGGGGATGACCGTCGGCCATAATTTATTTTTTGAAGTTTGTCTACTTTATGAAATTTAAATTTCCAGAACAACTCAAGTGCCAAATAAAAGTAAAGCAGAAAATAAATATATGAAAATTAGATTAATTTTAAAAGATTTTTGTTATGTTAGCAAACTTCAGAAATGTTCAGGTAGCCTCTCAGCGGTTTTACCTTTCAATTTTTTTTACCATGATCAAAATCATCTTCTCGCTTGAGAGTGTAAATTTGCTATTCTAAAGGTTTTAGTCTGAAAAGCGCTGCAACAACTATTTTGAGGAATTTTTTAAATTTTGTGAGTTTTCAGTAACAACAATTTATCACTTTCTTTGGTGTTTTAATTAAAAAATAGTTGATTGTGAAAAAAAATATCAACACTGTTGTAGTATATTTGTCGGTGGATAATGGCTATAGCTGATGACGTAAATACAAGCAATAACTTTGCAAATTTTTCACATGACAATGATTCTGATAATCAAAATACATAAAACGCAAAAGAAAAGGAGAGCTTGAAGAAAAAGGCGTCAAGAGAATAAAAGAAAATACAATAAATTAAACAATTGCTGTTTAAGTATTCATTCCGGTGTTTTAACTCACAACACGGCTGGAGTTTTTAATAAATGCCTCCAAATTCAATAAAGTTGCCCTACAGCGCCATCTAGCGCTAATAATAAACGTACATCAAAAATAAATTTATCGTATCAAAATACCCTTATATCCTTGTTTGAGCTACATTAACGTAGTATTATTGGCATACAAAACTATCACTTGTATTTGGTTTTACTCAATATCGACCCAACAAACTTTGATTTTGTCGTATAGTGTAATAGAATAAATTTTATTCTTTCGTGAAGATAATGGTTTACTAATTTTTTAAGACAGTGTCACACTATTGGCCATTTGCCTGAAATTTGCTTTAAATTATATCCCAAACTTGTCAATGCACAAATATTTTTCTTTATCCAAATCACGAAAAACAATTTGTTCAAATTGGGCGCGTTCATAGGACGTAGCTGTTTAGCTCATCTGCTACGAAACTGCTGGCAACTGTTGAACCCAACAATCACGTCTTAGAAACGGCTTGATGAATATGCTGCCAAATGAACATTGCAACAAATAGAGATAGTTGCGCTGGTAGTATTTAGAATTGAATGCTGAGCTGCCGCCGTGTTGAAAAAATCGTTCGATGTTACAATGAATTAAACAGTGTAAAATTATATAGCAAACATCTTAAAAACATATATTTAGAAATGTAGTATTATTACAAAATATTCTAGTTATTTTATCACATCAGTAATATAAAATTTAATAAATTTGTTTGCAACTGCTACCTTACAAAGCGGCGTCAAATTTAATATAAGCGGCGTAAGTTTTTTGGATCAGCTGTTTAGGTTAAACCCAACACGCGTAAAAATTTTCGGCTGGAAAAAATGGCGGAAAGAGCGAAACTACTCAACTGTGCGTTTCTAAGACAAATAGCCAACGGTTACCCAACAGCTACGACTTATGAATGCGCGCATTATAATCCTATGACCACAAAAAAATAGCCAAATGTAAAAAAAGGTAAAAATTTATACAAATGTACCAATCGCGTGACACTGCCTTTATAGAATACCTCACATTAAATATAACAAAAGAAGTTTCTCTAAAAATTACTTACCCCAATTCAGAAGCCAATACACCACTATATAATAAACCATTGGCTAGCCGCTTTGCTGTTAATTCCAAATTGTAGGTAACTTGCTAAGGGGTATATGCGTTCACTGATCATCGATACATCAGCTTAACACTAACATCTCTTTAACTGTCGGCATTCAATGAATAAAAACAGTAATAACTGTGGTAATAACAGCTGGGACTATGGAGAAAAGTCCAACAATAACAAATTGAAGACTAAAACAATAGCACTAAATGCGCTAATAAATTCAATTAATGGCATTAAATGTCGATTACAATAGCGAATCCCTATAATATTAGGCAATAATAATAAATGCTGCAATTTTATGCCCCTTTAACTTATCTACTAGTATATCTAGTCATTAAAGACGCGATTAAAGCTTAACATAAAACATAGAAAAATATTATGGAACGTAATGTGGCTGAGGTAATAGTTAGTTGCAATAGCGAAAGAAAAGAAAGCCAGTATAATCGAATCAGAAAGTAAACTGAAATTTGATTGCGACAAGTGGATAAATAAATAAACATTTATGTAGGCATTTTTTCGGATCATATTTAGATATAATCGTCAGCGAAGTATGTACATTAGGGTGGTCCAAAAACAGTAAAGTCGGAATTGTAATGCTCTAACTCCCTAGGATTGTTCTATATCGAAAAAAAGTATACCCCTATTATTTTTTTCTTTTGAAGTCAAAAAATATTTAGAGGTCACTCAAAGCGGTCAAAGTTTCCATGTATTCTTATATGGGAAAAATAAATTTTTTGTAGAAATGGTATAGAATTCTTGAAAGTCAATATCTAGTTCTCTTCAGGAGACTTTCAATAATAATACCCAATTTTCTATTTAACCATTTTTCAATACTAACGATTTTTTATATGTCCCCCATTGCATTTTTTTGGGGTTTTTGTGGATTTTTGGCGGACCTATTAATTATAGTTGCAAAAAAAAGTGGCTAAATAAACAAGTGGGTATTATTACTGGGAATCTCCTGCAGATAAACAGAGCTCTATGGTAGAAAAATATTGATTTTTAACTATTCTATACCATTTCTATTAAAAGTTGTTTTTTCCCCATATAAAATGCATGGAAAACTTTAGACGCGTTGAGCGATCTCTAAATATTTTTTGATTTAAAAAAAAAATAAGGGTATATATTTTACGGTATATATACAATCCTAGGGGTGAGAGCATAAGAATTCCGACTTTACATTTTCACATGCATTTTTGGACCACCCTAATATACATACATACATAAATGGGGATTTGTAAGAATAATGGCCACCCTCATTTAGTTCGTTATCAATTTAGTTCTTCCATGCAATGTCATAAAATTAATTTTATTATACACACGCATAAAACCGTGAGCACAAGTGTATTACAACGCTTCCTTACACACAAATTATGACTTACATATGTACATATGTACTTATGTATCTCTAATTTAATTGGAATACTATGCAAAGCAAGGAAGTATTTTTTGCTTAGCAATTACGAAAATTATTGTGTCAAATTTATATATATACATATCGCTACCTCAAATTAAAGAAAGGCCCTATCCCACATCGCCGTTGTAATACAAAAAGCCGTAGCTAAATAAAAATTCAAAATTCACGTTTTGATTAAGTATGATGCATTTCGTCGAATTATAGGTCCCCACATCATTTACGGCAATAAACAAATTTAGGCCAGTTACGCCTTTTTTGCATTTCAGCGACTATATAAGTTAGGGCCTTTCTATATTAAGGCAACGATATATTTTTATCAGTGTAGGAAATTTCTCGGCGGGATTTTCCGCACACCACTACTATAAAATAAATGGCGGCAGACTAAACTGTTCTTAAATATCTACATTCATATCGTTTGATGGCCACTTGGGATATTATTTAAAGTTTTCAACTACAACCCAGCAGGAATATCCATAGGACAGTATCGAGCTTCTCTCGTCGGGCAACTAAAAACATTCCGAGTTTAATTTCTACAATTTTTTTAGCATTTGGAGTCCTGTGCAATAGAAAATTGGATGCAAAATTTAAGGGCTCTGGTTAATTTTTCCGACAGGATGGGAAATGATTTATTTTCTGTTGTGTATTTAAGTTTTTATTTACCCTTGCTAGGGCAAAACAGCAAAAAAAAGATTACAAGTTTTTAGATATTTCATACTAACAGGGAAATTCTGTCTAAAATAGTAAAAAGTCATTCGTAAGACATATGAAAGGCAGATGGCAAGATAGTTCGAAAGACTTTTTAGAGAAAGCAGTTTTACATCGTCGCTGGAATAAAGAAACAGTGTGAATAGTGAACATACACTATTATTCGATAATCGTACCATTGGATAGACCATCTTTTAATCTATTAGAAAAATCTTCATTTCTCTTAAATATATTTTTGGATCACGAAATTATTCGCGAAAAACGAAATTTTATAATAACAGTGTAGATACTACAATTGTTTACAAATAGCACCCCCGTCACTGTTGACAGTAATAATTTCGAGAAAGTAGAGAATTCCGTTTACTTGGGAACCAGCATTAACACCGATAATAATCTCAGCACAGCAATCCAGTGAAGAATCACTCTTGCCAACAAGTGTTACTTTGGATTGAGTAGGAAATTCAGGAGTAAAGTCCTCTCTCGACATACGAAAACCACGCTCTATAAGTCACTCATCATGCCCGTGCTGGTATATGGCGCAGAAGCATGGACAATAACAACATCCGATTCTGCGAAAGTTTTACGGTGCTTTACGCATTGGCGACGGCAAGTACCGCTGATGATGGAACGCGAGCTGTATGAGCTTTACGATCACATGGACATAGTGCAGTGAATTAAAATACAATGGCTACGCTGACTTAGTCATGTCGTTCGAATGGACACCGGTGCTCCAGCTCTGAAAATATTCAACTCGGAACCCGCTGGTGGTAACAGAGAAAGAGGAAGGTCCCCACTGCGTTGGAAAGACCAGGTGGAGAAGTACTTGGCTTGGCTTCATTTCCAATAGGCGTCAGTTTGCACAGAAGAGAAACGACTAGCGTACTGTTTTGGATTAGTGCCAAATTAGCGGAAGAAAAACTTTGTGCGTCCAAGATGCATTTTCTCAAGCGAGGAATGATCTAGACCCATCAGCAATGAATGTCTTGTCTGCAAAATATAAGGTTGGTTATTTTTATGTAACTTGCGGACTATAGCTTTCAAAAATTGGACAGATATGGAAACATTGTACTTTCTCTTAAAACCAAACTATTTGTGTATATCCTTTTTGAGTACTCGCATTGTTTTAAATTTTGCCGTTTCTCAAGTCCGGCTTCTATATTTTTTTATCTTTAGTTTTTTATTCATTTTGAATAAATCTAATAAGAGTTGATTTGTTCGTTTTAAATTCATCACACACCACTTTAACTGAAACACTACTTTGTAGTTTTTCAAAGAAAGGCAAACAATTAAAATTTTGTGTGTGTGGCATGCAATTAACAAAGAATGTTGTAGGTATTGAGGTTAATTGTTTTGAAGTTGCGCTTATAAAGATTACAATGTTTTGCTTTAGAGACTTGCCTTAATCATGGAATTGCACGTATTGAGGGTGGCGGTTACCTTGTACACACTGTAAATATTTTCCAGCGGATAAACAGAAATTTAGTTACAAACAATTATAAGGCTCAACCTATGAAAAGCGCGTTTTTAGACTTGTAAGTCCAGATTTGAGGGGGTATTGAAAATTCTAAGTATGAATATTTTTTGTCCTTCACTAGATCTATAACTTTATCAGTCACACAGTATTATAATCCCGACAAGATCCTTGGTGATGCTACGGGGAGGGGAACAGTATATGACGGTAAGAGGTTTAGTTTGGGTTAAAGTCTCACACTGACGGGGTTAGGCTTTCGATGCTTCCTCCTCCTAAAAAAAAAAATCATGCGTAGTAAAAAGTTAACTATATCAACTTTTGTGAACTTCTGTTTATGTCTTTTTGTACAACATACCTCTAATGGGTACATTAATTTTAAGCTGTAATAAACAATTTTTTAGTAAGTAATATTTATTGGTTTTGAATTTTTTTTTATAGGGGGCCCCCTTAAATTTCGTTCTGGCTACGCTAATGCCCGCAGGGTCATTCACATCGATTACCTCGAAGAGATTGATGCAAACAGCGGTGAATATTATTTTGAGCTTTTTTTTTTGATTTGTCGTTGATCTGAAGAAAAAATTACCGCATTTATCAAAGAAAAAATGCTTTCTCTTCGACCAAAACAAATCATAATCTCAATGGAAAAATTTTAACAATTAGGTTACGAATGCTTCTTTCGTTTAAGATCTGCCTCTCTGCGACCGTCTTCTGTTTCTCAACCTGGAAAAGTGGCTCGAAGGTAAGAAATTTGCACCGAATGAAGAGAACATCGCTAGTACAAACGCGTTGAGCATTTATTTGGAGGACATACAAGATTGGAAAAAACTGCAATAAATAAATAATAAATTATAAATAATAAATAATAAATAATAAATAATAAATAATAAATAATAAATAATAAATAATAAATAATAAATAATAAATAATAAATAATAAATAATAAATAATAAATAATAAATAATAAATATGAAATATGAAATATGAAATAATAAATAATAAGTAGAATAAATTTATCAATCAATTAGAAGACTAATGTTGAAATACTTTGTTGACGAAATTTTACTTTTTATTGAAAGCCAACTGAGTAAGAACGGTTTGCTAAATTAGCTTTTAAAATTTATCCGCCACTTAGATACAAATGTTCTCTCTTAAAACGGCACCTAATGTTCAAATTATTAATTTTTTTTTGAACATAGATTTTGTTTAGTCTTTTTCCCTAAAATAAATCAACTGCGTATATGTGTTTGCATTCGCATGTACGTACAAAAATATTACTACTTATAAAATATATTGCTTGTTTGCTGAAAGAACGCCATAACTCAAAAAGTCAAAGTTGCGAAGAATTTTGGTTTAGTTAGATTTTTCCTTGGAAATAAAAACAAATATTACATAACAAATTAACAACTACTACATTCCCAGAATCTAATCCAGTAGATAAATTTGATCACAAACCTTGCTTTGATCTACACAATTTACCAAACAAAATTTTTTTTTTTGGATTATGTCTTTCTTCCAGTAAACGAGCAATATTTGTGAGCTCAAAAGCAGGAAGGTGTAAGCGAATCAATTTATGGCAATTTTGTAGCCGTCACAGTTGTTGGCACAATAAAAATTATTACCGAAAAACTATAAAAACGAATAAAAAAAATTCAAGCCCCGAAAAGAAATATCAAAAAATAGCAGTCAACTCATATTCAAATATTGTAAATAGAGAAGTACGAGTACAACGAATTCAAAGCTTTGCGCAGTAGCTGTCGTAACAGCAACAAGCGACTCACATAAAAAATAGCTGTAACAACAACAAAAAATATGAAAGCAATATTGAAAACAATAAACGACGACATCCAGGCGAACATAAAACCCTTCCATACTCGCTTTCTCCAACTCCAATTTTTACTGACGTACCACCGCTCAATTTAATTGCCAACACCCACACCATGACAGCTGCTGGGTTGCCATGTTGGTTTTGTAATTTGAATCCGCTCAAAGGCGCTGAACTGAAAGCTAGCAGGTGTTTTTCGTCACAAAAGCAAAGTACGGCTAGTGGAAGTGTGAGAAGTAGGGGAGTGTTAGAGTTCCAGCAGGAAACACGGTACCGCTGCGGCATAACCATTGAGCAATGCTCATGTTCATTTAATTTTGTTTCCATCCTTTATGGTTGTTATTGTTTTTTTTTTTGTTTTAAACAACATGAATCGCTTTTTGATATCGTGGTAAATGTCTATAAAACACTAACGCTTTTCAACGCTCAAGCAGTTAGTTGTAATATACAAACACAAACACGCGGAAAGGTAGTGGAATGTGGAAATTGATGTTGTTGTTCTTTCGTTGGTGGGTGGTGGTAGAGCAACTTGCAGGCCAATCGTTCCACCTGCTATTTGCTGTTGTTGACGTTCAATACAGTTTTTGTTTTGTTTTTCTTTTTGTTTCTTTTTGTTGCCGCTGTTGCTTCGCACACAAACGTCACGCTATTAAATTGCGCCTAATGTCGCAAATTGCTGTCAATTTGGTTTGTTTGCTTTGCTTTGCTTTGGCTCCGCTGAATTTGTTCGCGGAAATGAAACGTGTGTGCTATGACTTCAACAAGGCAGGTTTCATTTGTTTTGGTTGTCCTTTTATTTTTCCACATTTTGACTAAGTTTTCAAAATAAACCTGTGCGAAATAAAAACAAAGTTAAACGGGTACGTATGAGTTTTACACAGTTACAATGACTATAATAGCTGCGTTGAAAGGTAAATAAAACGCAGAATCAACAAGCTGTGCATTTTATTTAGGTTTTAAATTCAGGGCACTTATTTTATAAAAGACTTTACAGCGTCTCGAACATTTTCGTCTGCCGGCCTAATCGAGTTTGCGTACATCAACTGGCCGACAAAGCTACATGTACAAATTTAAGTCCCGACTTCACGAAAAGAAGAAAACTTACCTTTATCGAGTATCAATTTTCATTATTAAACCCTTGGAAAAAAATTAACTTCTATTCATTAGGGACCCTCCCACCTCCGTATAATTGTATATACCATACATATAAGAAGTTGACGTAGGACTAAAATTTTCCGTATGTAACATTTATGAACATAAATACATAAAAAAATTATCATGAACTGGGCATGATTTATTTGAAAGCATACCTCCATAACCTCAAAAAAGGCTTAATAATTATGCCATAAAAAGCGCGCCGATTAAAATATGACTCCAAAATTTTTTCCATTTGTTTGTTTGTTAAAGCACACGAAAAAAGATAAGAGTTTCGAAAAACACGAAAAAATTTGAACCATTTCTTGGTTTTTTATTAGTCATTTCAACCGAAAAATTGAATAAAAATTAGTATTCTGTTAACTTTTAAAAATGTAATTGCTTCCATAAGTGAATAGAAATGTAGAAGAACTGTGACACTGTGTGTTATATTGACATGAATTCAGGTTTGCAGGGGTCTTTGAGTTCGCTGAACTCAAATCTGAAATCAAGATAATAAAAACCAAAATGGATGATCCAATATGGGGGCTAAAATTTTAATCACAATAATTTTATTAAAAACTAATTAAATAAATCATCTTCAGAAAAATTTTCAATATCATATGATAGAAAATCGCGTCTCTTATACAAAGGGTTGGACACTGTCGGATTCAATATTTAGCATAATAGTTTAAAATATAATGATCCTAAAATAAAAACAAACTTTTTATTGGTGGAAAATGGAGAAAACTACTTTTTCTTTAAACTGTTTTTATTAAAAAATTCACTTGAACATTTCATTAATTACTATTCATTTGAACACATAAAAAAATTATCATATTACACCTTATGCCGAAATTCCACTAGGCATTGAAATGACAAAAATTTGGAGACATTAAAAAATGCCATGTGGAAACATATTAAATAAATGAATATTATACTATGGAATTCTATTCGAGAGTTTAAATTACTTCAATATTGTTTACGATACGAATAAGAATTCCTACTACCTAAGATCGAGTTAAAAGTGTTGCCATTATTTTGGATCTACTACTTTCGAATAATACACTTTTTGCCGACACACACAGGTCGGATCCATAAAACTAGCGGAACAAAATGTAAAAATCAAAATAATGCGAATAGCGTCAAAATGTCATGGCATGCTTTTTAATACTAATAGAAAATTGTAACAAATTATTTTGTTTTTTGATCCCTTTTACTAATAAAAGCTTATGATTTGGCTAGTCGATGCAAATCAGTTAGCTGTAGCAGAGAAACGTTTATTTTTTTGTACAATTTCGATAACCTATCAAAAGTGTAATGGTGCGTCTATTGCAATTTTTTTCATGTAGACAAGTTATTACTGGTAAATAATTAAAATATTGTTTCATAATTTCTAAAATTAAATAAATGAATTTTATATAAGAAGCTCTGTACGTTCAACGTGAAAAGTCGGATTTCAAATTATAATATTTGAGCAGAAAAAAACTAAATAGTTCCGTTGAGTTTCGACTCGAAATTCATAACATTTTATTCTGTGAGGTGTTGGCTTTAAGGTAAACTATACTCTCTTTACGCACTTTTGCGACTCCCATACATTATTTTCACTTTTCAGAAACACAAGAGCAACAAGTTTCAATTCAATAAATTTTTAAAAACTTGTCCGCCATATTTGATATTTGAAACCTGACTAAAAATTTGTAATGAGTGGCCCCATAAACTAGTAGATACAAAGTACTGTACAAATCCATTAACGCCAATCTATTAGAATAACTTTATCAGGCTAGACTCTGTATTCAGACCATTGTGCGACATAGCGGCTTTCGGAAACCTACAGAAGACGATTTTCACTTTCGTTAATTTTTCGTCTCCGTCATTATGTTAATTAAAAAAATAAACAAATTTTTAAATATTTATTCAAACTGAACAGATGGTCTCAGGTGCGAACACCGTAACTCTGAAAAGACTGCAGCGAAATTCAGAATGAAATCGGTGTCAATGAAAAAATTAATCAGAAAAATACCCGAAAGCGTATCCGTTGCACAAACATTTTCGGTACCTTTCTAAACTTATGTTTCGGATGGAAACTTAATTGGAAGAATGGAAACGCGAAACGACCGGAAACGGATTGAATATCAGGTTTTTATGCGAAATTGTTTCCATTTTCGTATACGTTTCCGGTAGAACGAAAATGTTTATTTTGAAAGTGGCATAAGTCACTCAAAAAAAAAAAAAATTAAGTTAATGATAACATGGATTACACCGGGAAAAGTCAATTTTGCACAAACAAAAATATATGCTCCCGAAACTAGGAGCCAAATATAGTAAAACTGTGATTTTTTGTTTCTCTCTCTGGCGGCAGGATTTTTTTGAATGTCTTTGAAATTTCAAAGATTTGATTAGTCCCAAAAATTGTTAATAAGGTTCAGTGCTATATAGAATAACAATATGAATACCGAGGAAAAGATAAAATTCTGTAGGATTGAAAAGTATTAAATATTAACAAAAAGAATATTTTCTTTCTTTTTTAAATAATTTTGGAATTAGTCATATTTATGAAATTGCAAAGTCCTTTAAAAAAATCCTGAGGCCAGAGATGAAAACTTAAAAAGCATTTCTACTATAATTTGCCCCTAGTGTGCAGGGTATATTCATTATTTCGAGAGTTATGAAATTGTTTGAAATTTTTTGAGCTACTTACACAGTTCTATGAAGACAAGACGAGAATGTTGCTCAAACGCCATTTACGTACGTTCGATTTTAACTTTCTCGCGATAAATGGTACATGCAATATGTACTCGAAATTTTTTTTTTTTAATCTGATTCTAGATTCGTAATTAGTGACCTTAAGAACCCTCGACTTTTACGTTTTAAGCGAATCTAAGTGATTTTAATTTATTTGGCCGCCATATTGGGTCCGTCACTTTTTAATTTTGCTAATCGGATTTCAAATTCATAATCAGCGACCCCAAAAAACCTCGAGTAGTCGGTTTCAAGTGAATCACTTGTATTGATAAATTTTAAAAAAGTTA
Organism: Rhagoletis pomonella; assembly: GCF_013731165.1. Classification (NCBI taxonomy): domain Eukaryota; kingdom Metazoa; phylum Arthropoda; class Insecta; order Diptera; family Tephritidae; genus Rhagoletis; species Rhagoletis pomonella. Next base: position 36,095,175 of record NW_023458558.1, on the reverse strand, counting down.
AAAAAAATGCGGTACAATAATCTTTGCAGCAGCCAAATAGCTTTTAATTAAATTAAGGAAACTAAGGTTTCAAAAAAATTGCCAGAAAATTATTTTTTTTTGCGAAATCTTAAAAAATTCTCAAAAAATACAAAAGTCATTTATTTTTCAAACAGAAAATATATTTTATACTGAAGTTAATTCTCGATATAGCATCGGACTGCCTGCATGATATAAATTGATCCAGTCCTGTATGAGCATATGTGAATATTGATGTTTTGTATTTCTATCAGTATAACATCGACAACAACAAAACGCACAAACGAGTAAGACGCGGCCTTAATTTTTTTTTCATCTAGGGTCCCTAGCCTCTAGCGGCACTTCTGTGTGCCTTTTGTACATATTTTGCAAAACTGATCCAAAATTGTTGCATTGAATTTATCATTTAACCTATTTTATGTTTCCTTAGCAAGCACAGGTGATCCGTTAGCTCAAAGGCTTTCGATTAAACTTTTCCATTTTAGAGTAACAATCATCCATCTTAGAGCGGACACACTGTTATTTAAAGCAGTCAGAGACGCAGTATTCCAAAAACGTCCTGAAAAGTTTCAATCTGACTCTTCCGTTACCTTAACTCAATATCTACTTAGAAGCAGAAGATGCCATCGAACATGTCCAATGCCTCATATAACGTTTGCTAAGATTTTGGTAGGAAATTTACGAAAACAGAAGTTGAGAGAGGGAGGAGAATTTGAGTCCAGGACAGTTGTCTCAAATGCTTTTTTTTAATCTGCTTTAGTTGATCAACGAGGTTATCCTTAAAACCGTTCATTAACCAAACCACCTTTATACATTATAACTTAATCGGTTGATTACCAAAGGCAAGTTAGTATTTTTTCGATGAAGCAATTCTGATGCACTTCGTTTAAAGAAGCTGTGATGAACTTCATCAAATTTATCATATCGGAAAAATGCTGACTTATTCCCATTGGCAATTAACCGATTAAACTACCATTAAACAAAAAATTATTTTTGTACCTCTGTATGATTACGAGAAATCCCACTTAAAGTAGTCACTTATTTAGAATGCCTAGGCACTACAGATTATAGGTACGGCATGCGAAAAGCAATATCGTAATGTAGTTACTCACTTTTCAACTCAACTTAACTGCGCACTTATCTATAAATATTCATATGAAACTATCATGGAATCCATTGCGTGTGTCATGTCCACAACACCATACCATGCGATTAACAGTAACTGACACAATTTTTAAATTACCTCTATCCAGCTAGCGTCCAATCCCAGTAACTACCCTGCAGGGAAAGCTACCAGTTGTAAACCAGAATGCTACCAGTTTGCGTTTCAGCCCAACTAGTTCACGTTGTATCCTTCTTCAATGTTTGCGACTGGTATTTTTAACATGGTCATATCAGTTGTCTATTGTCCGCTTCTGCATCAGCACTTTACCAGTAGAAATACTAGTAGCATCATACCAGTTGACGGGATATTGGCAGTCTATCCATCCCCGGCGCTGAAACAGTGACAATGGCCGTCAGACCAAAGCTCTAGCACGCCACATCAAGAGATCTGAGTTCGAATCGAAAATGAGCGAATTTTTTATTTTTATTTTTTTATTTCTTATTTTTGTTTTTATTTATATATATATATATATATATATAATTTGTAATTTGTTGTAATTTTTAAATGGTATTATTTTAAATGAAATTAAATTTAAAATTTTTATTTTATTTTTAAATTGAAATAATTAACTTACTTTACTTTAATCACCTCCGAGCGGATTCGAACCTGAGATCTCGGAACCAGAATTGGTAGTCTTCACTCGACACCACAGCCGACATTTGTGAGGAAAGCAATTAACCGCAATTTAGTATTGGTTTTGGCACTTCAAATACAGATGTCGCTTATCACATAAGTTCTTGAAAATCGCCAAATTGGTAGGCCGTCGCTTTAGCACATATTTGTTAATGAACTAGTACTTTTGCTGGCTGGTTTGGCATTTCACTTCGGAGAACTGGTATAATTATAGTCCATGACGAGCTGCTATGACTTCCCCATTTAATACCAGTTTTCAAACTATAATTCCTACTAACCAGTTTACCTTTTTTACACTCAACTGGTATAATTATAGTTCATAACGAACTGGTATGAAATTTATCCTTAAATAATAGTTCATGAACGGGAATTTTTGAATACTGGTTCAGCTTTTCACTGCAGGGAACATTTGCCTGCTCGCTCACACTCTTCAAATATGTATTTGTATTCCTATCGCCATGAGTACTTAAAACAGAATCGTAAAAACCATGCGGTAATGCAAAAGTGTTTCGACACGTAAATAGGAAGGCATGAACACAGCAAAAGTGCGTGCAAGTACACTAAAAAGAAATTAGAGAAAAGTGATTGGAGTGGGAAGGACGTGGGGCGGGAAGGGGTAAGGTTGACACGCACGTCGCTTAGTCGGTCGGTCAGCTTCATTATACAGAGAACATACGCACTTTGCATAAATCAAAAATTGGTAGTGCGCCTTAAACAATGCAAGGGCAAATATATGTATGTATAAATATTTATGTGCATAGGTCCATGTACACATACTTATGCAAATACGTTTGAATATATGAAAATATCTGTATAAATTTGCGTTAAACTAACGAAGCTACAGTTAAAAAACTGTAAAACAGCAATATGCTTTACAGCTGGTGAATATTAAGTGAACAAGGAATAGTTCTATTGCACGCATACTATTAAATTCCAAAATCCTTATGCAAGGGTTGATCCATGTATGTCAAATCGACCAATGGTGGAAATTGACCATTTTGTATTTGGATGAATTTTTGTCAGATCTTTTCTTTTATCACACAACAAATTTCTGCCAAGAAAAAAATTAATATTGACGGAAAAAATTCAATTTTTTCAATTAATATTGACAGAAAAACTCGTTTTTTTAAGTTATGCAAAATTCTTAATTTCACACTTTCCGGGATTTGGCAAGTTAATTTTTTGGATGTCTCAAATACTATTATTGGTTCTGCTTTCGTTAAAATAGAAACTTATAAAAAATGTATCGTAATTTTTTTTTTACAAAACCTCCAACTGATACCTATTTATTAAAAGATCCTGAGTTTCAAGAGGTTTTTTAAGATATAAATTTTTGAACTTTGAAAACCTTTTTTTTTCCGACCTTTAGTTAAAGTTATGTTTAACAATTTTTATATATTTTTTTAAATTTTTTTTTTAATTTTTTTTCTGCATGTAACTAGTTGTAGCATAATGTTAGGCGCGCCTGCTTTCCTTTCGGAGGTTTGAGACATTCAAAATAAGCGATTGCGAATGTTGAAATCTGTCTGCAGCTAAATTGTTTTAACTGAATATAATAATACTTTTCGAAATATTAAAGAAACACTTGGATAACCAGGAAATTTTTTGTTTTCAAAATTTTTTTTTATCTTTATATATTTTCCTTTTGACCAAAATTTATCCAAATCAGAAATGGTGAGACTGCAACTATTGGTCGATTTGACATGGATTGACCCACAACCATATGTATGGGCGTACGTTTCTACATAAGTATGTACGTAAACATAAGTATGTATTAGTGTTCATATAAACATTTTCAACTCGAACACTAAATGAATTGCAAAGTTTTACAGCGAAAAAACGACGCAAAAGTGTCGAATACCACAAGTGTGGAGTGCCAACAAAATGGTATGGGCAACAGGGCGTCTAGCTACAGTGAAGTCCAGAAGTACATGCATAGTCGAAGATGTGCATGTGTGCAGCAGGGCAAATGGGCACATAAGCAAGCGAACGCGACATAATGGCGTCCACTTTACGGATACAAAAACGTTTTTATGCTTAATTTACTTAAAAGGCAGAGACTTGTCATGAAATATCAGCGGGAAATTGAGTTGTGCGGTTACACTGCTTGTTCGCGGCAGTGAGGTTAGGCAGCGGTTCTATGTTAAGCATTGCGTATACGCCGTGTAGTCACATGACATTCGCACGCAACCCTATAACAGCACTATGTATGTATGCACTCCTCTTCTACTGCTTTGCTAATATTACGCAACTTTTACAACTTAACGCGAAATTTCTGTGGCAAACTGCCGTATGGTACGTTGGTTGGCAGCCTGAATGGGTCATTGAGGCACTACGAATGTCCACGTAATAAACAGGAAAGCCACTTACCTGAACAATTGTACAAATGCAGGTATAAAATAGTAGTATACTATGATAATGAGGAGAATATAAACTACGTAGCTAGTTGGCGTTGAAATGAATATAAAATTTAAAAATCAGTTACTTGCTTAAGTACGCTATTTCGCGAGAGCCAGATAAATGACTGCTGCTTCATTGGAGCGTGGGTGCATTTGCGTGAATGCGTGACAAGTGTATTTAGTTAGATATCACTATAAGAAAACATGTGCTATGTAGCACCAGGTAAAATGGTTTATCGCTTTTATGCTATAAAGCTTTGAATCTCAACTACACCGACAGTTATAATTAATGTTTTGTTTTTATATTATACCTATTAACGAAATGTGAAGCTCGAAATCATAAGATCGTACATCCAGCACACAATATGAACCTTTGTCTTAGGACTATAAACATCCAACCAGGTGACCACAAGCCATTTTTTTCCAATCAATCAGAAAGGAAAATATAACGTAGTTACTGCATATGATAAAGTATTTCTTTGAAATATAAAATAATATAATTTTATATTTTGAACAAAATGAAATTGTTTTAAACTAGGTAATATATTTATGTACATAAAAATATATCTACATATTTATATTATACCTATCCCTTATTTCTCGGGAACGAGCCCAACTCTTGGATTGAACAAAAACAACAAAAAGCCCCTCTTTTCTAATACCAGCCGCCCCTAGGCAAGAAGTGGAATAAGCTCATTTACTTATTTACATTAGGGTGGTTCTTAAATGTAAGAATAAAGTTTTTACATCAACGCAGGGACCAAAGTTAAGATTACCCTAGGACGTCTTAACCGTCTCCAATCGGGATCAAAATTTGTATGTGATATCATCGACTTAAGGAGTGTTGATTTTAGGAGATAAGTGAAAAAAAAACTTTTTCTAATTTTTTGAGTCCATAGAGGTATCTGGCTTTTGACTCTGTCGCAGCACGCCTTTATTGATTTTTAATTGTACATTTATTAAATTAAGTTTATATAAATAATAATGATAATAATAATATTTAGTTTACTAAAATAACAAAAACATATTTTTCTTTATTTTACAGGCAATAAAGATAAAAAGTTATGAATTATATAAATTGTACATTTGTAAAGATGCGAATAAAAATTTAGTCTGTTATTTATATTCGTAAAGTTATTTTATCTTTACAAAAGTTACCGACCGGCTCTCTTATAACGACTAATCCGAGCCCTTTTATTTGACAGCTCATTTCTTGTAATCCAACGAACAGTGCGTATCTAATCAGTTTTTAGGCAAGTGGCAACCCTATAAGGATTTAAAGTACGGAAGATAGTTTTCCAATCGATACAGGTTATACTTAAAAAATTTCGTATAAATCCGTTCAGTAGTTTTTGAGATTAGCGTGGTCAAAATATCTCGACTTACCTTTATGCTATGTATAGGAAGTAGTAATTTTTAAATAGGTGGCACCCCTATTAAAAAAATGAAAGCTTTTGTACATGCGAAGGCCAGCCCTTTCATTTGGTATCTCATTTTGTACGAACGGCGAAAAACTTTTAACTTTTTAATAGGTGGCAACCCTGCTCTGATGCCAACGCCTATTATGATTGAGTATAGTAATTTTATTAATAGGTGAAAACCCTATTCAAAAAAAATCGCTTTCATTTGAAACCTCCTTTCTTGAAATCCAACGAACGGTGCGGATCTTATAGATTATAGACAGGTGGTAACCCTATTAAAATTCTAAGTGAAAAAAGTCACTCTCCTGTCGATACAGAGCATATTAGGGAAAATCATGTCAAAATCCATTCAGTAGTTTTCGAGATTACTGCTTACAAAAATCTATACTTTCCCTTATACTATGTATAGATACAGAAAGACCCTAACTAACTCTCTACTCTAGGATGGTTTAAAAATGCGCAGGAAATTCAAACTGAAGAGTGTCGAAAATAAAGAGACCCACAATTAACTGAGGCTCTTTTGGACTTTTTTGGCGTCTGTGCTTTACCTGGCGGGTCCGAAACAATTTCTAGGTAAATAAAAAAAAAAAAATTGTTTCCTATTTTAATTTGTGAGATTAGTATATCAAACAGAACATTAAACAATTTTTTTTTAAGGAATCCGGTAGTTTTTGCATTTTTTGTCGAAGTACATTATTTTGGGCTACTATTTTAAGGTGGAAAAGTAGTTGTGGCTCAATGGCAATATTTTTCCTTGTAAGATAATGACACTAGCTTTCGAACTTACTTTGATTGATATCAAAATTTAAATTGATTTGAAAACTAATGTAATTAGCTTTAAAGGGCAAATATTGCCAATGAACCGCAATTATTTGTTGACCTTAAAAATGTAAAAGAAAAAAATACTATCCCAATGTTGAATAAACGAGCGCCCTTAATTTGAAAAATTAACGACTTATAGGCTTTTGTTATGATTTTCCTGTGCATCCTCGTCACGATTTTATATAACTCGAACAAAAAGTAAGTTACAATACTATTCAATATGTTTTAATTATGCAATAATTTTAATAAAATTGTATGTTGCCTTTGAGAGCAGAAATTTGAAAGGCTACTGAGCGTAAGTTAATCTAAGGACTACCAAATTTTCTACAAAAAATGTTTCATGATTTTTGCTGTTAATGCTTGAATGAATATGTTTTATTTTGAGCATACTAAACTCTTTGATAAAAAAAATATATATATTAGTGACAAGCAAAATTATAAGTATTTACTTTAAAAGCTTACGCAGTGCACTATTTGATAGCTGCGAGTATAACGGATTTACGTACGCACATGTTTAGCGCGGCTTCGTGACCAACTCTCATTTATCCCATATGGATGGGGACACTCGACTAGCGAGTATTGCAAGGGATAGTAAAATTATAAGTATGCAATATTGCGTTGCGCAATTATTGTGATATTTCGGAATTTTAAGTATTTAATATCTACTCGTTTATGTTTACGGCTCATCCAACAGGCATGCGTGCAGAACGCAAAGGTAGTAATCATATGTTTGTTTTTAACTGCTTAAAGGGGATATAAATACGTATTTAATTTGAACAATATCATGATTATGCAGTGCACTGATATTTTTTCTTGTAGTTGTTTTTAACCTACGTTATCGCTGCAAAAGAAATTTGTATAAGTAGTATGTAAAATTAAACTACCTATTGCCTCTTCTGCTCTGCCCATCTCCTGTGCTTCGTACGTGTACATTTTGCCGGCCTATCTACATTTAATTTTCACTCAATTTATTGCGCGTTGTTTGTTGCCTCGACTTGCCAACGATGACGGCTGGTCAGTTACTTTATATTTACTTATGTAATTCTTTTCCACTATAACAAAAAAAAAAAAACGATTTCCAACACGAATAAATTTCATTCTAACACCACTACTTAAGTAAATCAAGCCATTCTAATATCTGCATTAGTGTCCGACCGGAGCTGGAATTTCAGCCGAAGCCGAAGCCAAAGAAGAATATTAGGTACTGTACAATATTCAGCCGAACACCGAAGCCGAGTATTAAAAAATTAAGTTATACGTTTCAAAAATAATAAGTCTGTGAGTTTTTATTTCGTAACAAATTACACTGATTTCCAGCAAAAATTTTCAATGGATGCCACTAAGCAATCCCAATGTATATAAAATCACCCGCTGATTCCGAAAATCGAGTTAATTTTGTATTCTATGGATAAGATTTCGATATATTTTCAATTTACCGTTCTTCAGCATAAATTAAAAAATAGTTCCACTTATTCTCCATTAACCGTATATACACCACTTTTCGATAGGCCTGAGAAATTAATAAATCACTCCATTTTTTTTTTTTTTTTTTTATTAAAAACTGTTAACAAGTTGAAACATTAACAGGGGAAAAATAAAAAGCAAAGGTCTTTTTTGGTTATTTTTTTATTCTGTATGCATACCCGTTCCTTTACAAAAAAAATAAGCTACCAATGACGAAAAGCATGTGTGGTAAAATGAAAATGCGCAAGGATTTTTCGTATGAAATATTAACAGAAAAGAGAGTGACGCAGGTGTACATGGCGTATAAGTGGATTTTCTTCAGGTATGCCACATATTTAAAAAATTGCACTAAAATTATTCAATAAGTTTGGAGAATTATTAAAAGATGGGTATGGATCGAAATGGGTTTGAATAGGCTTTATTTCTAACCTTTACTTAGGAGGGTTGCCTTGTGCTCGCACAATTTAATTCAAGTTAGCTCATTAGTTAATTGAAATGGATGTGTATCACAATATCAGACAAAAGAGATCTAAGAAGATTTTAATTTGGGAATACTTATGAAAAGGAATTTCAAACATGAGATGTCAAATTAAAGACCTTAGACTCTGACACAAATTTGGAATATCTATTATTTAAGTTTTTGAAATTCAATTTTGGGCCATGCGTGTTCACTAGATTTTATTATTCTTTAAATAAAAAGAACACCCTACAAACATACATTTCCCACAACCGCTAGAAATTCTTTGTATTGTGTAGGGTGCAATTTTAGATGCTTTTTCAATTTTGTTTGTTTTTTGGCACTTAACTTCCCAGAGAATGCTCTTTCGGGCACACATTGCAAATCGCAGTTGACTTTGTCCTGTTAAAAAAATTCCAAATAGTGCTCATGTTTCTACCCCATCACAGCAAAACGCAATAATATAACTTTTATGTATTTTTTTTTTCAAAAGTGTTATGTAGAGATGCGAAGCAAAAACAAAATTTTAATAACTGTTGTAAAATAATGTAACTTCGTTACAAATACAACACGGTTGCTTACATTGTCGGCCGAAGACCGAAGCCGAAGATAAAAAATCAGCCGAGTAGGCCGAATACTGAAACCAGGCTGAACTTTCGGTCAGACACTTATCTGCATATATATAGAAGTATATATATAGTCACGTGAAAAATAAGTGAAACACGCTATTTTGTTTGTATTTGTTTAATATTTAGCATTTTTTTTATAAAAATAAAGATCGTTATCTAACAAACACTATATAAGTCGGTATTTCAAGCTTTGGAGAAAAACTAAAAAATTAACATAATTTTCAACAACAAAAACATTTTTATTAACCCTTCGTCAGGTGCAATATGGTGACTCTCAATTTCGGTCGCAATATGCCTAACTAGAACACTTGTACATTGTTTATGCATCTGGTAAATGCTGGCACGGGATGTGAAAAAAATAAATGTAAACATTTTCGTAAAAACCCATTTAGTTGACGCAAATTAAGCAGATACTACAAAAATCTGAAAATAAAATAAAAAAAAATATCAAACGATAAAAAACACAAAACGTAAAATAGTTTAGAAAAAATGCAAACATCCCATAAAACTTCAACTCTGCGACAAATAAAAAAGGGGGAAAAAGGTAAAGCAAATAGATATAATTTTAAAAATACCTACTTTAATAAATATGACGAGTTTGGGCTCAATGAGCTTATCAGATCAAACTCTGCATAACTTCTCGTTGTGAGGGTCAAACGAGAACTTAGTGATTTTGCTGTATAGAGCTCTTCAAAAGAGGCAGCTACTGAGCGTTAGCAAAGTTAGCGATATTAAACGGCACGGCGATATAAATAATTATGCTGACAGATCAGTTGCACCCGACGAAGGGTTAAGAATTACAAAAAGTATGAGAATACAGTCTTATAGCCTAATAAATTCTAGCTAGTGCAAGTATAGCACACTTCAAATATATATAGTATTTTATTTAGAAGGAAACGTAAAACCGATTTTTAAGTGATGGAAAATTTCTTCCTGTGAATGCCGAAATTGTTGGAATAGAGAGTTGAAATGAAGTTAAGTTAAGTAAATTTTTTTAATTCTTTTTCAGTTATGTTAACTTTCTTTGATCATAAACTCTTTTCATTATAAACTCACAATGCCCTTTTACTTTACAGAATATTTCATTTAATATTGCTATTACAGTATAAAGGACATCCATTTTAATACACAGTTTTTCGTCAAAACGGCTGAAAGATATTTATATTTATAATTGCAGATTAAAGTATTTTTGCGTACTATATATTTTTCCAACAGTATATAGTACCACAAAACGGAAAAATAGTACAATGCTATATATTATAGTACGGTTGGCAACTCTAAGTTCAGATTCCAAGTGGCTATGAAATCGCATTGATTTTTGATACATTTTTTTTCCTGAGGGTGTCACACATTTTCTTCCATACAAAGTATGTTCGATTTTTTTTTTTGTATGGAAGAAAATAATAACAAAAAATTATCAAAAATTAACGCGAATTTTTAGCCACCTGAAACTTGAACTTTCTTGAGCTAGAATGGGCTAGAAAACTGCATACTTTAATTTTTTTCTAAAAATTCCTAGTAAAAGTTTCGATGTTGATACATTTTTTTAATTTTTCTAAATTCTAAGAAATCTTAAAATCTAAGCGTTAATGGTTTTTGTTAGATAGCGAGGTGTAAAAAATAAGCAGACATATAGTTGAAACTGGTCCTAATGTCGTGCTCCTATTAATTTTCACATGAGTGTATGTATTTATTCAAATAGCGCTGAGTGACGCGAGCAAGAGCTAACTAGCAATAGTAGTCTTTCAAGTCAATTGGATTGCGGTTTCTACATTGCATATATATATATATATATATATATATATATCTCACTTTACATAGATATACATACTTACATATTTATTGTACTGTCACCATTTCGATAATAACATTTTCAACATATGTATGTATGTCCATTTAAAATGCTTCAACATGACGGTCACGTATGTTGACTATTTGTCACAAAATAATTTTTACGACATCATTTCTTTAAGTGCGTGTATTTTGAGTTAAGCAGTCGCGCAACCATATTGCCATTTTGGCCTGTGCGACAATCAAGCTATAGCCCTCCATCAGCGAGGCAGTAAGTCAGTCAGCTAGTTTTTCGTCCCATTTCGCAGCAATGTAGACACTCCATTAGTCAGTCATTCGAAGCAGGAACTCGACTCTTTATCCTTCAACGCATTTTCGCGGCATGTGCGCATCCGGGCTTCGTGTGTAAATCGCCCCTACTCTATGCTAACACAGCTCAGTGGGTGACAATCTGCTTTTCCATAGTACCACATGTTGTCGGACATAAGGTTTATATGTATGCATTTACACACTTACATATGTCCATATAAATATATGTACATATATTTAAGGCGGCTTCGTAGTCACTACACTCTGTTGAAAGGATGAATTTATTTTTCGATCGTTAATTTGATTGTAGTGACAATTGACAAGTGGCTGCCTCGTCGACATGACCACGAGTATGTTTGCTATTTTTAGTTCAAAAGAAAGCGATAATGGTTGTAAAGGCTTAAGTTATAGTCCTTAAAGTTCTTTTTAAGAAAATACTTATGTGAAAATTCGCAAAACTATGTAAATATAAAAGCGCAAGGATTTTTTTGTATCAAAGAATGTTACTCATACGCCATGTACATATTTGAGTTAAGAAATTGAACAAAGAAAGGAAGGTCCAGGACACGAAACCCCCAACACTTTAGTCCTATTTTAAGCTAGTTTAAAAAGTTAAATCAAATCAAGTTAGATAACTTCTTATTCTTCTTAAACGGCATCGCTGTATCTATAAATAATTATTGACTTTTTAGTTCTTGTTGTAATAGACGCGTATAGTTCTTAACTATAATTTTATTTCCTACTATTTAGTCTTTTGAAATCTTGCAATAAATATTATACTGTCTGTGTATTTCTCATTCTACCTGCTTCTTTCAATGCATCGTTATGGCATGGCTTCTGTCCAATCAGTTTCGAACTATGCAATTTCTGTATGTGAAGTCGTTCTAGCGACCTAACTCTACTAGGAGCGACATAGGCTTGACCATTTGCGAATACCTTTGTTCCTAGGTATACAACAGCGTGGCCCACAGTACTGCTTTTCATCTTATGTACTGTTGATGCCCATGATAGTATGACTGACAGCATTCCCCTTTCAGCGCTTCCCTAACTTGACTGTGCAGTAAAATGTATTGGCGTTGGCTGCAGTACATGCCTGCCTTCGAAGTTTGCAAGTATTGATGGAATATCTTCTGCATTTATTTGAATCCTATTGCACCATTTATAAGTTTTTAGGACATATCAGTATTGGATCGTAGCATTATTTTAGCTCCTTAAAATATTTCCAATTGTTTAGGTAAGCCTCCTGTATTATTAATGTCACTAGGCATAATTTCAATAAATTTCAATTTAAGTAGGTAACACACACACATATATATATATATATATATATATATATATATATACATTAGACTGCAGCACCAAAAAAAGTTGCAGTTTTCCACCGGGATTACAAAACTTATTATATTTTAAGACGTCAACCAAAATATTTCGGAAAAATTTTAAGATTTAAGCGAGCTGGACCGATTTGAAAATACCTCCAAAAAGAAGTTTTTTATGAATAAAAATAGTTTCTTCAAGAACTTTTTGAAAAAAGTCCCCTCAGATCACAAACTAGATTAAGCTTAAAAAATCTGCATACAAATTTTTAAAAATCTTTCCAACAGAATCGTAAGAATGAGATTTATGATGCTGTTTTTTTACTTTTTTCAAAGATTGGTTTACGAAAAACTTGAATAACTGGGACAAAAATTTTTTGATTTAGACTTATGGGACCTCAGTAGAAAAAACGTCATTCGTGTCCCATCTTGTTTTTTCGAATACCAACACATCTTAATTCAACTTTGAATGACTTTCGTTCATCCTACCTTTCTCTTCCATTCTTTGAATGAGTTTATTAGCAAAGAAATAAAAAGGGTGAGAAAATACCTTTCCAATTACACCCCTTAAGAGTAAATCGGAAGAGTTTAGGTTCAGTTAAAGGTTAAAAAACAGCATCAAAAATCTCATCATTACGATACTGTTCAAAATTAAAAAAAAAAAAATGTTTAATATTTTTATGCAAATATTTTAAGCTTAAACCGTTTTATCATTAGAGGGGATTTTTTAAAAAAAAAATCTTTAAGAAACTTTTTATTCGTAAAAAACTCGATTTTTGGAGGTATTTTCAAATCGGTCCAGCTCACTTAAATCTTAATATTATGCCGAAATATTTTGGTGGACGTCTTAGAATATTATAGATTTTATAATTCCAATGGAAAAAAAGACCGATTTTTTTTGTATGGGGAGTGATGCAGTCTAATATACATAGATACAGGGTGTCCCAGAAATAACCTGCCAAACTTGAGGAGAAGGTAGGTGGGGGGGTGAGCTCCCTGATAAACAAAAATTTTTCAGGTAAAAGTGTCACCGTTTTTGAAATATTTAAATTTTTTGAATTAAAAAAATCGTGCCTTTTCATGTATTTTCTTTAACTGCATCTAAAAACAAGCCTATACTTAGTAAATTTTTTATGAAAAATACTTCCAGATAGTTGCTTCTCCATATTCAAATGCAATGTAGTAAAAATATATTAAGGAACCATTATAAAATTAGGACTATTTTGGGATTTTTAACTTTTTGATATTTTTTCCCCCAACTTTGACTATCTCTGGTGAAAAAAAATGTACTGAGCTATAACTTAATAAAGGACTGACACACAAAAGCGGCTATATTTTTTTGTTTTCTATTCGAAATAGTAAGAGTGGCACCTTTCTGAAATCTTTATTAAATGAGCAATTTTTTTATGCAATGTAAAGTTATAGCTCAGTACATTTTTTTTCACCAGAGATAGTCAAAGCTGGGGAAGAAAATATCAAAAAGTTAAAAATCGCAATATAGTCCTAATTTTATAATGGTTTCTTAATATATTTTAACTACATTGCATTTGAGTATGGAGAAGCAACTATCTGAAAGTATTTTACATACAAAATTTACTAAGTATAGGCTTGTTTGTAGATGCAGTTAAAGAAAATACATGAAAAGGCACGATTTTTCTTTAATTCAAAAAATTAAAAAAATTTCAAAAACGGTGGTACTTTTACCTGAAAAATGTTTGCTTATCAGGGAGCTCACCACCCCACCTGCCTTCTCCTCAAGTTTGGCAGGTTACTTCTGGGACACCCTGTATATGTATATTCTGAATATGAACCAAATCGTGATGCCGAAGCTTTAGTTATATAGGCATACGCGGGAGTTATTTCAATTGACTATCTTTAGAAAAAAAAACTTTCTAAATATGAACCAAAACCTACAAATATTATCTCGAGCCCTAACCTCAAAAATATCTAACGTTAGCGAGAGTTTTTTTTTCAAAGTTTTCTTTTTGATGCAGAAATTCATCTAGATGCTCTAGGAATGTTTCTGCATCAAAAAGAAAATTTTGAAAAAAATGTCACTTATGTTATTTTTAAAGTTAGGGCTCGATATCTATATGTGTAAGTTGGTATGTTTGGGAAAAAATTACGCAGAAACGACTGAACGCATTTGCATGGAATTTTGTACACAGATAGCTTATGACATAGATTGGATAATAGGTTACATTTCTTAAGAGTTGCCACCTGTTCAAACAGTTTAATGAATTTAATACGCGGAAACGTTTGAACGGATTTGCATGAAACCTTGCACACAGATAGCTTATGACCTAGTTTGGAAAATAGGTTACTTTTCTTAAGAGTTGCCACCTGTTGAAAAAGTTTAATTAATGTAATACTCGAAAACAACTGAGTGGATTAACATGAAATTTTGCACACGGATAGCTTATGCTCATATTGGAAAATATACTACTTTTTACATGTTCACGCCTCGTATCCCTGGAACCATTTTCCCGTTAACTTAGTGGGATTGATATCTTTCGTATGCCTAGCTTGCAGACGAGATTTTACAATTTAATAGCTGTAAACGGCGTAAATACCTCAACTCGCTTAAAAAATATAGAGCTAGAACAACATGAGCACAGAATTAAAATATATCATTAAATTATTTTTCATATTTGTGTAAAAACGTGTGATGAAACCCGCGTGTATAAGCTATTCATACTATAAATACGGGTTCTACAAATATCTCGATTACTGCGCCACCTAGCGAATTAAATAAGCTTTCATATTGCATTGTCATCGGTTTCTGAGCGATCGGGAAGTTTATTAAATATTGATTGCGAAATTACAGGACATACATACATACATAAATACAAGTGAAGTTAAAATAAAGCTTGTAAAAAATTTACAGATAATCTATTATTTTTTGAAATTTTTTCGCTTTAGGGCTGTGCATTTTTTTCATATTTTTTTCAAGACACAAAAATTTTGAATGATTAGTTATTTTATCAGAAACTCCAAGGCCTATCGAAAAGTAATGCACACTTGTGCTCAGCCGATTATGTTAAGAGACATTTTGCCAGTTTTGGTTACTTTTCTTTTGTTTATTTAATGTTAATAGTTTTTGTTTTATAAAAGTCTAGTACATTACATAACCAGCACCATAAAAATCCATCAGTGTGTTTGTCTGCCAATAGGTGGCGCAGGGATTGAGACCTAGCCTAAAAAATTCTATTTATGGTCAGATTTGTTTCTTCTTTAGATCACTTGTTAGAAACATACAATCTGGTGTAACTTGGTAGCCCAATGGTGTGAGTAAATAAACTAGCTCGTTGCAGGGGAAAAATTAGATTTTCAATTAGTTCCCAGTATGGCAAAGCTTAACCAATTGCCTCCGAAAAATCAGTTTATTTTTCTTATGTAGCAACTAACTTCAAATTGATGTATAGTCACCTGACAGCCTCATTGAGAAAAACCAGATGCCTTCACTTTTGATATATAGCTTTGCAAATAAATTAAAATTAGTTGAAAAATCATCTAACTCTAGGCAATTAACTATTTCAGCAGGAAAATATATCTGCAAAAGAAACATACTTACTTTGCAGTGCTTTAAGCAGAAATGCATTTTTAAATAGTTGAAAACAAATGCAGAGTCGGACAATCGACTTGCTGATTGCACATAATTCAAACTGAACATTTGAAAGCTGTGGCTGAGCGTGCAAAGATGTTTGCTACAATTAGATGCTGCGGCCAAAAGTGTCCAGGTTCAAATTTCATTAGACGGAACATTTAATACTAAATTTTTAACTGCGGTTTTTCTTAATTATGAAAAAGCGTTTGTAAAGTGCAAAACGAAAGCGTAATCAAACGACTGACTTTAAAGTGATTCAAGTTAAATGCGTTTTAAAGTAGTAACTTTTACATAAATTTCATAAATTTGTTCCAAATTCCTCAATTAAAAAGTCCATTGCCGAATTAAAATTATAATAATAGGTTTCTAACCTGAAACTTATTAATTTCTATTATCGGGTAAAGTTGACCCACAACTTTGAAAGAAGAGGTGAATTCGAGACAAAGCATAAAGTTAATGTTAATTTCTGGAGCGGATGCACACGATATAGACGCCAGAACCGAAAATAATAGCTTGATAAGATCTACTGATTCGTTTCTCTTTGTATCAGAAACAAATACCCTTGAAGCAGCCGATTCAAAGCAAATAGCTAGAACTAATCGCAAGAGGGCATTCATAGTGACTCGCCAAAACTTAAGAATGCTTGCCCCAGACGTTTTGATGGATCCATCATGTCATCATCAATTATTTTGATAAATATTTATAATTGAGAAAAATTAACATAAACATTTACTTTTGTTGCACTTTTCAAAAAATTTTGGCGTTAAATTAGAGTGGTTTGTGGTGGTGAAGATGTACATATACCAAAAACTGGTGGAAAGAGTCGTCCAAATACTTGAAAAAATGTGTAAGTGTTTAAAAGCTTTAGGGAGAGCTCTTGTCATCGACACGTGTTAAAATTAACACAAAAATTCTTTATTGTCTTACAATGTCTTAAAAAGATATTTCATTTAATTTAACTCAAACACGAACATTTGGCCTTGCCCATCACTTGCCAAAGCGACTCAGAGCCATTGACTTTGACAAAGCGTTGTCTCTGCTATTAACCGAACCTATGAATGTTGCCGACAGCGCCTTCCAAAGTAAAGTGGCAATAACGGCATCAGTTCACCACATCAACGCAATAACGAACTTTTTTTTTCATGACACTTCATGTCGGCGGTGTACAGCGTTGTTTCTGCGCCTTTCGTGAAAGTAATATGCCAAGTAAGGCGTGCACTTGCTGATATGTTCCCTTGTTCCTTTTTTTATATTAATTTTATGCTCTTGAAGCTAGTACAGCCTTGTCGTGTTGTCATCATCATTGTCGCCGCAAATGAAATTAAATTCCACCCAACCAGCCAAGAGGAGCTATCGCTATCCTATCGCTGTTACCGCAAATATAGCTCTATCTTCGTTCAGCTTAAATACATGCAAGTGTGCGTGTGTATCTAGTGCATTTATAGATTTACACATATATTAGTATATACAAGAAAAATACGCAAGCATTTGGGTGGCAATGCGGAATCTAAGTGACGTGCGGAACAAGAATTTCATTTTCTATTTCCGATTTTAGATTTTCTTTTTACTTATTTCGTATATTGAATGTTCATACGAATTGCTGGAAAAAAAGCACTCATATTACTATGTAGTAGGTATTCGTCTTATTGCGAGTTACTAATTGTCAGAGGATATGGTTATCATTACTTCGATTGGCAGTGTATGTTTACAACGGCCACAATTACTATTATTTAAAACCATTTGGTATTAATACTATCATCAAAGTTTATAAAATTTCATACTTCAAGATTTTCTTATATTATATGTATGTACGTATGTAGCTTTGTCGCCAAGGCTGAAAGAAGCGTTTGTGAAATTTGTGTAGGTACAGATGTACAAATTGAAGCCAAAGAAAGGTCTACTCGGAAATTTCAATGAACTCTACATTGCATATTGCAACGCAAGACCAAGCCGATACTAGACTTAAAAGTGGGAGAATACCATGAGAGAAACTAGTTTTCCTTAAAGTTGATAGTTTCGCAAGCCAACCAGTACACTTACTGCAGTGCTCTCGCAATAAATAGAAAATCCATTAGACTCCTACTTTTGCTGCTCCCACCAGCAGATTTGGATGCTCCTGTATCCACCAAGGGTCTACTGCTTTCCGTCCAATTAATCTTCGTGAAAAATATTCCATTGGGAGGTGTAAAAGCAGGAGCATTGCCGGCAACTACACAGAAGGATTTCGCCGCCTTCTTCTGCTTCCTTTCTTACCCATCAACTGGAGGGTAATCCCGAAATTTACCCATCACATGGCAATCACAGGGTAATCAGTGTTTCAGAGGGTGTTTCGCCCTGTCATATTCCTAATGCCCGAGCTGCACCAATGACATTTGCGTCTTTCTCACCGGTTCATGTTTCTAAACGCCTAAACCCAGAGTACAGTTCTACTTACTTAACTAATAATAATAATTTCACTGGATTATGTCGTTCTTCTAGCAAAAGATCGGTGGGCAAGTTTTTTTTCTAAGGTATACCTGTTTTTTTTTATGTCAGAAACGTCCTTAACGTCAAAGTCTTTTGAATTGCTGTCTGATCATTTTGCCAAACCAAATATATGAAATTTCTAATTGGCATTGCCAAAAGACCATTATTTTTTCTTATCCTCAAAACGTTGTAAATGTGTATGTAGATACCAACATGAAATGTAAGTATATACCCAGCAGCGAATGGAATACATTTCGCATCGATGCCTCACTAATGACAAGTAATGGCATTTGATTCCGCTGTCGATTCTTTTTCTATTGAAGTATGCATTACATTTAACATTGCATGACATTGGCGGTAAGGTGTGACGGCTTCAGCTGAATTAATTTTCATCAACGCAGTAATATCGCTCTCTCTCTGCATTGTCTCTAGCATACCATTACACTCAAAGTAATGCAGAATGTTTTAAAGAGTAATGCGTAAATTAAGCCCTATATTACTTTTTCGCAGAAGGTAATACAGCTTATGTGAGCTGACGAAGCAGCAAGCAAATATTTTTATCAAATATATCAATCGTTGAAAGTAACTGGAAAAAAATTTATGTAGTATTTCATGCATTGGAATTGATTACATTTGAGAAGCCATTCATGCACATTGTAATGCGATTGCTTTACTTTGGAGTCGACACTGGAGTTCAATGCTGGGTATGTTAGCTTGACAATACATTTACATTTAGCAGCCTCAATGCAATTATGTACATACAAACACACATATTATGTATTTAGAGGCATTCACTGTAGAGCACTGCTGATGATGACACACTTCTATACGCAATCTATATTTTTACTTCACTCTTCAGACAATGCATTGCAATGAAACGAAATTCCTGCCTCTGACTTATTGATGGTGTTCATTGTCTTCGCAAGTAATAAATTTTTATTTGCATTTGTCAAAAGCAAACCAAGCGTACCACGGAAATTGGTAGCCAAAAAAAAAATAATAATAATAACGATAAAGAACAAGGAAAAATGTGTACAAAAACAGCTAAAGAACATGTAGTCGGATCTGAAAAATTTGGGAAAGTAGAAAATCAGTCCAGTTATTAAAAAAAAAGAAAATTTTATTCGCAAAAATCAAAAAAAGGAAAATATTTTTTAAAGCAAATTCCTTTGACTTTCACATACCACTTTTTATCTATTACTCGAGAATTCTTGGCACATATTTTAACCATATACAGATATACGTATGTATGTATGTTTCAACAAACTAATGTATATGCATATGTTTGTATGTAGATATGTATTTATGTATATATATTCATATATTTTCTATGTTCAATATGTGCGTAATTGAGTGAATGCATGCAAGTTGCCTTGTTTGCCTCTTTTTTTTTCTTTCTTTTTGCAGCATACATATAGCATTTTATTTGTTTGTGTTTGTGTGTACGTTTGTCATCTGCTTTTGCTGGTTACGGTTGGTGGTCGGTCTTTTGGTAAATTGAACTTTATTGGTTGCTTGCCAATTTGGCGTAAAACTGTGCTAATAAATAACTCGCCACTTAGCTTATTTTCACACACATATTCACATATGTATGCATTATAATGCACATATTCACATACGTATGTATATGTGTAGTATAATTTTGGATTGTGCAGCAGAAGTGCCTCCATTACGAATTCACATAAAAATTTTAAGTTTTATTGCCAGCGCGTAATTTTCGAGGTTACAAATAGGCTTTTTGTGGCGCGATGTACAAACCTATAAACATATGTATGTGTGCTCTGGTTTCCTTCTTTTTGTCATTTGGCATTCAAAAAATTGCATTTTCTCATTAAATACCTATTTATATATGTACATATATATACATATGTATTTATGCACATCCAAAATTATTTCAGAAAAAGGTTTCCTGTATTAGTTGAAGGTCTCGAATAATTTTCAAATGTATATTGAAATCTTAACTTTGTAAACCTATTGCGAGCACCGAAAATAGCCCGTTTCCTATATCGTTTGTTATATCTCTATGACTATATCTGAATGTATTTAATACTAAAAAAAAAATTTGGGATTGGCAGCGTAAATACAAGCTAGATAAAGCAATGGATCTAAGAACCTTATATTCTTAAGAGATATTTAGTAAGTGTTTGTCTGAGATTCCGCCTGAATCTGTACAAGGCAATTTTCGGACTCGCTGAAGTCAGATTAGTAAAATTCCAAATGGCGGATCCAATATGGTGGATGCTCTTTAAAACAAATTATGAGTTTTTTGCCAAACTATCTATAAGGGGTTTTTGTGCTGGCTGATTACGAATCTGAAGTCAGATTTGGATAATTCAAAATAGTGGATGATTAAAAAAATAGATAAAAAAGTACGAAACTGTCTATAGGAAGGTTTTTGGTTTTGCTAATTACGAATCTGATGTCAGACTTTGTAAATTGAAATTAAAAAAGAAATAAATATTACGTTCTTATGAAATTTTCCATAGAAGGTTTTTTGGGTATCTGGCCTTGAGATTTGTTTATAGTCACCGCAATGACCAAACGCATGGGTTATTGCAGCCACTTAAAATTGAATGGAATTCACTCTTGACAAGCGTTGCCTTGTTGACATTAGTCATATTACCTTTTTCACAGTCAGTCTCATTCCTTTGCATATTCGAGGTTGATTAAGGTAACGCAACATGATGGTGACTGTGCCTACACTTAGTTTCAAATTATGAGGTGGTAGTCCAGGAAATTCCTGCAAATTCAGCAATTCAGGGGGATTGTTGACAATTTCATATTGGCTGATTACTGGGTCGACTGATTTATATGAAAGCTTCTGCCCCGGAATGAAGTTTTGAATTGTCACATTGTAATCTGCGATAGAGATAGAGTTTTGGCGACAACATCGCTCGTTCGCTCAGCCATTTATGATATTTGAAAAACACGCAGAAATATGTGGCATATCTGAATAGTCAAGTCGAGGTTTAACGTAGCTTTCCCCTGACCAATATCCAACAGTTGCTTCGAAAAAACTTCCAGAGTTTGACCTTGTTGCGAAAACACCCGCATGTTAGTATCCATGGGAGAGTCTTCAGAGGGCGCCACAAATCGCATTATTTTAAGCACGCGTAGAGTTTCAGTTGATCGTGTAATACCTAGAAGTGTCGGACGAAAATGGCCAAAAAACAGAATCATGACTGCGCCAAAAATTTTTGGGTTGTTACGAAGATCTTTCAAATATCTTTCCTGTACCTCCAGTGGCATCTTGTGAGCTATCGTGCATACGTCCCAAATGATCAATTTGCATACTTGCAGAATCTTCGCCATTCCGCTATTTTGCACGGTGTGCAAGCTGGTGTCCCATTGATTAGCATGATTAGTGGCATTTTCAAGGCAAAATATGCAGATCTTCCGCCTTCTAACTAAGACGCTACTTTTCCAAATGAGTCTAATGCTAGGGAAACTTCATTCGGCGATCGTATCCTCGCTAGGTGCAGTGAAATTAAGAATGTTTTTTCAGTCCGTCCGGGAGCATCCAGGAAGTAAATTCCACCATTCCCAATGTCCACAGCTTCTATCAAAGAGTCGTATGCGATTTGTTGGTTAAATTGTTAAACATTTGTACGAACAGCTTCGGCTAATACTTCGACTGTTGTTCTCTTTGTAACTCGTGGTTAAGTACAACATGCATTGTGCGATACGGTTAGTGGCCGGTATGAGCGACTAAGAACAATTTACAGTCGCCTATTGAACGGTTAATCGACATTCACAATGCGATGGAAAGCGATAATCGACTAATAGTCGTTATCTACATTCGCAACAGGGGTGTTAATCTCATCAATTAACTTATACTGAAATTGTCAAACAAGTGGCAACTATATAATTTATTCATTTTTTTGCTTGCGGTTGACTGCTTCGAATTCTTTAAGACGAAAAATTGGGGTACTAACCTGCAATTGTCAGCCTAATATGGCAAAAAGTAATTTCGCGAGAAAGGTCCCAAACATAAAATTTCTATAAAACCCCACTCAGTGTCCGCTAACCCTTTTGCGGTCGGCAACTCGTTGAAAGTTCTATTTTATTTTCGTATCACTTCGCAGCATTTATACGCTTTGAATGTTCATATTTTAATTTTTCATTACTTTTTTATGCGCTCTTTCCGACATAAATGCGTCAACACAATTTACAACTCTGTGGTTTCGGATTACTTTGGAGCTTAAATACTTTGCAAAAATAAAATCAATTGTATCTCTGAAAGTAAAAATGCGGCTGCTTGAGAAAAATATGTAAGTGTTTAAAAAATTTATAATTACCAAAAAGCACACAACACCGGCGACTGAACTTGTAGAATACCGCAAGCAAATACAAACGGGAATTTCCTTTCAGGAAAAATGTCACTGAAGCGTAAATCCGCTGCTGATTTAGCGCGTAGATATATCACCCCATCGCACAGAGCTCAAGTCAATTTTATGCGACCCCAGTTTTATGAGGGTGCTGCTTTGCTGAAATGAAAAGTCAAAGCTTTTTTTGTACGTTTGTAAGACTGAAAGGACAGATGATGTAAGAGAAACGCGATAACGACATAGAATGCAAATAAGTAAAGTGCGCGTCAAAAGTAAAAGGAAGAAAATTGTCGAATTTCCGTTTTCAACGTGCAATTTCGCAAAGGAATAATTTCAGGCTCCCACCGAGACATACTTGTTTTCTATTTTTATCGATATTTATGTACACATATACATTTTTCTGTAATCGATATCAAGGATTTAATTGAAAAAAGGGTAATGGTAAAGCGTAAAAATTGCGTATCTTCTTTGTTGCTTGAATTGTTATTTTTATTTTAATTAGGGATGTGCCGGATAGATATTTTGCCGGATAACCGGATTCCTGAAATAATATAGTTTGAAATTTGTTTGGTTTATCCCATAAGATATGTGCTGCACTATACAAATATTTTAATGGGGTGAGGGGTGTTACATCTTCCTGAGGGTTAAATATTAACCACGAACTGATAGATACTAACTATTGGATATTATCTCGTTGGGCTCTAAAGAAAAAGTGAATTTTGTGCAACTTTTATAGATTTCCTCAGGCCTTATTTGGAACTTTTCCTACTTAGGATTTTTTGGAATCGATTGAAATAAAACGCAAACTTACGGATTGATTACGGCGGGTGCTGTACCGGGAAGTACCCAGTTTTACCGTTCCAAATAGGTTTATCAATGCTAAAGCTAAATAAGATATGGGCTTTTATGGCGGCGAATCATGCGTCCGATTTAGCAGGCTATACCCACGATTTTTTTTTTCGTTTAAAACTCTAGTAGTGGATCCATTTTTCATCTCAATAGTCCTTATCGATCCCTGCAAATGTTTGAAAAATACCATGTCCGTTGGGAGATGGTGTAAAACTATAAAGCTCGGCCAATGACTAACATATTGGTTAAGGCCCAATCTATTATCATTATTAGCACTACTTTAAAATACTTCTGCTGTAAATTTGTACAGCATCTTAACGATGCTGCTATTGTCACTTTTTCTAAATGCTTTAACACTAATAGCCCATTTCCACCAAGAGCTTAACTTCAGTTAAGAGCTGAGGTAAGTGCAAATAACGTTAACATGGGGTGATCAGCAAAGTTTATTTATTATTATGTGCTTTCGAATATTTGTATTTAATGTGAGCAACTAATCCTTTCGAGTTGTAATCTCGTTTTTCCAGAAGGCGTAAACTGCAGTTAAGGCTTGGTGGAACAGAAGTATAAGTTTAAATTCTGAAAAAAATGTTTACCACTACAGGTTTTAATAAATTGGAGAAACCAATACTTGTGTGTATCTATTATGTATATTTAATGTTTAATACTTCCTGAAAACTTACTTAAGTTTATTAACTTAAGTGAGGTTAAGTTTGTAAAATTGTCTTCACATAATATGTTGAAGTCTTTCGTACGCCTACTTCCTGTACACGCATTTCTCGCTTCTAACTTTTCTTTCTTATTGCAACCTCAAAATTTTAGTCAAGTAAATTCTTGACAAATCCGATCATTTGCAAACCTGTTCTTCGACTAATCCTTGTCGTACTTATCAGTACCCACACACACATATATGTATATGTACGCACATATATATATGCATACATACTTACTTATGCAGTTGTACTTACTGCTGCCAGTAAAATTCACCTACGCATGTAATACCACTTCTTACATGCACCAAAATATATTTCATCAACACTCAACTTAGATGTGACACTTGACCAATAACAACTTCTGAAAGAACCCGAGCATCATGCACACACATGTGCATACATACACGTGTACATATGCACCCAGTGAGAAAAGTTAAAGTTTCATAAAGTAAAAAATAACCTATCCTACTTACAATATGCATTACCCATAATAGGGTGTTTATATGAGGCGATTTTACAGACAAAATTTATTTGAAACTAAACGTTTTCAATGCAGTTGGTCGGCAGCCAACTTTTCATTACACAAATTGCCTTTAAAATCGCTCCATGTAAACAGCGTATAAAGCAGTACACATGTCTTACGAAATTAATTAGTCGCTCTACACGCTTTAGACCAACAAATTGGTTGCCGAAGAAGTATCCATTCACCTGATATATATTTTTTTTTTGTTATTCTTTTATTTTTTATTTACGGCTTGCTTTGCACAGCAATAAAAAATGGTTCTTTTTAATGGTTCTCCTTAAATTTCGACTAAAAATGTTCTATACGTCTACACTTAAATGCGTATTTTTGTTCAATTCCAAACATAAATTTTTTCTTGATAGGAACAGTTAAACGTTTATCCATTTTTCTACCGGGTATTTTCACAAAACCGTTTTCTTTCACACACGCACAACATCCATTTGGGAACCGCAAGAGCTTCGTAAGTGCTCAAGCTAGTTGGAATCGGCTTTGGCCTGTCTTTGAGTATCTCTTTGTTGGGGCATGTGTTCAGTCAAATAGCCACGGACACTGCGAATTTGCAGATGAGCGCACTCACACTCACATTTTTACTAAACATTTCCAACGAATGAAGCAAACATACTTTACATGCACTTCCTACCACAACGAGAGCTTTTGCCAACGTCATATCTACCAGCACACACTTTTAAATTTTGCACTTTTTCGTCTAGGTATGTGTGCGCGCTTGTGGGTGTGTGTAAAGGTGAGGCAAAAAGTTAATGCCCAAATAAGATGAAATGAATATGAAATGCAAACACAGATACCACAAGGAATTTCTTCTGTTGTTGCTGCCAATATTGATGTTGTTAAAATTTTAGCCCAGTCACCCTAAGAATAGGCAGAGGTAGCATGAGATTGGCAGTACATTTCGTTATCACTACACCATGCTTTGTTTCGTTGGTGTGCGTTATATAATTACCCAGTTGACAAAATAAGAAAAAAACATCACTTCTGAGAGCTCTTATGTCGGATTTTATAAGCGATTGGTCTTCTTTGCTCGACTATAATTTACTTCATTTTATATGATATTTAAGGCCAGAGCTTCAAAGCCTTCTATTGGGGGGTATTTACATTATATAATCATGGCATAGCTCAAACTTAACTATCCTTAGTCTACTTAAATTTTCCCCTTTATTTTCTTTACTTGACCGCCGTTACCTTGGCAAAAGACTTTCTCATCCACCTTGTCCTCATGCAGCTTCCAACAAGGTCTTATTGAGGAAGCCATTTCTGAAAGCGCTTATTTACATAGAAGCCCTTCATAATTTGACGACTGGGTATATATGAGGTGTCAGTTTTATTATGTGTTTCCACTTTGCAATACTAACGGAATATTTAAAAACATAGAGCAACAAAATTTGCTGCCCCAAAAATGGTAAAATTCCAGCAGTACTACAAATAGAAAGATAAATACATAAGTATCTGCACATACATGCATACATACCCAATTTGCCACACGACATCGAATCTAAGTCGATTTCTACTCGTTCTGATGAACAATTTGTTTGGTGGCAGCCATCGCCAGCGCACAGTGGGCTGAAATCATAAATTAGGGTTCAAAATAGTATACAGACTCTTAGTTATTAACCGGTTTTAGATATATATTTTTTTCAAATATAGTGTTTACCCAAATGAAAAAAATACAAAAGGAAAATTTTAAATGTCATTAAAAACTTTTCACAAAAGTTGCAAGTTTTTAAGAAATCGAGTGGATAAAAAAAATGTTTTTCGCTGATGTTTCGAGCACACTTTACGTAGAAGAAAATACCTAGCACTGTGAGCATGGGCTTTAAAACTGCATATGTAGAACTTTTAAAAAAATTTATTTTTTTGTTCTTTTTCTTTTTGGTGAAATTATTTTAAAAGATTTGAATTTATTTTTCTTTTGGCAGCCCTGTAATTGGAACAGAAGAATCGATTTTCTTCAAAATTGTTAATATCTGTACACTTTCCAATAAAAATTTAATATAAACAATTAAAAATTCAAAAATCGAGCTTTAGTGCAAAGTGCAGAGATGGTAGCAGTTTTGAAAAAAATCGATTATCCTTTTCCAATAACAGAATTCCTTAAAAGGAAAAAAAATTGCACAATATATATTTGAAGTGTTATAAAAAAAAATTTCCAAAATGAAAAAACGACTCGTCGGCGAAACGCAAATCTATTCGATGGCAAAAACGACGTATGCTAAAATCGTATGCAGCACTGCAAAACTAAAATAAAAATTTTTATTTTTTTATTTTTTATTTGACAAGTTTAATTTAATTTAATTTAATATATCTGTGTTCTATATTTTAAAAGGAAACATATAAATCCAAATTTCAAACGGTGTGTAATATTAAAAAAATCCATGATTTTTCCTCAAATCTCCAAACTTCTTTATATTAATTAACCCTCCGTGTGCAAGGAGAGGTATACCACACCCCAACGGTTTAAACATCGAAATAATTCTTAAATAATAAAAACGAGCGAGTCTGTTTTCGCGCTAGTTATAAATTCAACGCTGCCGTTCCGATTAGCGCAATTAATTTTGACCGGATTTCGCCACCAATTGCGTAACAAGTTTTGTGCCCTTGAATATATGATATTTGAGTTTTGTACTCAAGAAGAGACTTTAGTTCATAAGCTGAAGACAAAGTTGTGTTTTTCATTTTTTAAATAAAGGCCTACTAAAATACGGAGGGTCAAAGAAAAAATATTCTGGCATAATGGAGAACAAGTCTGAAGTGGCGTAAAGCTCACATTAATTTTTGATAATTTTCCGAGTTCATCCAGATGAGTTCACGACACCAACGCCGAAATATTTTCGATGCGAAATTGTCCTCGTTCTGTTGCGAATTGGGTAGTTGTTCTCGTTGTATCTGTTGCTATTATGAACCTACAGGATGTATGTATGAAAGTGCTTTGTCTATTGGTTAACCTGTCTGCTTTTATGCATATACAAATGTATGTATGTATGTACGTGTACATACACATGTATCTGTATGTGCTATAGTGTAAAATTGCTACTCTTGCTAGACCATGATTTATGAGAAAGGGACATGTGTAATTTTAGGTTCATAAATTTGTCCTCCGAAAATTACTTTGAAATGAAAATTGTCACAGAATTGCTGGGATATCTTCCTATGAATGCAAATAGCATAATTGAACAAAAAGATGTAATTATATTTTGTGTAAGAGAAAATTGCCACCAACTTTGCATGTACGGAAATTCATTCAACAAATTCGCTTACAGCCATGAATAAAAAAGTTGACTAAGAAGCAAATTAAACTTCCAAAAATTAAAAAAAAAATCGTATGAATACTAGTTTTTGTCCGCAGCTTTGCCCGCGTGTTGTTGGGTTTAGCGCAATTATTTTAAATGTAACGAAGAAGTAAAAAAAATAATTTCACCAAATATATTTTAAAAAATTTAAGCAATTCAAAATAGATTTCTGTAAACAACGTTACGGGACTTATTGTCCTGCCTTGTCGATACACACGAGAACCCAACGTAGAGTTGTCCATCCGAAAAACATGAAGTGCCCATGTGTACTCCTGTTTGTCCTTGGCTTTTATTAGTCGTTATCGCGAATGCTACTTTTAACGGAAACTACAAACGCTTAAACTGAAATGACATGCCTGTTGGAATTATGGGAACTCGTGGTATCAATACTGATTGTCCTTTGCACATTCGAGGTGCACCCAAGCCAGATTGCTCGTTCGTGTAATTGTCATCCCTCGTTGCTAAAGTTTTGTTGTAAATTAGGAAAAACTTTACTTTTCTATTAGATAATATTAATATCGCCGAGCGGGCGGGGGCCGCCGCGAAGCTAAGCAAATTTAATGTTTGAAAAAACAATAATGTCAGTGGATTTTATTTCGGCTTAGCTAATAAAGTCGAAGTAGCGCGATTGACTTTATTTCCGTTGATCTTGTTACCTGCCCCCAGCAAGAAGCTTTAAAGAATTTAAATATTTCTTTTAGCCTGTTGATTAAAATGATTTTAAAATTTCTAAACGGGTGACAACTCCCTTCCAAAATATTTTCAGAAGAAAGCTTTCGTAGCCCTCTCTTAATTGATTTTCATTATAAAAAAATTCGTTTAAGTTTTTAAGTAAATTGGTTTTGAATTTCTTAACAAGTGACATAACTCTTCAAAAATTTATCGAAATAAATTTGTCTCAAACCTCTCTCTTTGGTACCCATACCAAAATATTTCATGAATTGAAATACGTCCAGCCGTTTTAACGTGAAAGAGCAACAAACATACACATTCACTCACTCACAAACTTTCACATTTATAACATTAGTAGGATAAGAATATCCTAGAACTGGGATGGAGTAGCGCTGAGATTACTGACACATTAAAGATAGTTTACGGGGATCAGTTGGCAAGTATTACGCTCGTTTGGGAGGAGTTAAAAGATTACACTGGTTTACAACAAAAACGTTCTATGAATGCCACTATCCAATTCCTATGCAGAATTGCTCGGTGCTTCCGAAAATCGAGTTACTTTTTTCTATGGAAAATTGGTTCATCTTAATCACGTACACCTTACGAACCAATTTAAAAATATTATTATATGATACGGCAAATGAAAGCTAATGAAATTCTCCATATATACATCATTTTCCGACAGGACTTTTAGGTTCTGGCAAATTAATTAATCATTCCAACTTTTTTATTTTTTTATGAAAAAATTAAAAAAATAATAATAATTTGCAATTGCCTTATCTGTTACAAAAAAAAATATAAAATTACTAATGAAGAAAATCGATGGATAAATAAGAAATAATGAGTGGTCAAATGAAAATAGGCAAAGATTTTTTGTATGAAAAATGAGCAGGAAAGAAAGTTACTCATAAGCCACATACACCTAAGTAACACGTATTTCTGCTCATATTTCATACAAAAAATCGGCGCATCTTCATTTGACTACTCATTATTTCTTATTTATCCCTCGATTTTCGTTATCAGTAACATTATTTATTTTTTATTTTTTGAACAGAGCAGGTTTTAGTACAAATGCAAAACCTGCTATTAAAAACCTGTTATTAATTTAATTTAATTAATCTATTATTATTGATTTATCTTCTATTCAAGTTTGATTTTTTAAATTTTTTCACTAAAAATGAAAACAAAAAGTGGAATGATTAATTAATTTGTCAGAAACTACCAGGCCTAGCCGAAAGTGATGTATATATGGTTTATGGAGAATTTCATTAGCTTTAATTTTCCGTATCCCATATTAATATTTTTAAAGGAACCAATTTTTGCTTGAAGCTGAATAACGGTAAATTGCAAATATCTCAAAAACCTATCCACAGAGAAGAGAATTAACCCAATTTTCGGAATCAACGAGCAATTCTACATACAAATTGGATAGTGGCGTCTGGAGAACAAAATCAAAATTAAAATTTGTGATCCAGTATTATTAGCGTTCAGGAAAACCGCCAATTGCAACGAATGAAAACGTGTGCCCTAAAGTTAAAGAATGTTAGACGTCGACCGGTGAATTTATGAAATAGCCACAAAATTCAAAATTTCTTATGGTGCAGCTCATAATATTTGGACTGATCATCAAAACATTGAGTAATATGAGTTCCAATAGCGTTACGCACAGTATAGATGATGCAAAAGGAAGAAGGATCTGTTTCGTTTTTGAACATGTTGCATTCATATTCTGATACAAATTTGTTTTCCATGGTAACTGGGGACGACAACAACAACAACTACATATCAAGTCCAAATAGAAGCAGATTATCTGACCTTGCTTGTATTTATTATGTTATTTATGCTTGTATTTATGTGTTATTATGTGATATGTACTAATGCATATACGTGTATGCACTTATTTAACCTTCCGGCTATGTCATGGGGTAGCTTTTGCCCCAGACGTGTAAAATCTAAAAAAGTACACATTTTCTTTTAGGAACATTTGATTTTTCTGAATATTTGTATTTCTAAATCGCGAGAATTCTTTTTCGAATAGTTTAATTTGAAATCACTTAAAATTTTCCAAAAACTCTTTTTTATTAAAAGCACTACTAAGATAAATAAATTCATTCATTCTGCTATTAATACACAATTTTAGTACCAGGGATTGGGGATCCCCGAAACCACAAGCAGTGTAAAAATTGTTAATATTTCTTTAGTTACGATGAAAAATTAGTGTGGTGAACATAACACAAACTATGAAGTAAATTCAGTACATAGAAGGAAGGTTAAGATCATGCATACATCCATACATACATACATATGTACGCAGTGTCATGGTCGACTGATGTAGGATAAACCAAATGGAATTTGGACTGATTTCGAAAGCAGTTTTGTCATTTTGAGAATTTAGCAGATACACTTTGATGTATGTATGCGAATATTTATGTGTGTCCGTGTTGAACAATTCAAGTTGAGCTGATAAAGTTTTATGGCAAGCGATGATGTATGGTAAAACCAAATGACGAACTGCTGAAATTCAAACTGATACAATAGCTATGTAAAAAATGCATTGCGCTGGTCATCAATAGGGTAGAGAAAGAGAAAAAAATGCCATGATAAATTGATAAAACAAGTTGCCAAAAGTTTGGCAGAAACAAAATATAAATTGTTTTTTTAAATAGTAATTTATTTTAGATTGTAGTAATAAACATTGACTATAAGCTGGCATTCCATAACTTAAATGTTATTCTTAAAGTATATATATCATTTTATTACGTTCAGTTTGGATTTGAAAAAAAAAAACATTATTTTTTGCAGAATAAATTTTATCCAATGAAAAATAACAAAAAAACAAAATGAGCATCTTCTGAATACTTTTTGGTTTCCGCTCAATGTCTCCTTTAGTGTTTGTTGCCATGGTAGTAGCATAAATCGGTGTGTGATTGTATTAATTTACATGTTGCGATCAGAAATGCTTTAAACATTGCCATTTCTAGTCGAGCGCTGAGAGAGCTGAAATTCCTGGCAAGCATAAAATACATATAATCGACAACTGTAGCCATCGCATTGTATTCGCAATCGACCTTATACGACTGTCCTTCCATTGCGCGATTTAGTTTCGAATTGGCACAGTCGCAGCATATTCGAGTGATAAATTATTCGTGATATTTATGAATATGTGTTTCCACTATTCCCTTTGTTAAAAATTGCGCTAGTTGACGCGAATGGGTGAGGTCGCCATTCCTTTGGATTAAGCAGAGCACACTTAAATTCTATTCATCGTGCATGCGCTCATCTGATCATATTCTGCATAAGAGTTGATGCTTGCACCTTATGAGCTCTTCGCGGCCGTACTTAAACAGCTCGGTTGTCAGGCCGTCAGCTCCAGCAGCTTTGTTGTATTTCAGTCGCTATTTGTACCTCGTCATATTCGCCCTTGTCTTCAAAACATCATCTGTAAGTTACCTCGGTTAGTCTGCAGCTACTTTACACTCATTGTCGTACCAGTTGTCCTTTCGGGCTCGCTGAAATCCGACTACTTCTTCGGCGGCGGTATTTAATGAGCAAGAAATGTCGTTTCACTGCTCGAATAGGTCATTTTGTTTAAAAGTACTCTCAGATAGCAGGTGTGAGAGTCGAGTGGCGAATAAACTGGCCCTCTGTTGCACTTGCAACTTTACGACGTAGAGCTATCCTTGCATTTTTGGCCGCACAGACTCGAAGCGTGCCTTCCGTCTATCGCAGCACGATCGATTTGTTTTCTCGTTCAATCTGAAGACGGCCATGTATTTTGATGATCCTTTTTAGGCTGGAGCCTTATAATATCTAATACCATATTTTGGGGCCCCGACGAAGTCGATCAGATTCAGTCCGTGATCAGACGCCATAGATGCCTTCTCTGCCCACCTTAACCTTGAAATCTCAAAGCATGATTTTAGTATGTACGCTCCAAGTGTGCCCATCACAAATCCAACGCCGAATTTTCGCTCTTTTTTAAGTGGCAACTTTAATAGACTTTGCAGGTTCCACACTTACTTTGCCTTTTCACATCCATCACATTTGTTAGATGGCGGTGATGTCAACATTTTTCTTCCCGAGGACATCAACCAGCCGGGCAGGGGCACCTTCCCCATTAAAGGTCTGGATATTCCAGGTGGTCCATGGTGGTCATCAAAGGAAGGGGCACTCGAGCTTTTACCCCTTCCCTCTTTAGCTCGCTCCAAACGGGTATTTACAAATATCTAGGCGCAGTGAACTGCGATTTTAACCGTACGTAAAGAAATCACTTCTGATGACTCCCTGGTGAACGACAGCCTAAAGTGTTTTCTACTTAAGCTCTACCCATAATTGCGGCGGATGATGATAAAGCATTTAATATTATTCTTTGACTCTTCCTGTTATAATAGGTTAGTTCCGATTTTCGCTGGGTGTATCGTCAACGGTCAATTTTCTGACAAAATAAGTGCTCAGGCACATTGCACAGCAACAAAAAGGGACCTCAGTTTTTGTATGATTATTCGTTGAGCTAGTTAAATTTGTTTATTTATTTGCAAGTAGATTTTAGCATTTCAAGTGGGTCTTCTGTGGCCTTTTGCTCTTTGAAAGCAAAGAATCGATAAGAGTAATAAATTTAAAAAAAAAATTTGCCTACTTTACTATGTTTTTTATGTTTGCCACTTATTTTCCTTACAAGTCAATCTATCGTTGAAAGGCAGCATGCATGATAAAACTTCATAGGGTAAAACCACTGAGCGGCAGTCTGACGTTTTCAAGCAATATAATTTTAAAATTAAAAAGTCATAGACACACGCGCACACATTCTCATTTTGAATCTCAAACAATAACCATTTTTAACGATTTCAGTTTTTCTTTTCAGTGTCATGGCCGATGAATTGAGAGAATGATTTTACCTTGTAATTTTTTATCGTGGGCGGCATGTAGCTCGAACTGGAACAGCGGAACATATGTATTACCAAATACCAATTTTATAAACCTGTTTGATTCACCAAATTGTAAAATATATGTACCATCTGATTTAAGCTGTACTGATGGGGTATGAAAACAGTCTGAGAGGCATAGGAAACACCTGCTTTTATATTAAAGCTAATATGTATGCCATATATGTATGTATGTATGTATCATAAATTTCTCATATCAACTGATATTTCAGCTCAAGCGACCATTTCTGCAAATGTGTGCCATATATTGGTCTACTACAAATACATAAAACCGACAACGACAACTCAGAATAAAACCATAAAATTTATCATCCGACCACAAGTCGCAAAATACTAAACAGGAACGTGACATTTGATATTTGGCTTGACAAAGCAACGGCAACGGCAATAGAGGCAACATGCGTGTATCTGCATAAGTATTTGTCAGCATCAAGGTAACATATCTCAAACCAATCAGCAGAACAGGCAAATTATTCTTTCCATACATACAAACGTGTATGAAATTTTCATAGCTTAAAACATAAGTGAACACTAGGAATGTTAATTCCGGGATACCGGGATGTTTTTTAAGTCACGAAAATCCCGGGATTGTTTGCCTAGTATCCCGGGATTTTCGGGATTTGTAATCTACACTGGTGGAAATATAGAAACACTTTATGTTGACCACTTTTGGCTATATTTCTTTTGTTTATTTAATATTTAATATTTTTTTATAAATGTATAGCTCAATATACATACTTTGCGACAAGCAATTTTGGACACAAAAAAATCAATATATTCCCGAAAATTGCATTCTTAGTTATTCTCTCTATCGTCAGGATTTTTTAAAAGAACTTTGAATCTTGAAAGATATGAGTAATTTAAGAAATGATATAAAAATTTCAGTGCAATGTATCTGAATATCTTTGAAGTTTTCCAATTCTTACTTTTGAAAAAATTATATGCTAGGAACTAACTTTATTAGGTTAAAAAATAAAAGAGATTAAAGGGAGATTTTCAATTCCTGTTCGTGCTTGTGAACCCAAAAAATCCTTTAATTTCTGCCGCCCATATTTTTGCTTTACATTGCACTGAATTTTTTTAATAAGTTTTGGAATTAATCACATCTTTGAAATAATAAAGTATTTTTAATCATGACGTCATATGTAATATGGGGGAAGACTTTTATAAACAAAATATAAATTTTGAATAAACGAAAGGAATTAAGACCAAACTGGTCGAATTAAGGCAATTATTTTATTTGTGCCACTAGTGTTATGAATTTCTTTCAACTAGAAAATAAAGTTATTGACTTAATTTTTTTTGGCGTCGAGCTTTTTTCGACATACCTTAAATTACATTATCAAATATGTACACGCTAAAGTATTATTAAATGAATATAAATTTGATTACTGTCCTACGTTTTGATACTTATGATATAATTTTCACTTTAAATAAAAAAGTACATTCCAAACACATTTACTAATTATTAATTATATGATAAGAGGGCTTCTCAAACCAAAACTTAAGTTGTTGAAATATAATAAACAAGCAGACCCGGCGAACTTCGTCCCGCCCAAAATTTATTTTTTTATTGAAATATTTGGTCCACCGTTTTCGCCAGCAGTTTACGTTGCCGTTTGGTTTTGTGGTCGACAGAAGGCATATCTCCCATTGCCGTCTTAAATAACCTGGCGAAAGCATTATATCGGGAAGAAGTCCTTGCAGCTCGATGGTGAATCGTCCTTGAATCTGTATAGTAATATTGGTGGCAATTTCCAAACTGGTGAGTATCATTAGTCCATATTCTGTTTAGTCAACGTAAAGCAAGGACCGCAATAGTTCTGATGGTTAATTTAACGGGGGTAATTTGAGTTTGATCTCTGGTGCCTCCGAATTGACGATTTTTGGCAATAACTCGACTCCAGCGCCACCTTGCGCATCTGCTTTTGCAATAGTATTGCCACTATTGTTACTAATCGGGATCGTAAAAATCGAAAAAATTAACATCCCTAGTGAACATGAATACAAACAAACAAATTATATTTATTTATTTATGCTAAACATTTCTGAATTGCAACTGTCATACCAACGCAGCTTTCTCATGAACATGTGTACATATTTATGTAGACATGAACTTTTATACGAACATATATGCATTCTTGCTCAGCTTTTGGGTGCACATTAGGGTTGACCAAAAATGCATGTGAAAAAGTAAAGTCGGAATTTTTATGCTCCCACTTCAAGGATTGTTCTATACCAGAAAAAAAATTACTCTTTTTATTTACTGTGAAATCAAAAAATATTTCGAGGTCGCTCAATGCGCTCAAAGTTTTCCATGTATTTTATATGGGAAAAAACCACTTTTCGTAGAAATGGTATAGAATTCTTGAAAATCAATATTTTTCGAAACGGAAAACACTAATTTGCTTGAGGAGATTCCCAATAATGTTACCCAACAACCCAATGTACGCCAACACCCCCAGAAAATTCCAGAAAATCCAATGGGGAAAAAAATAAAAAATCATTTGTATTAAAAATGGGTAATTATTATAGAGTTTTCCGATCGAAAAATATTGATTTTCAAGAATTCCATACCACTTCTACGAAATCATGTTCTTTCCCATATACAATACATGGAAAACTTTGAGCGCTCTGAGCGACCTCTAAAATTTTTTGATTTCAAAATAAAAAGACTAGGGGTGTATTTTTTCGATATAGGGATTGAGAGCATTAAAATTCCGACATTACTTGTTTTGGACCACCCTAGTGCACATTGGCTAATCGTGTTTTCGTTTCTACAAAAAATGTTGCCTTCTCATTGCCCTCTGCTTAGTATTTGGGCGTAGAGGGCAAAGAGAAGGTAACCTTTTTTTGGTAGAAACTAAAACGCCATAATTGTTCTTGTTGTCGTATTGATGTAGTTGTATCCACTTGCTGTTGTGCCGGTTTTCCCCATTTTAGATAACCGGTAACTTGTCTCTATTTATTTCATGCCACCTACCACAAAATTTAATAAATCCAGTTAGGTGTGTAGGTATGTCTTTCATAACTGAGCCACGTACACTAAAATGATGCGCACATACGCTTACATACACACACATGTAATATAAAGATAACGAGCTCTAACGAGTAACAAACGCTTATACAATTGTAATTACTAAAACAAAACAGTCAGCTCTTAACTCTGAAAAGCCGGACAGTACGGACACTACAGTGTTGTCTTGTTGGACATCCGTGGAGTGTTGACTGTTTGTTGTCAGTTATAAGTATATTTATGTAGTATGCGTGCCGGTGGGGCCATCGTAAATACGTACATACACATTCACACCCCAATATCCATCTATGGCATGTTGTAGGTACTTATGCATTGCTCTACTATTGCGAGCATTTCAAGCAAACCGGCCAATGCTGGCGCTTATCCATTTCATTTACGGGTTGGCCATCCATTGACCTGGAAATCTCAAAATAAATAATTTCGTTTATTTTTATTTGTGCAAGTTCGTTGATTTTCTAAAAGTGACTGGATGTGATCATCTCTACATAGAATGTCACGCGGTTGTCGTTGAGTTCAGTTTTGTAGAGAAAACCAAAAAAAAATGTGAAGAAGTGGCAGCTGCTGTCTGGTAGTATAATTATGTGAATGCTAGGAGAGACTGGAAGGAGGATGGTTCCGTGCGCAGAAGTGGAAAACTTTTGACTGCCATTCACCTGGGAGTGGCCAGAAGCGACTCTTGTACGTACGGTTCAAATCGAAGCTCACAACGTTCGAATATTTATATCCACGTACCCTCTGGGTAACAAGAAAACACCCATTTGGGAGCGAGCTAAAGGGAGAAGGCATAAAATTTCGCGTATACTGGGTTTCGGTCCCGCCACGCTAAAACCCCGCCCAATGAAAAATTCCAACAATCCTCGGATGAGACCCCCTTTTTTTGATGATGACCACGGCAAACGTATAAAGGACTATGGTTTGAGGATATGCACCTGGAATATCCGGACCCTTAATGGGGAAGGTGCCTCTGCCTGGCTGGTTGATGTCCTCGGGAAGACAAAGACTGACATCACCGCTGTCCAAGAAATGCGATGAACGGGGCAAGGAAAAGTAAGTGTAAAGCCTTGCGACCTCTACTACAATTTCCACGTAAAGAAGCGCAAATTCGTTGTTGGAGAGATACTCCACAATCCGTATCAAAGCGCGATTCTTCAACATCTCGCTCATCTGCGCCATGCTCCAATGGAAGAGAAGGATGAGGCGTCCAAGGATCTCTTCTATGAGCACTTGGAGCGTACATATGAGCGCTGCCCCCGACTTGATTTCAATATCGTGCTCGGCGATTTTAATGCCAAGGTGGGCAAGGAAGGGATCTTCGGCGCTACTGTCAGCCTCCACGACGAAAATTCTGATAACGGACTGAGGCTAATCGACTTCGTCAGGCCCGAAGCAAGGTCATATGTAGTACTAGGTTCCAACATCCACCAAGCTTCATGGCTGTCTCCAGATCGAAAAGCGAGAAACCAAATCGATCACGTTGTGATAGACGGAGAGCATGCTTCAAGCATTTCAGACGTCCTCCGAGGGCCAACATCGACTCGGACCACTAAATTGTTGTAGCCAAAACATGCACCCGCCTCTGTGCAAGCAAAGCTTAACATCGAAAAGCTGCAATCACAACAAACGGCCAATTTATTCGCCACTGGACTCACACACCTACTCTCTGAGAGCACTCCTCATCAATCCGAGATATGCGAGCAGTGGAACCGCATTTCCCGATCATTAAGTACCGCCGACGAAGAAGTAGTTGGATTTCAGCGAGCCCGAAAGAACAACTGGTACGATGAGGAATGCCAAGAAGCCGCAGAGAAAAAATACGCCACCTATAGGGCTACGCTGGGATCGTGCGCAACGCACGCCATGTGGGACCGTTATAGGGAACTTAAGACGGAAGCGAGACGTATTTGCCGCAATAAGAAGAGAACGGCCGAAATACATGAGAGCGAAAAGCTTGAGATGCTGGCCGACAGGAAGAACGGCCGAAAATTCTACCAGAGGGTTAGGCGACTTACGGAAGGTCTCAAGACCGGGGCGAACTCTTGTAAGAACAACAATGGCGACCTAGTGACCGATGTCCAGAATATACTTAAATTGTAGAGGGAATACTTTTACAACCTACTGAATGGTAGCAGCGCTGAAAGTAGTGGAGAAGACGAACCCGATTCCTCAGTCGATGATGATGGAGTAGCTGTCCTACCGCCTGACTATGATGAGGTACGAATAGCGGTATACGGTAGCGGTAGCGAATACACGGTAAAAAATTTAAATGCTGGTAACAGAGGAAGGGGAAGGCCTCCTCTGCGTTGGATAGACCAGGTGGATAAGGACTTGGCTTCACTTAGCGTTTCCATTTGGCGCCAATTAGCACAGGAAAGAAACGACTAGCGTGCTTTGTTGAACACGGCCAAAATCGCTTAGGCGGTTACAGCGTCAATAAAGAAGAAGAAGAAGAAGAAGGTAGCCCATTTATTGTAATCGCATAAAATTGTCGAAGTAAGGCGACTTTTCTTAAATATAATAATAAACATAGATTGGCGCCTACACATATGTTAGTGTTTGGCCGAGCTTCTCCTCCGATTTGTGGCGTGCGCCTTGATGGTGTCACACAAAGCGGAGAGGCCTACAGTTTTACGCCGACTCTAATGTACATACACACATTTATATTTAAGACAAGGCATCCTCCAAATATCCCGCACTACCAAATGTACGCATTTTGACCTATTTTTTGGCAAACCAAGCTATACATTGTACATACATATGAATTATGCGATTTTTCATAAATTAAACGCCTCATTATTATGTGCATTAAATTTCACTTAAAATCGTTTTTTGTGGTGATTTCTTTTGGCCGCCAGCTCTTTGCAGTAACCTCACGCTGACCGCAGCCGAACACTTATGCGCAAGTATTTCTATACATATATATTTATACATAGTATATCTTGTTAGGTATAAAACAAAAACTGTGCATACTTATATATAAGTAAGGTTGGAGAGAAAATACTTAAGTGGCTGGTACCATGGAAGCTGCGAATATCTGCGTCAAATAGGCAGAAAACACCCACCCACCACTGTGGTTTAGGAGGTGTTGCGACAAAAGCGGTACGCTGGTGAGAAAATGATTGCTGTTGATTTACGTCTTGCCTGAACTGGCCCAACTGGTGTTGCATTACACCTTCCAGTCAGATACATAATTATAATATTTTTTATTAGCTTATCTGATCCTTGAACAACAAAATAACATAAATTCCATGCGGTATTTCATTCTTGCTTTTTTCCTCATTTTGCAATTTTGTCGTATGGTGTTGGTGCTGTCTATGTATGTAGTCTATGATGCTGCAAAAAAAAAAAAAAGCAAATGGTTTGTATGTATTTAAGTATTTACCTGCACAAAAAAAAAATGCAAAATGTAATGCGCAGCTAATAGCCCTTAGTGCTATTGTAAGCTACATACATATGTACCTTCTGGCGTGGAGTGGTCGGTTTTTTGTTATGGCCTTAGTGGTTGGTTTTGTTGCTGCTGTTGTCTGACATTGTACTTATTATAATAATAAACAGTTATGTACAGGTAGGCTAGGCATGG
>NW_023458558.1:36024079-36044737 GCF_013731165.1 Rhagoletis pomonella | reverse complement strand
ATTTAGCAGCTCCTAAATACCTAAGTAAATAGTACTTGGGTATTTAGTCATCTCAAAATACTAAGTATTTGTGTATTTAGTACCCAAAGTGGTACTTTAAGTACAAAAGTATTTAGGTATGCCCATCACTTGGGTATTTAGCAGCTCCTAAATACCTAAGTAAATAGTACTTTGGTATTTAGTCATCTCAAAATACTAAGTATTTGTGTATTTAGTACCCAAAGTGGTACTTTAAGTACAAAAGTATTTAGGTATGCCCATCACTGATATGTACATACCTAGGTAAAAGGAATAATTTAAAAATATTTGCTTATTTCTTTGAATGCGTTCAGATAATTGTCTGCTGTTTATATTTATGAGTTTATTTTTGCATTTTAATTTTTAGCCATAATTCCTAATTTTTGGAAGCTTTTTTTTACTTTTGTTGTCATTTTGCTGTTGAAAAATGATAAGGCGCTTAAATAATTGAGAGCAACTTGCGCCTATCGTTGGTTAGGGAAGAGGTTTTGGATGTCCACTTGTGGGTACGTAATTGTAATTACTAAGCATATAATCAGTATTTATTTATGTTAATGTGAATATAATTGTATGACCCTGTTGAATGACAAATGTGAGCAAACAGGATTTGGATTTTGTGATGTTTTATACTTCTTATAATTGTTTATAAAATATCTTTACCTCAGGAGTCACTTAGAAAATTCGTTACAAAATGGTGGCACTTCTCTTTTGCTTTCAGTTTGCTGGATTTCGAAATCAAGCCAAAACCACATGAATCTCACAAATAATAGCATTTTTTCGCAAGTGTGAATAAGATGAAATATGTAGATGTTTTGTGATGTGGCCTACGCAGGCCATTTCGATTTTAAACGGCGTATACCCCTTTAAGGTATAACAGACATGTACGAACATGTTTAAAAAAGCTCCTTATATATAAATATGTTTTTTTCTGCTGCTGCATTAGAATTTAGTTTTAGTTACTTACCTATTTTTAAGTTCTAAGTATTCTAAATGCATTTACCGCAGTAATTTGTTAAAATAGATAAAACTTTTGGAAAGTAATTTTAAATTTACATATTTTTTTATGTGATATACTAGAAGCATTTCTATACACACTATTTCCACACCCTTCTTTATCTAAAGCACGTAAATATAACCTTGGTGGCCTGGACAGGATTATTTCATCATCGGGTATTTCGGTTTTTTACACTCACTGTAATTTATAGCTTGTTATAGCTCTAATGTATACCCTCGCCTATAACAACCATTCTGTGGTGAACTAGACAAACTGTGAAGAACGTTTAGCAAAAAGTCCGCACAGAATATGGTTGCCAACATTCTCTAACATATTTATAGTACTTTTGCAAATAAATCAGAAAAATATAGTACACTTCAAATATATGTAGTATTTTATTTAAACGGAAAAGTGAAACGGCTTTTTACGAATACATTTTTTTCATTCTTGAATATGCGTTTATTTTATAAAAACTATTTATCTTTGCACTCTTGGCAGTCTTTAACAATTTATTGTCAACTATGAAAGTAACGCAAGCTTTTTTTGCAATCAAAATTTAAATTTATATAAATTTATAGAAGTCAAAAATACATTTTTTTTTATAGTATAGTCGCTTTGTTTCTCATCTCGCCATTTCACATTCATAATTGGAAAAATTCGTTCTGTGATTGCCGAAGTTACAGGAATAGAGAGTAGAAAATAAATAACTTTAAGTAAATTTGGTAATTCATTCTCAGTATTTTTAAACCCATGTTGCCATTTTTGATTATAAACTGACTAACTTTTGTTTTAAAGAATATTTCATTTAATATTGTTATTTGAGTATAAAGCTTATCCGTTTTAATGCAGATTTTTTCTTGCAAATTACTTAAATATATTTTATAGCTGAAGAAGTATTTTTTTTGCATACTAAATTTTTTCTTTTTCTGTTTTTTATATTGCGACCAGAATTTTCTTGCAGTTCTGCAGGTTTGTGCGTTGTTTCGGCTATTTGTGCGAATGGTAAGTATTTTTTACGCCAAGTGGACAGTTTTTTATCTCGGATTTGAGTTTGTTCACATGTCGAGCTATATGAAGTTTTGGGTTCTTACTCAACTTCTTACTTCTTACGTCTATACTTTAAGACGCCAAGGTATTGCAAGTAAACATCGTTTAACGAGATGAAAATGAGAGGGCAAGCGTGATACGTTTGCAATCTTTCACTAGCTCTCTAAGAATGTATAATACATAAAAACATTTTCATTAAAAGTACGTAAGCCTGAAGATTATTTTGCTTTCCTTATTACGAAGTTTTCTCGTACTAGGTGTTTAGAGATCTATTTTATGAGCGTTTGGAGCGCATTTATGATCGTACGCCTCCGCAACGATATCAAGACCATGCCAGATGATATCAATCAATGCCTGAGTGGTCCAGGAACGGTTTCCTCCATCGAAAAATTTTAATTCAATGACAAACATCAGGTAAAGAACTGAGGTTTCATGAAGCTGTATAGCTTTTTACAGATAAAATGACAAGAAACCAAATCGATAATATTGTCATAGACGGAAGGTTTTGTAGCCCCTATATTCTTGCAGTCAAGATAGTCTTACGCTTATGTGCAACCAGCAAATAAAGGAACGTCTAAAAAGCTACAATCACAACAATATTCAACTCGCACATCTGCTTTCTAGGAACACTATTCAAAAAGCCTACATATGTAAACATATGGTAAGACAGGTAGGTTTATTTCATTTGAATTAGGGAAATAGGGTAGTTGAAATACATAATTATCACCATATGGGCTTCAGAGGCTTAAGAAGGTTACAGGTTACAAATATTTTGAAGCGGGTTGCCACCTGTGTGTAAAGTCAAATTTAGTTAAACTAAAATAATAATTGCGCTAAACTAAAGGTATACGACGTCGGATTTGTTATTTTATAACAAACAGTGATTTTTTCTGATTACATTCCTTTGTCTGATATCCATATTGATATACATATTTCGGTTACCTTATGCCCTTAATTAAACTGAATTTGATTTCTAAACATGTGGTATCATTTCTACGTACCATTTAGAGGTAAAGCATTTTAAAAATCGGTTCAATTGATACCCATCTTGTAACATCTACTTCATTCAACTTATTACAAAATTTGAATTAAATTTGTAACAGGTGGCAACCCTTTTCAAAAAAAAAAAAACTTTATTGCACATCTGTAGGCTAAGTTCGTTATTTGACCCCTCCTTTCTATAAAATAGAGCGAACTATATGTACATGCCTATGCAAATGCTACATGAACCCAAATTTTCAACTTCAAACTGCATTTACAGTGGAAGAATGAAAGTTTAAAAAGAAACTAATTCCAACGCTCTCAATTTTATTAAGAAATAAATTTTCATTCAAATCCGTCCACAATCCTATGTTTGCCTACATTTTATATGAAAGGGTGGCACTGTGCGGCGGCTCAAGGTGTTGATAAAATGCACGCAACAATTCTTGTAAATGATTTGCTCTAACGAATTCATGCCTGCCGACTGAAACTTAAGGGTGCTGCTAGTGTGTGTTACTAGTAAAGTTATACAGCTATATGCGCCAATTACCGCGGTATACTAAGCGACGGAAGGCTAAAGCCAATTGACTAGAAAGCGATAGAACCTTATCAATGTGGTTTTAAACCTTTGAAGCCCAACTTAGAGCAGATATCTGTTTCTGCCTTTCCAGGTTGGCAGGGTGATTAACGCGGACAAAGCGAAGTCGTCAAGCAAATATCCAGCGCATTTTTGCCTCGGCACTCTTGTCAATGTCGATGCAGTGCTTTATTCAATTGTCTTCTTAACATATTGTGGCAACTAAGTCTTAATCAAAACTTCAGTTTTGAGTTCAATATATTTAAAGCCAAATAAACTTGCAAACCAGAAACGTATATGTTACAATTTTATTATTTTGCAAACCGAATATTTGAATGCGATAATACATACATACATAGGTGCGCATTAATGAATTTATAACCCAACTGAAACTTTACGTTTCTTCTCAACTTATTTCTCGGTAGCAAATGTATAACACAAAAACTTCGAGTTACGAGTATTTGCAACTAACACAACCAACGCAAGACTCAGCAAAAGGTACTAGATAATATAATACAATGCGTATACCGCACATCATACAATATGCAGCATAAGAAAGTTGCATGTTGCAAAGGCATAAACTGGCTAAGCTGGAAGAAAGGAGAAGCTGAGGAGAACGACAAGAGGCAATGTAATTATTTTTACAGGCTTCTTAACGCTGATTTAGAGTTTGGCTTTTTGAGCTACATGTACGCACGGCCAAGTTGATTC
This sequence comes from Rhagoletis pomonella, assembly GCF_013731165.1. NCBI lineage: Eukaryota > Metazoa > Arthropoda > Insecta > Diptera > Tephritidae > Rhagoletis > Rhagoletis pomonella. The sequence continues at coordinate 36,040,409 of NW_023458558.1, read as the reverse complement.
GGCTTTGGGGAGATTGCTGCTTTGCCACTGTCGCAGTACAAAACCTTGTAGCAGACAATACAACACAAATGAATAGTTAGATACATGTGTATATGGGGCGTTCCATACCAAAACGGACGGGGTTCACACTTCGTGTGTTTGATTTGTTTCAAATTTTTAGCGTTGATGCATAAACATAACTAATATGTAAATATGAAATACGAGCTTGAGTAATATATGTTTAAAAACTTTACAGCACAAAAACAAAAACAAATCGATTTAATAGTTTTCCAAATATCTCGAGAACGGGGTGAGAAAAAAATTTGAAAAAAATTACACATGCATTCATCACAATTCTTTATGAAAAGGAATAATATTTTTATTTTTTTTTTCTTTAATTTTTCACATACAAATTTTATGATAAAAGAAAAATTCGTTTTTGGAAATATACCACCTCAAAAAAAGTTTAAAAAAATCACAATGATAGCCCTGAATATTGTGCAATATATAAGTATAAAACTTTAGGGGGGCACTCTACAATAATTTGATGTATGCATTTTTTTAATACCTAAGTTGAGTAAAGTGAGTACAATACAAACTTAAAGTTTTTTAAAATTTTTTTGAATATGCAGTTTTATGGCCAATTGCTATTGCAAAATTGTGTAGATTTTTAATATCACCGGACCAAAAATTTTAGTTTGGTTTTTGTTCTCCAGTCGCTATTACCAAATTCTGCGCGGTGATTCCGAAAATCGAGTTTTTTTTTTCTTGGATACGTTTTCAAAATATTTGCATATATTTAACAATTATAAAATGAGGAACGTCAAATCAAAGCTAATAAAATTCTCCATAAACCATATATACATATGTATGTACATCACTTTCTAAGAAGACTGATATTTTCTGACAAATTAATTAATCATACCCGTTTTTTTTTTTAGTTTTTCTTTTAATGAAAAAATTAGAAAAATCAAACTTTAAAAGAAGAAAAATTTAAAAGATAACAGGTTCTCTGCCATATTGTTGTATTCGTGCTAAAGCCTGTTCTGTTACAGAAAAAAAAATCAAGTTACTATTATAGGAAAGCGAAGATAAATAAAGAAGTATTAAGTGGTCAAATGAAAATACGAAAAGGTTTTTTAAATGAAATATGAGCATATAAGCGTTTTACTCAGGTGTACGTGGCGTATGAGTAACTTTCTTTCCTGCTTGTTTTTTATACAAAAAATCTTTGCGTATTTTCATATGATGCTTTCCTTCATTAGTAACCTGACTTTTTTTCTTATAACAGAACAGGCTTTTTGGCACTAATGCAAAAATATGGCCAGAACCTGTTATCTTTTAAATTTTTCTTCTGTTAAAATTAAATTTTTTTATTTTTTCTTTAAAAAATTAAAAAAACGTGAACTATTAACTAAGTAGTCAGAAACTATCAGTCAGGTTTATGGAGAATTTCATTGGCTTTAATATGACGTACCTTCTTTGAAGATTATTAAATTGGTTTGTAAGATATACGTGATTAAGTGGAACCACATTTGGTTTTAAGCTGAATAACGGTAAACTGTAAATATCTCGAAAACGTATCCATAGAAAAAAATTGAATTGATTTTCGGAATCACCGAGTAATTCTACGTAGAAATTGAACATTTTTGCTGTAAACCAGTGTATTTTTTATGCTGACGGCTTTTTGCACATTTTTGTTATGAAAGAAAGTGCGCAAAACCGTTTTCAAAGAAAATTAAAAAAAAAATAACGCCTGTTTTGCTTACTTACACTTTATTGTACTAAAATTTAATTGGCTACAAATCTGCAAATATTTAATGTAGTCATTTTACTCAACGTCGGAGTAAAAAAAAATTGATAATTTAAATTATTGTAGAGTGCACCCCATAATAATATACTTTCATATTGAGCAAGACTTAGAGCTACCATTGAATTTTTTTTTTACTTTTTTGTTAAATGGCATATTTTCAAAAACTATTTTTTTTTATCAAAAAACTTGTATGTGAAAAATGTTTCAAGGAAAAAAAATGTATATTCATTTTCATGGAGAATTTTGATGTGGGTATGTGTGATTTTTTTCAAATCTTTTCCTCGCCCCGTTCTCGAGATATTTGGACAACTATTAAAACGACTTGTTTTTCTCTTTATCCTGTAAAGTTTTTAAAAATTTAATAATCAAGCTCAAATTTCGTATTTATTTATTATTTATGTTTATGAATCAATCCTAAAAATTTTAAACAACGCATGAAACACATGAAGTGTGAAGGCCGTCCGTTTTGGTATGGAATGCCCCGTATATGTATGTACATACCAACATATGTGTATACAAATGTAGTTTGCACGTAGATCCTTATTTATGGCGAGATAAACAGAATGCAGTGTAAACTTTGTAATCCAAATTGTCTTTCGAGTTTGAGTTACGCCAAAGTTGTATATGAAGTACAAGCTATATATATTGAAGGATGTTTATGTTAAATTATATTTGTTATGTGTGTATGTTGTTGCATGCAAGTAACGCAAAGTTTTCATAGCCTTTTCGTTAGTTGGGCTTTAAATCGTGTTAAGAAATAAACTCTTACGTTCGCCACGTATGTACGTACGTAAAAAAGGTATGTAAATACCTAGGTATATTAAAATACAAAATTGCAAGACAAGGACATATATTTACATTCTTACATATTTCCACAAATATACGTATACTACATACACATAATTCTACATTTACAGTTATATGATAACAAATATTTAGTTATGCCTAAGTAACATTAGCGTATAATTCATAGAAGAAAGAAAAGTTCATTTCTTAACAATTTTATGGATTGTATGTTTAATTAATTTGGCTGCTGCTGCGCTCAAACAACATATCATACTCGAAAAAACGGCTGAAAGTTTCCGACTAACATATATATGTTCCAATGGTAAAAAGGTAGACACATTTTCCGGTAATGAGCTATGGTTTATCGATACAGCTATTAAATTGTTACACAATATTCTTACCTAAAAATTTTTTTTCAGACTGTGTATTGAAGTGCTGCAAAATTTTAGTTTTATATGGCCATCGGCCAAAGACATTCGATTTACGGGAAATTATGCGCCTGTAAATTCTCTGTTGCAATGAAGCGTTTCCATGACACTGTGAATGTGGTTCTGTGGAATTAGCCTTATATGGTTGGCGATGTATAACTTTTTTAATGCAAAATATACCATTATGTGCCAGTACCAGTTCGTTAATCATTAGCTTAGCGGTAGATGGCACTGTACGCTAATTTTATTGAATTTCATTGATTTTTTTTTTTTTTTTTTCAAATAAATACTCATATGGGGCCCATGGGTTCACGAGAAAGTCGACGGGGGTCTACATTGGCATGAAAAAAATTTGGGCATTCAGGAGTTGTAAGTGGGGTCCACGAAAATGTAACTGGTTTTGGTAGTAAATAATAAAAAATGTCGGCTTGGCTTTACCTACCAATGCAGTCAGATAATACACTACTCAAAAAAATTAAGGGATACAAAAAATCCAAATTATTCCGTGAATTTTGGCAGGCTGAAAAATGTTTGCATCGATCGCGATTTCCATGCAACTATTTAATTAGGTCATTCAGGTCCCTGTGGGGAAAATCTCTAGTTCTGCACTGGTGCGCTTCTAGTACATTTAGACCCAGTACTGGTTCGCGATAAATCTCTTTTGCATGCAAACAACTGGCGAATTTAACATTCCGATGCCCTACGAAGTGTCAATTACCCCCCCGCTGCATCCCTTTTTCGATAGTTCCGAACTAATCCTAAATTCTATAGTTCGGAACCAGTTCTAAAATCGACAGACGAAAGAAGAAAGTATCATGATTTTTAAATCTTTTTGGTTCTTCCGTGTGTTCGATTTTAAGTTCCCTGTGGGGAAAATCTCTAGTTTTGAACTGGTGCGCTCCTATTACATTTAGAACCACTACTAGTTCACGATAAATCTCTTTTGCATGCAAGCAACTGGCGAATTTAACACAGCGATGTCATAGGAATTGGAAATTGTCCCCCGCTGCATTACCTTTTCTATAGTTAAGAACCAGTCCTAAATTCGACATATGGGATCTAGTTCGCTTTGCACCCCATTTTCTATAGTTTCGAACCAGTTGTAAACGAAAAAAGTAACAAGATGTTTTCTTTTTGGGTTACCATGGTTGCAATTTTTATTATTTGCAGAGAAATGTATTTTCAATCTGAAATCAAATTTGTTTGAATGAATGTGAATTAAATTGTGCATTTGAAAACACGTTTACATACCATTGGCTGTAGCTGAATTTTCAGAGGTGCTGACTGTTATTGGTTATATTCCAGAGGGTCCCATAATCTTAAGATGTTAACACAAATATTAGTTTTGTATTACCAAACTATGAAAAAGCATCTGCGACGTGCAGACTGGAAGCGTATTTGAACGAAAAACCCGCCAAGCAAAAATTTATTTAAAGTAAACAAGCCCCCGCTGCATCCCATTTTCAGTAGTTTCGAACTAGTTCAAAATTCGCCAAATGAGATCTAGTTCGTTCTACATCCCTTTTTCTATAGTTTTGAACCAGTTCTAAATTCGTCAATTTAGATATAGATTTCTTAAATTGTTTTTTAAAAGTACCACATAGCGCTGCTTTTGAACTGGTGGCGATCTAGTTACTATCGGACTGGTTCGTTTTTGGCGATAAAGATCTAGTACGGGACTACAAATTTGGTTCACCAGTTCGGGGTTTCCCTACAGGGTTATTTTGGAAGAAATGTGTTTTCAGTTTGAAATTAAATTTGTTTGAATGATTGTAAGAAATGTACGTTTACATACCTTTGGCTGTAGCTGAGTTTGCAGAGGTGCTCGCTGTTATTTGTTAGATTCCAGATGGTCCCAAGATGTTGAAATGTTAACACAAATTTTAGTTTGGTATTACCAAGCTATGAAAAAGCATCTGAGAAGCGCAGAATAGAAGCATATTTGAACAAAAAAGCCGCCGAATACATATCTATGTATAGTAAACAAGCCCCTCGCTGCATCCCTAATTCGATAGTTCCGAACTAGTTCTAAATTCGTCACTTTAGATATAGATTTCTAGTGAAAAAAACTGAAAAAATAAGTTTTTTAAAAGTACCACTTTTCGCCCATTTTGGACTGGTGGGGATCTAGTTCCTATCAGACTAGTTCCTTTTTGGCGATAAAGACCTAGTACGGAACTAGAAATTTGATTCACTAGTCCGCGGTTTCCCTGCAGGGGTTAGACTTATTCTTTACGGTCGGAAACAAGACGAATTCACGCAAGGAGGTGTTACCAGAGAAGCTGGCGGAAGCAAGGCGGATTGTGCTGATTGGTAAAATTATGTATTTGTTGCGTATAAATTGTTAGTGTATTCTTTTTTGTACTGACGTTCCCGCCTTGTATGAATTCGCTTTGGTCGGAAAAATCTAATTTTGATAAAATTAGTATTTAAAATTTTTATACAATCGGTTACATCATATCATTATTTTTTGCCAAAACCAAAACCCTTTATAACGCTGTTTTCGCCGGAATAAGGGGAACGAAGGACAATCAGTAATACTGCACCGCACTCATCAACGTAGCATGTATGTATGTAGTAGTATATAGTTGTAACAACGGTAACGACAACATAGCAGCACATCGTCGACATATAGCCGGCAATACTTTGTGTCGATCTCTATTCCTTGACGCCGATGGATTTCCCTTTCTTATTGCACTTGACTCAACTGATGCGGTTTACCTCTGCGTGTTGCGATACAGTTGAATATGCTCACCCACATCTAAGTAAGCACACATTCCCTGCAGAAAATCTGACTAGTTCAGAACTAGCGTAGAACTAGACCTTTTGCCGACATTACTAGTTCTAGCTCAATACCCAAGCAATGCTTTCAACTGTCCAGTTTTACACGGCGATGTCATTGGCGGTGGCAATTGTCGCCCAGTGCATTACTTTGCAACCAGTTTTTAACCGGTTCCGCTTTGGACAGTTTTTTGTTATAAAAAAACGTATTTGAAATTCGATTTTTGGATATTTTTGACGTTTTTTCTTTTCTTTTGCAGATTCCGTTTTTGTTACATATTTTATAAAAAAAAAAAAATATTGTAAGCGGCACGCAACAGTTTAAATTCATTAAATTTGAAAACTCACAACTGCCTCCACAGCGATTTGAACTCGCGACCAACGATGGTTGAGTCGGAGGTCTTCTCGCTGAGCTAATTTCGTATAGTACGTGTAGTGAGCATTTGCAAATTTACACCGCAAGTTTCAACTGTCCCGCTCTGCATTCCTTTTGCACTAGTTCAGAGATAGTTCTGAGATATTTAGTTCGGAACTAGCGCTTTGTCAGACTGTCTCTAAATTTTACTGCAGGGTTCACGCATGGTCAAACATGCATTCACGCTCTCACTAACTTGGTAAAAATGTACGCTCTCTCTTTGAATAGCATTTCATATTCGCTCATACATAACTATGTTCGTATGGAATAGTAGCTTCTCTGCAGGAAATGTATCTAACTATAAGCTAACTTTAAGTCGATTAGGAAGGAGCTATAAGTCACTTGTTATCTGTATATTTTCTTTGACGAAAGCTAACTATATTTCTCTGGCGATAGATGTGAAATAGTCTGCATTTGATGTAACTCACTTGTAACTAACTACTTTTGGACATAAAATATCAATAGCAAAAACAAAACATTTATTTTTATTTTTATTTTTTTTTTTTACTTTTTTATTTTATTATATTTGATATTTGCTTACATATTCTGCTGTAGGATGTTCCATATTCGAACTCCGTAAGGCATAACTTCCAAATGATAATATGAAATTTCGATCTCACTTTTATTTTTAGTCAATTCGAAAAAGTATTTGCGAATTGCAGGATATTTAACTAGAAACGCGTTTAAAGAAAACAATCTCGAGCTTTACTCCTGCATTGCTTGTCCACTTGTTGCAAGTTAGCTTTTTGTAGCTAACTAGAAGTTTCTAGAAATCCCGCAAAAACGCTAACTACAAGTTGGTTATTTTTTATCAATTGATAATTTTTATTTATTTATATTTTATTTTTTGATAATTCTGCAGGGTTTTATCGAAAGGATGGCTTTAGTATAATGCAGCATTCGCTGCATACGATTGCGAATGACCCAGTGGCGCCGAGCCGTTGAAGAACTTTTTGCAAATAAATAAACGAGCAAGAAATAGTTGCGATACTAGCAAGTCAATATTCTTATTAAGTCTCATCAAAAAATTCCTTATCGTTTAAAGAATAAAGGGAATACCGCATTATTCCAAAGCCAGCTTCCTGACATAAGCTACTATTCCATGCGAACACAGATATGTTTGTATGTACATATGAAAAATCGCCCATTAAAAGACAAAAAAAAAAAACAATTTAATAAGATCCTAAAAATTGAATAAAAACAAATAAATATATTCTATTATCATTTTTTTTTTTTAAACAACAAATTCTAAGGATTAAAAGAAAATGAAATTAACAAAAGAATAACCAATTAGATTAAGAAAAAAAAATATACATATATATATATATATAAAGATTAATTTATAAAAAGTAAACGAAATTAAAACAAGCAAAAAAGTTTACGTTCGGGCGGAGTCGAACTTTAAATACCCGGCGCAAGAATTCAATATAGTTCTTTACCTTTTCGAAAACTACCGCTACCTTGTAAAGAGGTTTTCAAACACCTTCGATAGAACGTTCAGTTAGACATAATTAGATAAACTGATATATGTACATAGTTATATGTGGGCGGTATCACGCCAATTTTCCGAAATTCCATAATAATGTTACTTCTATTCAAGGGATTGTTGTTAGTATCAATTTTGAGTAAATTAGAGTCCCTAAATTTCGAAACATCGAAGTTTCAAGTATTTCTGAAATTTAAAGTTTACTGATTTATCGAAAATTTCTTATTTCCCTAATTTACCGTTTTATGGGATGTGGGTTATTGTCCGATTTTGCCCATTGAATACCATCCGTGCTACGACCGCAAGAAGTACACGTACTAAGTTTTATTAGGATATCTTAATTTTGAGTTATAGGATAGGTAAACAAGTAAAGTTAAGTATGCAAAAGAAAAAAGAGTAAAATGAAAGTAAATAAACCTAAAGATAAAGGCAAAAATGTAGGTGAATTTAAATACTTAATATAATGATAATGAAAGGAATGAATATGTAGATGAAGAAAAAACTGAAAATAAAGATCAGGCTAAAGGTAAAGGAAAATATAAATATAAAAATGAAAAGATAAATATAAAGATAAACAAAAAGAGAAAAATAAAGACAAAAACGATAGAGACAAATTAGAAATAGAGGAAGTAATAGAGATATGTACAGACAAAGAGAGGATGAAAAAACTGAAGAATAGCATGTCATGTTATTTTATGTTATGGTACGACTATGTTATATTAAGGCATGGTATGTTATGTTATGCTATTTCGTGTTATATTATCTTACGTTTTGTTATGCTGTGTTGTGTTGCGTTATGTTCTGATGTTAGGTTCAATTATGTAGTTATGTTATGTTATATTATGTTATGTTGTGTTCTGTTGTGTTGTGTTATGTTATGTTATGTTGTGCAACGCATTTCACTTCAACTCACCGCAGCTCACTTAAACTCCCCCATATATCCGCAGCTATTCTCACATCAACTACTCTTAGTTCACCTCAACTTGCATTAACTCACCTCACCCCAACTCACCTCATTTCATCTCAACTCACCTGATTTCATCTTAACTCAATCCACTTCACCTTACTTCAGCTCACCTTAATTCAATGCACCTCATCTGAACTCTCTTCACTCGAATTCACCTCACCTTAACTCAACTCACCAAAAATTCCCTTAGCTTTAGTTACGCGTTGGGGGAACACTAGTATTTATTAATTAATTTACGTATCTCGTTTGTACTTTTTTAATCATAACGCGGCTTAAATAAGATCGCTCATATACTTGCTTCAGTGAGCGGCACCTCGTTTTACAACTCAGTCGTGAAAATGTATTTATTAGCTATTCTTAAATTACAAAATATCTCTTTATTTCAAAAGAAGCTAATGGGAAAAAAGTTTGTGAAAGCCGCTTCGCTACTGCTGCTGCAAATGGTAAGTATGAGAGAGTTTTTCACTTTTTCTACCACCACCTTAACGTAAATTAGGGCAACGGATGTGACTGCTTAGTACGAGTAGCAACAAATAGCAAAAATACTTTGAGTCCTCGCCCTAACGGCAAAATCCTCTAGCTGGCTATGTTAATTACCAAACGCGGCAACAGCCGTGACCGCGAGTAAAGCAATTACAACAACAAAGTATGTATGGCATCAACTGGCGCATGCTTTTGCATTTGGCAAACCTTAGTTAGGAGAGGTTCAGCTTAGGAAAGCTAAAGCGCTGTTGAGAAAGCAAAGTAATAGCAAAATAGCAACCATAAAAATGAGTCAAATTTACGTTAATACGTATATGTATATATATATATGTCGTCGATGTTTTTGCAAAACCGCCCATCGACCAGTTGCAAAATCGCCTAAATCGCCATTGTGGTAAAAATGAGATTTGGTAACCCTTACTCCAGGCATCGAGATTTATGCATAAACATCGTTAAATCGTTATGAAAACAACAGATTTGTAAAATAATAGCTAGAGAAAATACCGCCTATCAAGGCGATGCCTGGAATGAATACACCGTTTTTTCGCTCTCCTGTAAAATTTGAGAGCCGTAAGATAGGCGGTTTTGCAAAAACATCGACGATATACATATATGTGTATGTATATAGGCAAACGCATTAAATAGCATCTACTTAAGTATGGCATATATATATATGCTTAGATGTATGTATGTATAAACGTACTCACACTTAGTAAGTAGTACGCGTACATCTACACAAATATTTAATATATGTAAGGGCCAATTTAAGGGGCTTAAAGGAGGTCAACACTGGGCGGCCTACAGCGACTCACAAATTGCGGTAGCATTTCCATTTCCATATTCTTTTTCGCTATTGAGTTATTTATTAAGCAAATGCAGCAAGTCAAATAGAAAGGTAATAGAGGATGCTCAGAGTTATTGCCGCATGATAAATTCGTGCATCTAACCCTCTGCTCTTTGGTTTCAAGTACCCTTGCGCAATTGCAGCGTATGAAATGCTAATTAATTTGGCTTATCTGTGAGGAAATTCGATCGTTTTTAGTATCGCAATCACGCTGACGATGTTGATGGCAAGGACACGGATACGACCGCAAATGGCTATGCTGATGCGAATACGAATTTGTTGACTGAATTTGGTACGACTAGCGGAATAATTGGTTATAAATGAATAAACTAAGAGAATAGTGAAAACAAAAATTTTACTGAACAGCTTCCAAATTGAATAAAAGAAATTTGCGTTTTTATGCTAGCTGCAGCTAAGCTAATACACTTTCCGCATGAACCCCTTCTCCTGTAAAATTGTTTTTATTTCTTTATGAGTTTTAATCAAGGGCCGCTACATGTTGCGTTGCACTTCGTTTGAAGCTTTATTGTTTACACCTGACAGGCCATATAATGGTGCCGAGGCTAAGTGGAGAAGCAAACGAAAATGTTCATTGGCAGATACTCGCAGTATGAAAGGCATATAAAAGTTAAAGCTTTTATATACATAAAGTGTAGAAAATGAAAATAAGCAAAATACATACATGTCTTACTCCATGATTTCTGGTACATATAACCGTTTTAATGTATGAGTGAGCAAAAAATTTAGAGATAAATATGCAAGGACAACTTAACGTCGAAAAACTGAAAAAACAACAGACGGCCAATATATTCGCCACTAGACTCTAATACCTGCTCTCTAAGAGCGCTCATCAACAAAGCGACATACGCGAGCAGTGGAACCACATTTTCCGATCGTTAAATACCGCAGCCGAAGAAATAGTCGGATTTCAGCGAACCCGAAAGAACAACTGGTACGATGAGGAATGTCAAGAAGCTACAGAGAAAAAAAGGAACCGTTATGGGGAATTGAAATGGGAAGCGAGAGGTATTTGCCGCAATAAGAAGGGTGAGGTCGAGATACGTAAGAACAACAATTCTGACCTAGTGGCCGATGTCAGAACGTACTTAAATTGTGGAGTGATCACCTTTCCACCCTGTTGAATGGTAGCAGCACTTAAAGCCGTGGAGAAGACGAGCCCGACCCTCTGTCGTTGATGACGGAGTCGATGTTCTACCACCTAATTATGACGAGGTACGAATAGCGATAGCCCGCTTGAAAAACAACAAAGCTACTGGAGCAGACAGCCTGCCAGCTGAGATATTCAAGTACAGGGGCGAGGGGCTGATAAGGTGCATAAGGCTATTCGCACATCCTCATAGCCAGCTGGTGGAACATCGATTGGGGCGCGTGTTATTTTTCGCCCTTGTTGTTCTTACAGGAGTACCCTCTGGTCTTGAAACCTTCCGTAAGTCGCCTAACTCTCTGGTTAAATGTTCGGGTTTCTTCCTGTCGGTCAGCATTTCAAGCTCTTTTCACTCACGTATTCGGCCTCTTTCTTCCTATTGCGGCAAAAACGTTTCGATTCCCTCTTCAGTTCCCTATAGCGGTCCCACATAGTGCGCGTTGCGCCTCATCGCAGCGTGGCCCTGTAGGTGGCATCTTTTTTCTCTGTAGATTTCCGACATTCCTAATCGTACTAGTTGTTCTTTCGGGCTCGCTGAAATCAAACTACTTCTTCGGCGGCGGTACTTAATGCGCCGAATGTCGGTTGGTTGAAGAGGTTTCTCGGAGAGCAGGTGTGAGAGTCGATTAGCGAATGCATTGGCTCTCTGTTTTGATTGTTGATAGGTGCACATTTTTTGCCGCACAGAGGCGGGTGCATCAAGATAATGATCCGAATCGATGTTTGGGCCTCGGAGAGTACGTACGTGTAAAACGCTTGGAGCATGCCTTCCGTCTATCACAACATGATCGATTTGGTTTCTCGTTTTTCGATCCGGAGACAGCCTCGTTTTGTCGTGGAGGTTGAATTTTCCGAGGTTCCAAAGATCCCTTCCTTGCCCACCCTGGCATTGTAGTCGCAAGCACGATTTTGATATCATGGCAAGGGTAGCGCTCATAGAAGAGATCCTTGGATGCCTCATCCTTCTTTTCCATCGGAGCATGGGCAAAGATGACCGACATGTGAAAGAATCTCGCTTTTATGCGCATTGTGGCTAGACGTTCGTCTACCGGGGTGAACGACAGTACTCGATGTCGGAGTCTCTTTCCCACCACAAATCCAACACCGAATTTGCGCTCCTTTATATGACAGCTGTAGTAGAAAAAGAAGAAAAGCGAATGGGTCCGGTGGTGAATGAGAACAAAGCGAAGTATATCCTGCCATCACAAAAATAGTCAGAGCATACGTGGCTTGGCACTCGTGTCACTTTTCATTTATCGCTAACGCACTCACATAGCCTTTGTTGCGTCCGATTGTAGCATGGCCTTGTTACGTTACGTTACATAGAGAACGAACAATGCCTAATAGGATTTATATAGTAAAATGCAGTTAGGGATGAAGTGATACCATGCAGGTATCGGCACTTTTACTTGGAATTAGTATCGAGAGAAGGTATTGAACCTGAAAGGTATCGGATCTAAAGTATCGATACCTGCTCATATCGATACTTTTGGCTACGATGGTATTCCGAATGAACTGAATGTATTCAATCTCATTTTTTTGTAAAGCTAACGATTATTGCGTTTGGCCGACTACTGAGTGGTGTGTCTAGAAATTTTTATCTAGAATGAAGAACTCAGTAAATAAATTTCCAAACCACCCCACTCTATAACAGCCAAAAGGCATGTATCTGTACAAACATAAAATTCGTGTGATCTCTGCTTAAATTTTTTATCAACTCTTTGTGGGTTTTTTTTCTTCTTTGTTTCTTTTCTTTATTAATAGAACTAGATTTCTCTGTCTTTAGTATTTTTTTGCGCTAGTCTTTTCAGGGCGAAGAATAAGACTCTCTTCATATGACACCTGTTTTTCGATTGTCATGTGAACGGGGTCTAATAAAGTTGCTCAGTGAGTTTAACAGCGCGTTGAAACGCGACTCAGTACTTGGTTCAAAATTATCAATACCGAAATTACTTGGTATCTAACAAGAAGTATCGATTATTTACTTGTATTTACCCACATCGTTTCATCCCTACATGCCGTGTAAAATCATACACTATAAAATGTCATTGGATAATAACTAACTGCTAAGGGGATACAAAAATATGTGTTGCAGACATTCTCATTCGAAATTTTATGGTCGGCTGTTCTACTCGAAGTTTTTTCAATTTTCATAAATATTTTCCAAAATAAGTAATACAAAACTTATTAGTTTGCTGCCAATATAGTATACATGCAACAACCAACTATATTCAATACTTATGCACAAACTCACGTACATACATATATCCTTCCTTTGCAGCAAGAGTGTCATAATCTGAAAAATCAAAAAGTCCAGAAAAAGGACTTTGAATTTTACAGTTTGTGTAAGCTCCCATGGTAAAAATTAAGACACATTTTTTTTAATGACCTATTGCTAAACGATATAGCTAAGACATTTTTAGACAACTTAGAAGGAGGGTGGCGATCATTTCTGCATAATTAACTCAAAATTTTTTTTCTTGTATTATGACACTCTTGCAGCAAAGGTACGACATGCACACATATAAACTGGTTGCATGCCACATGTACATAGTGCTGAATTAAAATATAAAAATAAAAAATACGAGCATTTTGGGTGTCGTCAAACGTTTTGATGTTGCAGCTGCAAGTCAGCTTGCAAATGAAAAATTCGATGAATGGAGCAGATGGAGGAAGTGTGTAAGAAATACTACTACATACTCGTACAGTGCAGAAGAAAAAGCTTATTGGGTACCAACTTATACAAATTTACGTGCATATGCAGGTATTTCTTTGCTACCAAGAAATATGACCAAATGGGGAAATCTACTTTACTACTTATGAGAAACTTCAGTTTACGAGCAAATAAACATTAGAATGGGTGAATGGGTTTTTCTTAGACTTTTTAAAGCTTTTCTTAAACTATTTTATACCAAATTTTTGATACTTACATACATGCATGTCACACGTTTAATAATATATAGAATAATTTCAATTTTGTGGGAAAAGGCAATCAAAGTTTGATCAATTCATACAGTTGGTATTTAAAAAGACAGATGGAAGGACACATATCTTCGCCATTTAGGGGAAGTTAATTTATTTGTAAGACTGGACATATCTCCTTAAAAATTTTATTAATTGTATGATGTATCATCGAAAAACGTAAATTTTGAATTAGGTACTTCTCTATATTATTAACCTTCATGCGCTCGGGATTGAAAACTCGCGCAGGCGGTCGGAAGTCCACATTTGTAGCAAGCGTTAATTTGTAGGACGAATCATTTTAACATATGAACAAAACACCGTTACGCTAACTGTTATACTTGTGTGCACACTTTTACATATTTATTTTAATAAGATTTTGTTAAACAAAAAATGAAGGTGAAAAAAAGTACTTTTATTAATCGAGCAGTATTTATCGAGAGCCTTAGTGCGTTGCAAATTCGCATTTTGTTTTCCAAACATAAAATTTGTTTGTATAACACCCACCTAAGTCACATATGCAAATATATAATTACAAAAAAACATGTTTCGACACGCGCAAATCAAAAAAAACTTGGTGTTGAGTGAAAAAGTGAAGTGTCTTTCCATACACATTACACCGGGGGACAAAAACCAAAAAATTTCAAAACACGCGAAACAATATATTCTCTAAACTAGGGGCCAAATACTGAGTTTTCCGTCTTCCTCTCCGAAGGCAGTGTTTTTTTATAATAAAATCGTCAAGGATACGAAAAATTAAAAAAGTAATAAAGAGAAATTTTTTTTTTAATTGAAAATCATTACGGACGAATAGGTATTGAAAATGTTCTTTTAAATAATTTTTTTATCCTAAACTAATTAAGTAAAAAGGACGGTTTAAGTACCCTCTCGTCCTTTGTACCAACACATTTAAATTTTACAAAGTTTTCTACGACACACCCATATTGTTATTTTACATTTAGCGGCATTATTTTTCATGATTTTTGAGTTTATTATATTCTTTAAATTTCAAAGTCCTTTAGAAAAAAACTTGTCTAGGTAAAATTGACAGCGTATGACATGCTCTTACATGGTGTCTACATTTCCAGACTACCGGCCAGGAGATAGTTATTTTTAAAATAAGGGTTTTTAAGGTGGCGGAAATAATTTTTTTTGTACGCTTAATAGCCAAAACAGCTGATACTTGATTTTCAGTAAGCTACTGAAAACTTCGCACACGGTTATTTAATTTATTACAAAAATTGTCGGCGAAAGTGCTACACATGTAGACTACCGAGCACTTGGAGGTTAATGTATTGGCACTCACACTTTTGCTAAATATTTGGACTAGCTTTTCCTCCGATTTGTGGTAGGCGTACTGATGCTGTAATGCAAATAAAGAGACCAACAATTTAACCCCGCCTCCGAAAGATAAATGATTTTGATGAAAAGCTTTTTCAAGGCAGAATAACACCTGGAGGTGTGGGCACCTCTAACCACTCAGCCACAGCGTTCGCTGCGTGTACAATGCGGGGTAATTTAGTTCTTTGCCTACTTGGTTTATATGCTTACTTACATTTTTTATACAGGAGCCTCTTAAAAATCACTTTAAAACCATTATATTTAGCGAGGCTAAGTCAGTAAGGGAACCAGCGTTAACACGCAGAATCATTATTGCCAGCAAGTGCTACTTTGGACTGAGTAGGCAATTCACTGATCATGCCCGTGTTGGTATATGGCTCAGAAGAGTGGACAATAACAACATTCGATGAGACGGCTC
This sequence comes from Rhagoletis pomonella, assembly GCF_013731165.1. Classification (NCBI taxonomy): domain Eukaryota; kingdom Metazoa; phylum Arthropoda; class Insecta; order Diptera; family Tephritidae; genus Rhagoletis; species Rhagoletis pomonella. The sequence goes on along the minus strand of NW_023458558.1, from coordinate 36,024,542 downwards.
TTGGAGTTTTCGAGAGAAAAATTTTGCGAAAGGGTTACGGGCCTTTTGCGCATCGGGGATGGCGTGCACCTCAGACGACGGAACGATGAGCTGTATGAGCTTTACAACGGCATGGACAAAGTACAGCGAATTAAAATACAGCGGTTCCGCTAAGTTGGTCATGTTGTTCGAATGAACTCCGACACTCCAGCTCTTAAAGTATTCAACTCGGAACGCGGTGGTGGTAGCAAGGAAGAGGAAGGCCCCACAGCGATGGAAAGACCAAGTGGAGAAGAACTTGGCTTCACTTGGCATTTCGAATTCGCGTCAGTTGGCACAGAAGGGCAACGACTGGCCTGCTTTGTTTAACTCGTTTAGGCGATTACAGCGCCAAAATAAGAAGAAGAAGAGGGGTACAAACCACACAAAAAGACTTTTAAAGCACGCCGGGTATTTATTAGTCTGAAATAATAAATTTGATATA
>NW_023458558.1:35853894-36014079 GCF_013731165.1 Rhagoletis pomonella | reverse complement strand
ACCGAAACCTCAGAGGTGAAGGTGGAAAAATGAATATGTATGTATGTATGTACATATGTTTTCAAAAGAATTTTTTAAATTTAAATTTTTTGATTGCTCAAGTTGGCAAGTTAACCTACGAAAATTGCTGGGCTAAATATTTAACGATTTAACTCTAATTTTACTCCTAACCTTTGATTGTGCAAGCCAATTTATCAATTTTACCGGTAAACTTCGAGTTAAATAGATAACCTGCTATTCTGCAAGTGGGCCTTAGTGCCGCTTTCAGTGCGGGGTTAACGCAAATTCGGCAGTTAACTTTAAACTTTTGTTATGAGAACCTATAGCTAACTGTCGAATGAGAGTTAACTCGTCACTGCAAAAACGGCCCATAGTCATTCAGCTAAGCCTTGTAAATTATAATTTTGTCCACTTAAGAAATAGTAACGAAGTATTTTTTTCCAAAAATTTAATGCGTTTTATAAGAAGTGTTGGGGTCTTTCGAATAATTTTGCGAATTCTATAAAATGATTAAAACACAATTTTTCCAGTTCAACAAATTGGTTAGGTTTCAAAAATAATTTTTCTCTTGTCGCAGGCGTGATTAATCTTTGAAATTTCGAGGCTGTTCAGAAGCTTTGTGTTAGAGAAACTTTCTCAGTTTAAGAAACATTTACCTACATACATAATTGGGATATTCACAATGGTGTCGTAAGTGTCGTATTGTTGTATGTCGTAAACTTTAAAAGCTTAAATAAATGTTTTGAGGACTAGAAACTACAACCAACTTTTTTGTAGCACTGTGAAATTTCATTATATGACTTTTGTGGCACCTTGCAAACTCCCTTAATATATTTTAAGCCATTTAAAGTTTACGACATACAGCAATACGTCACTTACGACCCCAAATATATTGGTACTTATCCAAATAAGTATTTAGATCAACCCGCCTTGTTGCACACATATATGCACATGTTTATATATTTGTTTTGTAAGTAGCTAAGTATATATATACATAGCTGTGTATATAAGTACATATGTATCTACTTATAAATACATAAGTATATTTTTATACATATCTTTATAACTGCTTGATTTTGGTTGACTGCTCATCGTTTTGATTTCAATATTTGCAATGGATGTTTTTGATTCTTACAATATTGATCTTGTTTTTTATTTGGGTATTTCCTTTTGATTACTTTTGAAATGTAGGACAGTTTGTTAAGAATTGTTTAAATAATATTAATATTTTTTTTTATTTTTCTCTTGAAGTAATTTTGATTACAATAACATTGGGCTTTAAAATACTTGATATCCGTACAAATAAAATGTGCGAGAAATTGTATTCCCTTCAAAAGAAAAAACAAAAATTATACTCTCATTATTCCGAAATACTTGCATTATATTGTGCGGCATCTACCCTTTTCTAGTGAAAGCTAAATTTTTTTCACTGCTGCACTTTTCTTGTGAAAGCTCAAATTTGTGTGGACTCTAGACTTTGTTTATGCTTTGGGTATACAGCTATACCGAACTTTTCCGCTTATACTTTTAGTTTGCGGAGTAAAAAGCTTAACCCGTAATTTGCGGGTAGGGTATCCGGTACCGATATTCAGAATCCGGCAGCAGAGATAGAGTATGAGTGCTAAACAATGCTAATAACTGGAATTCTGGAATATTTTATTAGCGTATTCTTTTTTTATGGCAAATTTGTCTATTAAAACACCTTGTCGCTTGAATCCAGTGATTTTGTATATAAATTCCCAATTTGTATATAAATTCCCCAAACCATTAAAATTAGAAGACAAAGTACTTGTTTCAGAACAGCAAATTTTTTTTTGTAAAATATTTTTCGCCATTTTAAGGGTTTATCATCTTGACATTCAAATTAACAAAAGCCTCGATTCATATTTGTTGCACCAAGTAAAATATAAGCTTTTCTCAACTTTTATTCTATATAATAATCCCACCGATTTTCTACGCTATGACATTTTTTTAAAGGTTTTAGATTTATATTCAAAAAAGCGAGTCTTTAGTGTGAAAGTTAAACTTTCGCTTAAAATGAGAGCCGCTTAAATTTGTGTTAACTGAATTTTTCGCCAAAAGCTTTTAATTTCGTTTATTACAGTGACAGCGCACGTGCGATTTTTTTTTATAATCTAACAATGAGCTTTACCAACAACTGAAAATCCATTTATTTTGTAAAATTTTTTTTTTTAAGCTGTTGGTTCTTTAGACGATTTTAAAAGCTCAAACTTAATCATGAGCTGATAAAGGGTTATTAAATTTTCAGAAGTTTTAGGCTTTTGAATTATTATTTAAAGCTTCTGTGTCACGAGAGGTCTTTAATAAGCAAATAAAGTTTTGATATCAATCTCGAATTTTTATTTGAAATATTCTATGTGTTGCTAAGCGAGCTCAAAAATGGGGCATGCTCTATGTTAAGCCATAAATATTGTTGCTGCATATTCATTAATTGGCAGATTTTCACAAAATTAAATTTGGGATGCTTAACTTTTCATAGTCGCATCTTTTTTCCGTTGAACCATTTTCGCGCACATTTTATTGTACGTACTATATGTATTTATGCATATATATGTATGTATATTGCACATAATAAATAGAATTTGTTACAATTTCTTGTTCTCTTTCAAAAAAATATTTTTTGATTTGGTTTATTTCCACTTGCCTTTTTCTTAACAAATATTATTTTGGCTATTGTTTAGCATGGCTGTTAAAAGATTCTTCTTGCAATTTTGTTTTAATTATTTTAAATTTTACATAGTTATTTATGTATGTATGTTTTGTGTTTTCTTTTTTACTCAGTAAACAAATACGTATACAAATATAGATTGCTTGGATTCATATTTGATAATCTCGGTTATTTCATATATTGTGGCTATTTTGTGTTAAATGTATAGTTTACTTGGGTTTGTATTGATGTTATCTCTTTCTACGCATGTATGTATGTATGTATTCATTTATGCATTTTCTTACTTAGTAATGCGTATCAAATATTGCTAATATCCGTTTTATTAGTTATTTATTTTTTATTTTTTTTTTTTGCTCACAGTTTTCACTATTTTCATTTATGCTATGTATGTATGTATTTATGTATACACTTTTGTTTACAATGCATTAATTTATGTCTACAAGTATTTATATTTGTTGCACTTGTTTGCTGTTGTGGTTTTTGTTGTTGTTACTGTTGCATTTGCATTTAATACTCTTATATGATTGGTTCTGGTTTTCATATTTGTATTTGTATTCTTTATTTGCCTTCAAATTTTCTTCATATTCTGCTCACTCCACTTAAACAACTGCCTCGGAATTTTTCCTTTTTCTATTTTTAACCTCACACCTTCTCTTCATGCTCGTACGCTTTTCTGTTACTCTTCTAGCACATTTCCTCTTACTGGCTTTACAATTACACTAGCAAATCTATTTCTACCGTTCAAATCTGGCTAAATTGACTAATGTATCTAAATTAATTTCGTCTGTTTATAAGTTTGGGTTTACTACCGTTATTTTTTATTAATTAGTTTTTTTTTTTATTTATGTATGTGTGTAAATATGGAGTTTAATATGTGGTATGTATGTATATGCAGGTGGTTACGCATACATACCCTCTGTGAGTGTACCTAAGTGTAAGTGTTCATTTATAAATAAATAAAGAAAACAATAACAAAGAACAAATAGGCCATCGCATATATATATATGCATATAGTTTGACATATACATATACGTATCTTTATATGTATAGTGCTCAACATATAATTAACTAATTGTTTGAATAATACCCTAATAAGTTTGCAAGTACTATGGAATAGTTAAGTAGTACTTTAGTTGATTATGGAACACTTTTAGTTAACATGTTTATTTTCTGTAGAAGGAACGTTTGTTATAGAGCCAATAGTTTGGGTAGTTTCAAGGAAATTTTATATCCGACTAAAAAATAGAGACTAGATTCCGGATTACTAATCAAAATTTTTATTGGCTTTTATTGGCAAATAAAGAGCTTTTAAAAACTACAAACTTAAGCACATAAATCAACGGAACGAAAAGAGCTCAATAGCGCAACTAATTAACAGATTTATTACCTTAACACCCAACACACTACGCTTGCAATCCAAAGATATTTAAATGTCGTAGGTGGAGAACATAGGAAAACAGCAGCATGACTCGCAGGCGGAATGTAATCGTATCAGACAATTCTACACTACCAACGTGGGCACGAAAAACTTATCTATTTCATTGTTTAACAGGTCCAACAGGTTCCGATTTAACCCTTAATTAGGCGCATGGAATCCAGGTCATTTCAAGTTGAGAAAAAAACTTTTCTTGGAGTGCTTGGAGCACCTTCGAAGTACGTAAATTAGTTACGGCCAGAACATCGGCGCAAACACATGTGTCACTACTCTCTTGACTGTTGACCCCATGCGACCACTAGCGTAACATTTTTTGGCGCTGATAAGTTTTTTTAATTTTGAATTTAAGTTTGAAGTAAAAGTTATGTTCTATTTTTTTAAGGTAACGATAACAAAGTACTTTAATATTTCTGACAATACATTTTACTTCGTTTTTTTATTTCTTACGCTCCTTTTTCAACAGTTTTTTGGGTTACTCGAGACCCCATGCGACTAATCGATTGTCTTTCTTTATGCGCCCAATTAAGGGTTAAAACCATTTCAATTGACGATGACATATTTGATATAGCGTCAAGTCACTTAGAAAATGACGCCCCGATTTGTTCGGAAGACCTTACGCTACACTCAAGCAGCGGAAATGAAACAGGGTTCAACAGACAAAAAACTTAACAAACTTTTACAAGGCAATGAGTTTGCTGGCCTGAAAGCATCTGACGTGATGGCACATATTTTTTCGCCGCTTGGCTCTAGAAAGCAGTTATTCCGATTTTATTTTCTATGCTCCTCCTTCCTTCCTTCGTCAAATACCAGCGTCAATTCGCCCAATTCTAGCCCTATCGTAAGAAAACTTAAATGTTGACTTTGTTGGCTGATAAAAAGTTGGAGTCGCTGAAAAACACACCAAATTCTGTATCGGTTTTAGAAGCTTCTCTTCTTAAGCCATATTCTCAAGATAAAGTCAAACTCAACTTTCTGATTAGTATAATTAATATTATGAAAGCGAGACTTAAGAGCTCAAACTTAATTTAAACCACTCCTCTAGAAAGTAAACGTAAATCATACATAAGTATGCTATTTGCATAAAAATTTTGACAGGCTGCTGTAAAGTGTCGATCTGGTTGTGCGCATTGAAGGCAAGCGGAACACTAACTTTTTTAATTTTTGATCGAGTTTCGCGATTGCATTTATTAGTTAACATTGGTTCAGTAGTCTCTGGTTTTCCCGCCCGAAAGTAACAAAAAATATATAGAAACCAGATGTGACGTTGCAACTATGTAACTGCTGTAAATCATACTCCCATTCTGATGTCCAATCACCTCTAATCGGTGCTCATCTCTTCTCACAAATTATCTATTCTAGATCAAATCAATAAATGTGTGGTATATGAATAAACAGTTGGGACTGTGAAGGGATCCGCACTGAACGCACCTGGTTATCGCGTCGGCACGTCGGTATTCTACACGGCACCACATTGCAACTAGAGTGCCTTGCACATGGTGCCCAAAGAGGAAGGTGAGTGGCGCATCTGCGGCGACAATAGAAAACTTAATTTAAACTATATCTGACCTGAATAAATCATCTGAACAAGCAGGGTTAGTCTGGATTAGGTTGCAAGGCAGTCCGATGTGGACTCATATAGACTTAGGGTACTTTGTGATACCGTATGAGGTTTGCATTCATCCCCGTTACCCTATAAACAACTTGGTGCTTAGCAATAAATTACATAAGCTTCTAACACTCAACGTTTTGAAGTCATCGAGATCATTCAAGAAATAACTTCTAATAGAGTTTGCTCTCCATTTTGATAAAGGCAGGAAAAGGCAGAGGTGATGTTGAATGTCTTTTTTCTCGTCTTCATTCATGCAGCTTCTCCTGCGGACATTTCAGGGTGCGCGCAGTCTAAGTACTTGTATTTCAATCAGGCATTGTCCGGTGGAGGTTCCTGTTACTAGCCGAATGTCCTGCCTCCGTAAATTAAGTAGAGACTTTGTGCTTTAAACGTCTATAGCTGGCCAGAGTGTCTTTTCCATATGACATGTCAGTTCCATTTTCCAGCTTTCTTTGGCAGTTCTTATGAATTTTTCATCCATTAGAAACTTATATGTTTAAAGAGGGACGCCAAAAGGGTATCCCTTATATCTATAACAGGCAATGTCTCAATATTTCTGAATAAGGAATAAGTAGGTGGGTATAAAAAAATGTACTTTTGCTCAGACCCAATCTTCTCAATACACTGATAATATGCAGTTTCTCTCTTGTATGCTGGTGAGAATAAAAGTTACCTACATGTTATCGAAGGACGTAGAGCAGGCTTCCTCCTATGCTGTACATATTTTAGCGGGTTTTTGTATTTTGGTGAACCATTAGTACCTTTGGTGTGGCAAAACTGAATGTAAGTGGTAAGAACTTATCCACAACAATGATGACGGACAAACCTCATTAGGAGTTAGAAAAGCCAACTACGAGAACTGTTATTAATTTAATATAGTCGAACAAAGTAAAGATAACTTAAAAACATGTTGAAAATGAAGTTTCTTTTGTAAACATATTTGTTTGCTATTTATACACCGGAAATGCTGAGTTTAGATTTAAAATTATGGAAATATTTGACCTTTATGAAATTTTTTGTCATTCAAAACATAATGGAAACTCAGAATAAGAACTGCTATTTTGTAATTTATCTAAATATTAAAGAAGTTTCAAAAGTTTTTACTGAGCAAGTTTGAAAATAGAATTTTATAAGATAGCTATTGCAATAGTAGTTACTTTATTGAGCCCAAGACAAATTTCCACTAGGTGCCGAATGACAAATACTTAGTAGGTATATATATGCCATATTTAATGCCTATTTTTATTAACGTAATGACATGCGTATTTTTTAATGCTCAATATTGTCATTAAAAATATTTCCCTTTAGTTCCAAGTGGAAATACAGCATAATGCCATATTTCCACCGGACATTAAATGACAAAAATGTTAATGACAAATGTGGGCATTAAATAAACAGTGTCATTTCGTTACAAATGAAAGCCTTTCAGTGTGTTTCAACATGCTATTCGTTAATTGTTAGAAAGCTTTCGTAATTTTTGTCACCTAACGGCCTAGTGGAAATTCGACATAATGCTGGATTTACAGTAAACATTAAATGATACAAATTTTATTAACAAACATGGGCATTAAAATATACCACACAACATTCTTTAAATGGCACACATTCGGATTTTCAATGCCTAGTGGAAGTTCGGCAAAGGAAATATGTACATATGTATAAAAACAGGAAAAAACCAAAAAATATTTTTTTACGCCGATTATATTTGTTTTTCATTACGGTTGGTGCTTGCATAGATACATAGCTATAAATTTACCCACTGTTTTATTTCTTTGCTAAAATACTTTTAATGCGAGTACATACAAATGCATGTACGTATGTATATATGCATGTATCTGTATATAGCATTGCCCTCTAATATATACATATCTATGTATATCAGCAAATAATTGTGTATATATTCTATTACATGTGTGTATGTATGTATGTATGTATGTACATATATCTGTACGTTTAATTTTCTAGCATAAGTATACCTAAATATGTAGCATAACATCTGTACGCCTGCTACAGTTAAGTTTCTATATCTATTCTACGAGCATGGGGGATTTCTTAGTGTTTTACTTTTTTTGTGTTAATTTACTTTACTTTTTATATACTTGCAAATTTTTATTTATTTGTAAATTTTCTCCTGGTTGCATATACCTTTCATGCGTTTTGTTTTAACACACAATTGTATAAGTACACTGCGCATAGGTATTCAGCACCCTATATACATATAACTATGTATGTATGTATGTATGTCGCTTGATTTCTCTGCTTGTGTTTTATCTGAGCACCTACTTGCAACATTTTTGTTTCTTAATATCATGCGTTTTACTTATTTTAGGTTCATACATATAGTATATGCAGTTATGATAAATTTATGCCTTCTTGTTTTTATTTTTTTTTTTTGCTTTTTATTTTGTTTATCTTTTTTGGTTTTTCTTTTACTGATATGTAGCGCAAACTTTAACAAACAATTTTTTTAATGCATTTTTGTAAACTATAATGTAACTCTTTTATTCCTTAAAATTAGACCTTTTTGCATTTTCACAATATTTTTAACTTTTTTCTTTTTCTCAAAATTTCCTTGTCTTTATTTCCTTAACATTTACGTTGTTTTGCTGCTTGGCTAATTCTACTATACCGTTTCATATAATATAGCTTTGTAATAAATGTATGTATATGTATGTGTAGGTATATTATTCCTTATACATATATTATACATATTTTATTTTCTTTTTTACTACATTTTTTTTTGCAAATTTTTACGCCCAATCTACTTCCTTTGCTACCATCATTCAAAGTTTTCTTTTTTAGCATTGTTAGCAGCTTTCCTCTAAATACTCGTATTCTCGATATTTTCTTTTCACTTCGCACCTGCAAATTTATCGCTTCCAAAACACATTTTTTCATGCTCAAATTTGAAATACTTTGCAAAAAATAATTTTCTAATCCTTATGCCGAATTTCCACTATGCAATTGAATGATATAAAATGTAAGGCATTAATAAAATACCACGTTCACTATTTTTATGAACGTAATGGCACGGGAGTTTTTTAATGCTCAACATTGTCAGCAAATTTTTTGTCATTTATTGCCTAGTGGAAATTAAGCATTAGCTATTTAGTCTCTAATATAACTAAGTAACTCAGTTGAAATTTAGCTCACATACTTTCTTACGGTCATTAAAATCACAAACAATTATGTATGTTATTCACTTATACTTAAACGTTCAACACTTATTCTCGAATAAGTACAGCTTTTTGCTACGGAACAGATTTATCAAGTTTCTTCTTGCAAGGCTGCACACTTCAACCAGAAAGTAAGAAGTTTAACATCCCTCGGCCACATTGTGTAACAAGTTGCTAAAGAGAGAAAATCCGAAATGGGTTGACGGGTACTATTTTCATATTAAATATGTATGCACTTAGGCAGCGAAGTTCAGTGTGCTGTGTTGGCATTGTAGACTGTGTATTCGCCTGGAAGTCTGATTGGCTATGCATACAAGATATTTTGATGCGTCGCGATGCATGCTATGTGCTTCGCCAGTTGAATGACATCGGACCACAATTGAATTTTTTTTTTCAAAGTTAGAAGTTCGGGTATGCAAGCGTACTCTAGTTCTTAGGAATGGCTTGAACAAGGCGTAACAAATTATTCTATTAAACAATTGCAAAAGTAATATTTATCTAATGTGCTTTAGCGATTGGAACCAGAATCATCCCGAACTAAATATTCATAACTTTTGCAATGGTAGACATATTTATGTACTTACATATGTTTATTCAAACTTCCCACAAATTTTTTTGTTTTCTTCTACTTTACTTGCAGCCACATAAATTCACCTTTCCTACATTGTTGTGTACTTATTTTATCAAAATATTTTCATAAGTACATTTATGAGTTGACTTCATTTTGATTTTTTTTTTTGATTTTTGAAATTTAAGTTAATTTCACGTACTACACACACACTATTTAATTACACACTTACATAAATACACATACAAAAATTGTTCGTTTGAATGCCTACGAGTGAATGCCCTCCCGCAGTCAATCGCTACTACTCCTTTGACTTCTAGGTAAGAAGCTACCCTATTAACGCGTGTTAGTGGGCATGATAGATAATGCAGGGTCAAACCAGTCTGAGGCAGAATTGTGAAAAACTACGAAAAGTGGCATCCATAAATCAAGAAAGTAAATACTTTAATAACCCCTGGTAGTGCAAAGAGAGCCGACTGTGAGCACCGCCTAGGACATTGCCGTGTAAAAGTAATCGCTGAAATACGCGGCAAGTAGTCGATTGGCAATCGACGGAGTTTAATTAGTAGCTACCGTTTTGTTAGTCCTGTAGTCGCTACCTCGCTACCTGCAGCGAAACCGTGAACTAGTGAATCAAATTTCTAGTTCTTTATCGCCAAAAACGAACCAGCCCGATAGTAACTAGCTTCCCACCAGTCCGAAACCAGCGAAATGTGATATTTTAAAGAAATTATTTTATTAAAGTATTTTCAGTAGAATCTATATTCAAGGTGAATAAATTAGAACTGGTTCGGAACTATAGAGAAAGCCATGCAGAACGAACTAGATCTTATCGCTCGATTTTAGAACTATGTAGCTCAGAACTATCGAAAAAGAGATGCAGCGGGGGGCTTGCTTACTTTACATAGATATGTATTTGCCGGCTTTTTCGTTCAAATACGCTTTCATTCTGAACTTCCCTGATGCTTTTTCATAGCTTGTCTTGACGTTTTAACCTCTTGGGATATTGTGAAATCTAACCAATAACAACAAGCACCTCTGCGAAACCAGCTACAGCCAAAGATATGCAAACCTAGATTTGTTACAATCATTCAAACGAATTTTATTTCAAATTGAAAATACATTTTTTTGAAAATTATTTAAAATCGCAATCACGGTAGAACCGAAAATTTTAAAAAATCATTTTTTTTTTCATTCGTCTGTAGATTTTAGAACTGGTTCAAACCTATAGAACTTAGGACTAGTTCGGAACTATCGAAAAAGGGTTGCAGCGGGGGCAATTGACACTTCCTAGGACATCGCCATGTTAAGTTCGCCGGTTGTTTGCATGCAAAAGAGATTTTCAGTACTGGGTCCAAATGTACCAGAAGCGCACCAGTCCAAAACTAGGGATTTTCCACGCAGGGTCTTTATCCTACCATTTATTTTTATACTAATATTCATATGTATATTTGCGTCTTTATAGCGAGAACCTAAAAATGAACATGTGTATTCATTAATTTACCGCCCCTAAGTTGGATTATTGTGTACAGCTTCATTTACCGTCCCTATGTTGGATTATTGAGTATAGCTTCATTTACTATGATGTATATGTATGTGTAAGTAGAACTGTAATTATTTAGTTTTAAGGCATGCGACCTTCAACTTATTTAAAAAAAAAAATACTTAAATTAAGCAAAGTAAAACAAATTTTAAATAAATTAAAAAATATTATAAAAATATTTAACTTGTTTCTTGATAAATATGACAATTCAATGAATTGCTCTTATACTAAGACAAAGCACGGAAGTGAACTATTTATTTTATGAATTGCTCCGTCAACCAGCGATATGTCATTAAGTTGGAATACTACGAAATTATTCTGTGGTCGTGCTGTCCAGACGAGCAAGGTTTCAAATGAATGGATGATTTACTAATACGTATATTATTAGTTTTTTTTTCAAGCAAACTTTTACATAGAAAATTTTACTCATACGCCATGTACGGGTATGTACGGGTACGGCCATTTACGATATGGCGCACAGTGGGACGTCCCCATATAAGCTGCAGCCAAAAGTAGTAACCGTACTATAAATTCACTGAAATTTTGTGTATGCGCTGCCCTGCACTTAGGAATGAAGAAAAGTGGAAAATGGTAAAATTCAACGCGCTACCACGCCTACAGCTCTTATGGGCGGAAATAGTAAATGTTAACCAATTTTGATAAAATTCAGATCATTTGCTGGCTTTAATGAGAAAAGCATAAATCTGAAATATCGTCAAAATCGGTTTACATTATCGTCCAGTTATTCTAGAAAAACAGGCGCAAATTTGAAAACAAAATTTTTTTTTGAAAGTCGGTGTGCCCTGCTCGTTTAAGCCAAAATTTTCCAACTTGGAAGTTAAGAAAAAAATTTCTTATTACGCCACCTATCTTCTGCACAACTTTTTTTTGGCTCCAAGTATTAAATTTCATGAATTTTGGAGAAAATGAACCGGCACATTTTATTTTATTTCTAAGGAAGTTCCTATTTCTTCATTTTAAAAATGACAAAGCTAAAACATTTAAAACATCTGCATGCTAAAGTCTGTTCGCGATATTTATTTACACTAAAACTTTCAATTTTACCTATATTTTATAAAACAAAATCTGAGCTAAGGCCAGCAGGACTCTTGCCATCGAAAACGGATCTCGTCCAGAGAAGCGTTCATTTTTGGCTGAATGCTGAATGTGATTAATAGATTGGTGAGTAATTATTATCTATATCTTCTTCAATTTCTATTTTATATTGCAAATTATTTATTTTATGTACACACCAGAGTCTTTCACTTCTACTCTCTACAATAAAAATTCAATAAATTTTACAGGAGGTCGGTCTGTAAAAGGAAGAAGAAACTATTTGAGATATGACACGCATTTTTAGTGTTTACTTATCTTAAGTACAATTAGCTCGCTTCCTAGGTCATTTTTAAATATGCCTTTTTAAATTAAGCACTCGAAAAATTTTATACTAACTTATGTAGAATTTCAAAGTAAACTATTTTATATATTTCAAAAGTTTATAAAAATTTAAAGCAATGCTTGACCACAGATATATTCAAAAACTGCTCGATGGATTTTTATATACGCGCCCAAGTGGAAAAATTAAACTAAATTACTTGCTACAAAATCAAAATTTTTTCTTACAAATAAATTTTTTCGCATTGTTCCTACTTTAAGCTCGTGTTATGACTGCAAATATGCATTTTTATCAAAAATTCTTTTTGGTTTGGGTTAGCTGAATATCTTGCTGTGCATCTGTGCAATTACTTATTCAGAATTCGCTAATCCGTTTTTACCACTTTTGGCCGCTGCACTCCCATTGTGTGGCGTATGAATAACGCTATTTTCTGCTCCTATTTCATAAAAACAAATTATTGCACGCAGTTATAGAAAAAATTTAAGCAGATTAAATAAGTGATTCAAAGCATATTTTTGAACAAAAAAATAGATGCTTATTTTATTATATTTACCACAGCATAAACAGAAAAAGCATTTCAACTGAAACCGCTGAAATCAGACATTACTTCGACAGTATTTCTATTAGGCTGACGCAGTTTATTTGCTCCTCGATGTCGTGAAATTCCGCTTAGAAAATTCTAACCGTTTGCTAAATTTTTGCTCGTCATGTTATCTACAGTGGGCGAGATGTAAGTTTATCTGCTTTGTTCTGAATCGTCATGTTAATTTCACGTAATATTATGGCCGGTGTTTAGTCTGTGATTATAATCGCGTTAAAATGCCTTTAACTTATAAAAGAGGTTTCGAAAATACGTTTTGGAGGGTGTGCTTTAAAATTTTTACACATCTTTTAAATGTTTTTAGACTGCGTGGTGCACTTTAAAGGGTGACAAGAAATATTTACATATTTTTTTTATTGGCGAAATCAAAAATAAAGAAACTTAAACAACGTTTCGTAAAATTTTCGACCGCACACAGCGCAGCTCCTCTACCGGAATATTTTCGGCACAGTGATTGCTTTAGCAACACCAAAGTTTTCAGTGGCTTAGGACATGGTCTGAAGCTGTATTGCATGAGACTCAAATCTGGAAAGTACTGTGAAGCGCACACAAATACAGCGATTGAACTGGCTTGGCCAAGTTGTATGCACTCCAGTGAAAAGATCCTTCAATTCGGCACCCATGGGTGGTAACTGAAACCAAGGGCGCCCGCAAACAAAATTGAAGGCCCAAGTGCAGAAGAATATGTCTGCACACGAAATTAGCAACTGGCGCGAATTCGCACAGGAGAGAGTAGCTTTTTGTAGAAGAAGAATAAATAAGTACGGTGACCACTTAGCAGCAATAATACCGCTGGGAAACACTTATTTGCACCACTCTTGAACGTCTGGTGCAGTATTATCAGAAGCGGTGTCCTGTTACAATGTTTTTGATTTGCACCGACACGTTCTTGGGTTCGATGAAGCACCGTAGCGATTTATTATTTTGCGACGCTAAACTTTTGCACAAAAATTAGGGCTGTCTTGCGTATACACAAATTAAAGCATGAGGAAATCACAAATTTGCGATTTTGACGGTGCCCGTTGATGTGTGACGAACTAGGAGCTTCTGCCGAACAGATTCTATCATTTCAACAGCTGTGTATTTGCCCAATGGTAAACTGTTTGTGATCATAGAAATTTTTTTCCGGCACAACGTCAGAGTTGTCCTCATCTTTTCAGCATTATTTTTGTTCTCCTCTGTAAGCAACTAATGTGAACCTTCTATTTCGGAATTAAGTGAACATTCGAATGGTCATTACCAGTCTCACGCGCAATTTCCTCAATGAAGCGATTTCAATGGACTCTCGGATTGTTTATCTGGCGGTTCTTTAATGTATTGAAAGTTGATTTTCCTTCCAAATCCCATATGAACGCCTCATGGTTAATTTCAGTGAACTGCTGAACTGCCTTAGAAACAGTTTAGCAACTGCAAAATTTGATATTGTCGCTTTGCTTGGCGTTAGGTTGCTCACAAACATTTCTTAACGAAGTCTTTCCCCGTTATTCTGGCCACTTATTTTCCTTTATACGTAGATTCCTAAACACTTTGTTTTTATTTGGAGACTCAGTTGCTGCCTATTTTAATTGAAACCTAATTTTGAATTGAACTTCGCGCCTATGTATTTGAAAATAAACTAAGCTTGTATACACATATCATATACCTATGCAAGAGCATGAAATGAGATACCAGATCTTTACAATTCTTTACTATTCGTTATGTGTTTATGTTCATGGTAAATGTTTTTGTTCCAAACTACCTTCATTTGATTTGTATTGTACTATACAATACAAAATTGTCTACTTTATTTTTTTCCCTAAAAATTATCATTAAAACACTCAAGATATGATACATATATATATCCGTTTGAGTTTTTCCGATAATGTAATGTATACAATACAATTTATCTTCACTTAAAACTAACATATTAAATTTGCTGCTAACCATTCATCTTCTGGCAACTGAAAAAATAGAAAAATTAAAAATATAAATAAATTAACATATTGGCTAAGAAAATTTTTATAGTTATTTATGTGTGTGTATTTAAATAAAAATCAAACTTAGCTCATACAAGGAAAGCATTTTTTTTTTTTTACAAGTGTTCTCATGTGATTAGCTGAGTCAGCTATGTTCCGCTAACTGTTTGTTATACAGTGGAGTGTCAGCAGCGAACATCATCCCCAAATATTTGAATTTTTGTTTCATTACTTTTCAAGCAAAAAATTGGATCCGGTTCATTCAAGGAGTATTAGGAAACCGGTTTAGTGCCACATTCACATTTTCAACTATTTCATTGTATGAGCTAAGCGTAGTTTACATATTTGATACACACTTACTTTTACTCTATTTTATGCTTTTCATACTCATCTCATCTCACCTCAAAATCATTTGCAATTATTATACAAAAGCAGGAAGAACTTGGGTTAGCTTTAATAAAATATACAAGGATTTTGTTTACTAGGTGAGAAGCAAAAGTTAAAAATATTACAGTATCTAGGGTGTTAATATACAAAATTTTGCAGGAGCAGGTGGAAGCTAATTGACAAGACAAGAAGTGGAATTTTTTTTCGCAAGTCTATGGAAGTTGTGTAGGATGGAAGTTTTAAATGGGTTTAAGAATATTTTAAGCAATATTGTGTGCAACATAGGAAATAAATGAAACGAAGATGTTTGATATACAATTTTTATATATTTTTCTGTTTCCTCGCAAGTAGTCTGCTGAGTTTTTTACACTTATAATTTTCTCAGTTTTTAGTTGAATTGCTGTAAAGTTTGTAAATATTTTTATACTAACTTTTATCGTTAATTAATGTATATAATTTTATTATTATTTGTCGTTTTATATTCTTAACTTTCAAACAAGTTCAAATGATGATTTGAGAATCCGTGATAAAATAAAAAAATGCAATATTGATAAACTGATAAAGTCTTGTAATAACCAAAAGCCTGCACACTCTTCAAGTCCGCCTTTCATAAAAACAGATTGTGTTCAAGCATCATATAGGAAAAAATGCGCGACCCTCTCGCCAAAAAAAAATTCTTAAAAATCAACGACAATTTTTAGCGACTGAAGCTTGCACTTTGTTGTACTAAAATTTAATGAGCTACAAAGCTACTCAAAATCGAATTGAAAAGCTGAAAATTTCGATGAAAATTAGTGCATGAAATTAAAAATATAGATTCTTGTGGTTTTTGCTGTTGAATGAACTTTATTTTTATAAAAAATAAGAAAAATTTGTTTATGAAAAAATACGAATAAATGAAATCGTCAAAATGGCAGGGTATACTTCTTTGTGACGCTCACTGTATGTATATTTGAGCAATAATACTCTGACACTTTAGGCCGTGCTTGAGACAGCGCTCATCGTTAAGAATTCGTTCAGAGTTCTGCTTAACTGACTCAGGATATGGACACTCTAGTATTCTTGGAAACTTCGACACTATTCCCGAAACACGCAGTATATTGCGTAAACAGACTGACAATAATGAGCTGTTGAACCACTCACATCCCCAGCGGAGGAATCGATGGGGGGCAGCGGAATTTGCAACAAGGCTCCGGTGAATTTTCGCACCGTTGGTTCAAGGTGTCACAGAAGTGCTAGTGAAGGGGTATTTTGCAGGGTGCTTTGGATCAACTTTAAGTTTAGTAATGAGAAAGCAATAAATGATATACCTGTTTTAGCTAATTAGAAAACGAATTTCTATCCTCGCAGCCACGGAGGCCGTCATCTATACTTGGTATAAAAAAGAAGAGCTGAATACTTATTCCAATTATAGCCCTCAGTAGCAATATATTTTGCAGTATTCGTTTTCCAAAAATTCTGCCACAATTCGAAGCATTATTTGGCCGTCCTTGAATAAAATCATTTGCTGACTATCATTTGTTTTCCAAATACATAATGCACTTTTCCATGTATAGATAGATATATGTCTACATGAATGTATGCATTTATTGCACAATTACGTATGTACATATATGTATACGTAAATACATATACATATACGTATCTGAAACTGGAAGCTTAGAGATACATACATACTACTTGAGTTTTGATTACAAAGCAAATCGAAGCTGGTATTGAACGCATTGTTCAGATAATAGTTACTGCATTACTATGGAAAATAGAAACCAGACAGCATTTGCATTAGTACTCATAAACTAATTAATTAGGAAACGTGCCATTGTAGCTAAATGAAGTACTAACTATTGAGTTCCCTTTCGAATATGAATACATTTCCAAGGGTATCTGATGGGTATTGGTAACAATTAAAATAAAAATGAAGTTCTTATGCAAATATTGTTTTTAGTAATGTGTGTGAGTTGATTGAGTGCTGACTCTCCAATTATTTAACAAACGTGGGGTTGTTTTTATTCCGAAACTCGGAAAGAGGTAATTCTAAACTACTTCTTGCTAAAAGCAATGAGGAAGGTTACAGACAAATAAATAGGGTATCAAACCCTGTGAAGCAGACCCCTTGTCATCTCAACTCAAACCGGTTTAGGGTATGAAGTTCTACAGACACCTAAGGTTGTTGGCAACATATCACAATACATAGAATAGACCGTGAAACTTATTTTATTAAACTTCGCAAAAGATTATTTCATCATCATCTAGGAACATGGAATAGCTAGGATGTCAGCTTCCACTAAACATTTTCCTCATAAATAAAGGGGTAATTATTTTAGTAATGGAATTGAAAATAGCTCTCTGGAGAAACGCCATTATTAAGGGGCACGTACATTATGTAATGGTACACATACGGCTCCGAAACCCCGGGAAAATTTGGAGTAGGCATTTATGGCCTCAAGATGAGATCTGCCGTTCCTATATGGAACCTCCATTTTTCAAGCGTCGGTCTCCTTTATTGTTAAGAGTGCGGATATTCACTTACCTAGAGACTACTTTAGCGGCAGTCAGGCAGCACTCCAGGCTCTCTTATGCCTTGAAGTTAAATCGTGTCTCTTGTCGTTTATTGTATTAGAAGCCTGAGTTCCTTCGCTATATACAATATTTTTCAGCTACTTTGGGTTAGAAGCTTAATGACGGTACAACCAAAAGATGCCCGTTAACTACGACACAGGGAAACTGAAGTTTATTATGCGGATTGTAAGACTAAACGCGGTGTTGTGATGAGTAGAGGCCAAAATAGATCCATTGGGTCAAACTGCATAAAAGAGGTATCCTAAAAAAAAAATACAATCGCTATTCGGTGTAGGCGGTCAAGACGCACAGAACAAATTCGTGGAGAAGCTCGGCCAAACACTTTGCAAGAGTGTAAGTGTCAAAATATTACTATTTTGTTTTAAACTATTTTCTGTTAATTTCTTTAAAGTCGTGGCGATTTTACGTTTTAGTGCTGGAATTTCGTCTGCTTGATTATTTTCCGTGCTCTAACATTTATTTTAACTATTGCTTTTGAAGAGTTAAGTTCTTTGTAGTTTTAAAATAGTAAGTATAAGACTAGTTCTTCTTTTTTTTATCAAATACAGGCACTAGTGCAATTCTCGTTTTAGATTATAAAGTTTTGAATGACAGTATGTATTTATTTAGTAGTGTGTAATTTAACATTTGCGTTCATACTTTGCGGCATAAGAAAGTGCAAAATAGAGTGTTTCCCGTTTTTGGAAGGGAGTCAAAGAATATATTACGAGTAAATTACTTTCCAGTGCAGCAAAAAAACGAAGGGTATATAAGAGTTTCGCATAAATTTATAGATTTAGTTGTAAGAAAATTTAACTAAATCAATATCAAAATATCTGCGCTTGCCTGTGGGCCCATCTACATAACTTATGACAAAGTTTTACTGTGCCTAAAAAAGAGCTTATATTCAGCTTTTTTTGGCGTCAAATATGTAGATATATTTGCTACATATTTGTATCGTTTATTTGTAAGGCTCAGTGTTAGTTTATAAACATATGTATGTATGTACGCATATGACGGACGAAGTAAGAAAATGTGATGGGGTCTTAGGTATTCGGCTGCTATTTATGTGTTCGGTTTTACAATTTTATCTTTCAAGTACATACATATATTATCCTCTCAATAGTACATACATTGCATTATATCCATTATAATAGATATGTAAATACACTACATTTAGGCGCTCTCACTGGCTTCGATGTGCTGGGTTATTAAAAATCTTTCTCCATATCATCTCACTGTAATCTTACTCATCGCTTTTTTGCTTTGTTCACTGCATTCTTTTCCTTACAGCTGCACTGTGCTTCGTGGTTCTTCTGTTTTGTTGTCGACAAATGGGTGCTGATTTCTCTGTTCTTCTAGTCTATATCAAGTGCGGCTAATATTAATTACGTACACAAATCTAGTTTTTCATTACATCTACATACTTTACTGTTGTTTTTAGTTTTCGAGTTTTTTATTAATTTTTTTTTTTGCAATTTTTAATATATGTAGTTCTATTTTGAAACTACTACTTCGTCGACCTTCACTATTTTTGGCATATGTGTTTATGTATGGACTTACATATATAGGTATGTATATTTTAGGTATGTTTATGCATACATATGTATGTACATTTGTAAGCATGCTCATAATATATTTTTTTTCATACTTTCTCAACTACATTTTACCACTGTTGGCCTTTCTTTTATTGCAGCAAAATAATCGATATTTTTTATAATTACTACAGTACAACGTCGTTTTTGATTTCCAGTGAAAATTGTTCATTTTACTTTTGCTTCTGTGTACACTAACTTGCTAATTTTACTGTGCTTTGTTTCAAATTATTTACACATTTATTTCCATTTATTCATTTTCCCAAACTATCACTAAATAGTTTCCAATTGTATATCTATTAATGTATGCTTATTTTTTGACATTTTGCTTAGCTTATTTCATAATGGTTTTATGCTATTTTTAATGTGGGTTTACTGTGCCTGCAAAAGTAAAGGATAAACCTTAAAAAATAATATGAGGTGTTAGTAAAAATTGGAAAAAAGTAGTAGAAAAAAAGTTTTAGTAAAATTGTTATGAAAAATTTGTTGCAAATGGTAGCATAAAAAATGGATATAAAGTATTAAAATTGATATTAGTTAATATTAAATTATATATAGAGTATGGAAAAAAACGCCAGCCGTATTAAGTGCATTTTCAAAAACATTCAGTATGCAATTAAAAGAGAAAGAAAATTGTGTGTAAACTTTTTTTATAAATGATGAATGCAGGAAAACTGTTTTAACCATGGAAACCATAAATAGATATTTATAGCGCGAAAGCCTTTTAAAATTGAAAATGATAATGATTCTAACGTTATTATTTGTAAGTAGCCTGAATGAAGAGGTACATACAATATAAAGTGGTCCAACATGAAGAAAACTGACAGTAACATTAGATAAAGTCAGCTTTATTTCTTAACTAGCATTGATAAACTTTTGATACCTAGAAGAAAATACTCATTAGGACGGGTGAATTCTTTTCGACTATGCTCGGAGGATTCTATATGTAGATCTAAGTAAATTTTCCGAAGAAAGCATGGGTCTCAAATGAATTTGGAGTTCGCCAAATTGCGAAAATAAGTTTCGTAGAAAATGTGAAAATTTTCACTCTTTCGAACCCTCATGAAAGCTTATTAATTTTAGCAAACTCTACTCAAAATACTCTACGCGCATAGATAGTCGGAAAAACTCTACTACTCAGGCCTGGCAAGGGCCTGTAAAAGAAAGAGAGCCAGCAATTTGGATGGCTTTTATCTACGCACTTCCTACAAACACTAACTGAAAAACAGTTTTTAGGCAAATTCGTGTTAAACTCAATAGGTATATTAAGAAGCATCTAACTTACGGCAGTTTGTGTTAACAAAAAAAAACGCTTTATTTCTGAACACAGTCTCGTTTTAGCTCGTTGCATTTAGTCTAGCGTTTTTCTGATCAGTAATTTTCTGCAAATAATAGGTTTTTTCTAGGACCTCAAAATTAGCCTTTGTTTCAGTGATAGATAGCCCCTTCATTCGACCCAAATATCTTACCACCCAGACATTTCTTTGGGCTTTGTAACAGGAATTACTCACTGAGGGATAAATTTGGTGCATATGGTGGATGAGAATTTGTAGCCCAATTGATGGAATTTATTCTGTGGTGACAACACACGTGCCTATCTCAGAAAACTTTTCAAGAACTTCCTACTTAAGAATTTTATTGAAGGACACCCTATTTCAGAATTTGGTTAAAGAATGCGCCATCTCAGCTACCGATTCAAAAACGCCCTATCTCAACACATTTTCAATGTATTTTCAGCTGTTGCAAGGCACTTTTGAATCGAATTCTGAGATATGGTGTTTTTCAATAAAATTCTGAGGCTTGGCGTTCTTGAAAAGTTTTCTGAGATAACGTTTTTCGAACTGGTTGCCGAGATAGGTCGATCTTTCACTCATGTATCAATATACACATTTTTCATTCATTTTATTTCATTTTTATTCGCCAATTTTATAGTATTTAGTGTTTGAATGCAATTACGGCAACCACAATTGCGCCTTATGAAGACCATCCTGCCGGTCCAACATTGCACCAATTTGCTCCGCATAGCCGGCCTTATCTCGCCAAGAACGGGTGTATGCTGGTTTCCAACTTGTCGCTCGTGACTAGTTTATCGGCGTAGACCATTAACTTGACGTAACCCCACAAAAAGTAATCTAACGGATTCAAAACACATGATCTAGTTTACCAACTCCATTTCTTGATATGATTCGGCCACGAAAAGTTCGTCCCAATAAAGTGATAAGAACCATTTAGTCCTTAGACGATTGATATTGACGTAGGAATCATATAGTCGGAAAGAATTTGCCTGCTCATATGGATGGACAGAGCACATGTGTTCAAGTAACTTGACAACTGATTGACAGCTATCCTTCTAGGAAATGCCTCTCAAAAAACTGCTATACAATTTTTTTTACCTGTTCCCTATAATAAAAAAAATTATTTGCGAAAGAATAAGTACAATTTTTTTTAATATGCTGCCGCGAGTTAAAAAATAAACAAATCTGTCCAAAACGTTTAATATAATAAGGAAAACCACTGCATTTAAAAATTTGTAATAAGATGAGTAATATAGAAAACGAATCTACTTGGTTCATTCAGCAGTACAAACTACCAACGTGCTAAAACTGTACCGTGGTGATTATATGTAGCAAATCCAAATGAAGTAGACAAACATATACATAGGTTACTCAAAGAAGAAAGCACAACTACATAGATATTAATATATTACAAAGTTGTTCATGCTGGTTTAGTAAAGATAAAACTTTCAGAAAAGTATGCGAATGTAAAAAATGTGTGCAATGAAAAAATATAAAAATGCATTCAATCTCACAATTTCAATTGGCAACTGCGATAATTACTAGCATCAACACAACCAAGAAAAAAAAAAGAGTTTATGCTTGCTTCTGCTATTACTCTAATAGCATCAATTGACACCTACCTGTGGGCTCACTTGAAATTGCTGAATCGGGTAGGCCACAACGCCAGCTGCTTGCGGTATGGCAGCACCAGGCACACCCGTCGCCAACTGTTGAGCGGGTGAGATTTGCGCTTGGGTAGCAACTCCTTGCCAAGTGGCGGGTATTTGAACGCCCATGCTGTGAAGATTCAGAGAAAATCAAATAATAAAATAAATTTAAATACGTTTAAATCTTTGTTTAACTGGAACATACATATATTTAGGTAATAATAATAATAATATTTCTTGCACACTCTTTTGCTAAGTGTTTCGAGGATCTTCGCCTCCACATTGTGGTGTACACCTTGATGTTTCTTTATAAATGAGCAACCTAAAGTTTAATGCTACCTTCGAAAGGCAAATGGAAATACACTCGGATGTTGGCCATTGCTGCCGAGGTACGACCGCTGGCTCGGCCTAGCGATCGAATCCAGGTCCTGCGTAGTAAAAGTACACAGCTCTAGTCACTCAGCGACAGCGGCCGTTGTAATTACTTTTATTAAAAACAAAAAAAAAATAATAAAAAATTTAAGCGCAACAAAGCACATAACGCACAAATATTCTGACGAATTTATTTAAATTTTTCGGCACCTGGCAAAGGCTTTGTTGACTTCATCGTCAGCGGCATGAGATGTTGTTACTGTAAATACAAACTGATGCAATTAACCAAAGTATCAGAAAGTGCTACAACCACAATAATTGCATACAAAAACAATAAAATCTATGTATGCGGGCAGATGCAGATTTCACGTAGCTTTACATTTGTGACTTGCACAGTGTAATAATTACATATGCACATCTGCATAAGGGATTGGCATTGGTTGAACATCAATTCTTTCATACTAATCAATACTGCTGCTTTGTATGACTGAGCAGAGGCGTTGGCTTAGTAATATCGATACCTAAACGAAATTAGAGGATGACTGAACGAACACCAGCGCATAGCGTGCTGTCTTGCAAATACAGCCACCACAAGTGAACGATATTCATCAGCTGATTGGATATGCTAAAGATACTATTTCAATTATAATTATTATATAATAATAATTATTGAGAGTGGAAATGATAGTTTTCTTTATAGCACAAATCGAGTCCGATTTAGTCTGCCACGTAGTTTAACCCTCAAAACCCCCCAGCTGGAACCGCCACTGACATACGCGGTCATAGCAGCGTTAAGTTCCACAATACAAAATCGTACCCTCCGGGTGATATAGTGATTAGATTGTTAGAGGCCATGCACAACGACCTTAGGTCTATTGTGTGATATAGTGAGAATACAACGAGGTCTGAACTGGACTGGATAGCGCGCACAGTTGAAAAAACACCTAGTGCTCCACGATCAGTAATGATCAGGACAGACGATGGCAAAGTTCTAAGGCGCAACACTACCACATCATCCGACCACCATTCCGACTACCATTCATCCGACAAAATCTACAATTCAAATGGAGCGAACATTAGTGATAAATCCCGGATCTGCTTCAAACCTCAACATGGACAGTTCTTCGTCGTCACAGCAGACCAAAGCATCCCCAATAGTAGCACCATCCGTTTCAATAAACGTGGCAACCGAATCACCCTTTGCAACAGCGCCAGCTGTATCAACCGGCAAACAAAGAGAATCCGAAAAAACGACGAAAACTTCCAGATATGGGCGGCCTATTAAGCAAACACAATATTATAAACCGTAGTCACTAATGGATACAAACAATATATATATATATGTATATATGTAAAAAAACTAACTTGAATTAAATTAGAAAAGTTGGAATTATTTATGTGCAAGCAGCACGTCGATTTTCCGACTCTGCATTTGATTTCAAATACTTTAGAATGCATTTGGTTTAAAGCGGTACAAAGTCAGTATATTTCCTTTCAGATGACAGTTCATGCTCTAATAGTTAATTGCCCACAGTTAGATGATTTTACACCTAATATTGAACTATTGCAAACATTTGTATTTGTAGATTTGGTTTATCTCAATGAGGCGGCTCGGTGATTATACAACAATCTGAAGTAGTAGAAATAAACTAATTTGTCTGAGGTAATTGGTTGAGCTACGCCGTAATGGGTTCCGAATCACTTTTCGATTTTCGAGCAAATTTGGCAATCGAATTCGGATTACTTAGTTGATCAGTAAACCGAATATGGGAATCTGAAAACGGAATATTTTAGTTCGGTTTCGGAACAGGTAGTATGGAAAATCCCCTTTCGGACGCAAATACTTTCGAATCAAATTGCAAATGAACCGACCAGGATACTCTGAGCTGATAAAAAAAAATATTTTTCCTCCAACTAGTAGACCTGTTAGATATACGAATGCCAAGTCGACCAAATACAAATATTTATGACCAACTAGCGTACGAACAAACGCGCGTATGCGGTAAGCCAGTGACAGCGAATTCTAAAACAAATACAAGAGATGAACGACTATCGATGAGGTTGTAGGTTGACAGAAATCGGATAGCATTGGCTGCGCATAACTTTTGCAATTAGCAAATGAATTCAGTCAACCGTCACTTCGTCATCATTCAACGCCGTTCACCTCTCCGCTATGTTGCAATTCAATATTTCCATAATGCTCACGTTATCAAGTGTAGAATTTACCAGGGCGATGCGAAGCTGCGCTTCAGCGCTGATTTTCGTTGCGAATGTGTTGGTGGGCTTTTATTTTAACGGTTGTACTCCTTGTATGCAAGCAATTGGCGCGCATTTTAGTCTCGAGATAATTGGCTATATGTCGATGAAATTGTTGCTATACGTGCATATGTATTTGTAGCAATCGACCCTCTGCTTGGGTGTCCCTACAAGCGCACAAAATCCCGATTGTTGTGATGTTCATGAAATGGTATTCCATTGATAGGCGCCAATTGATAGTTGTTATTGTATTCCACGTATTTAAAATGCAAAATTTACAGACTTGCAAATAAAGAGTGCTGCGGCATTGCGCTGGCAAGCGATTTTGAGTTAATTGCAAATTTTTGTTGTATACATTGTGGCGCGTTGCGTACCATTTGTGGCTTATCGCAAGGCCAGACGCACATAGACGTGAAAGCACCGCTCGCTATTAATTCAAAATGAATTATCGATTGATAGGTATGCATCGGCACTGCGCCTACTTTGTCGCGTACACCAGATGCACACATCTACCCCACCTAAACTCATGTTATGTATGTAAAGCCCATGTCACATTACA
Source organism: Rhagoletis pomonella (assembly GCF_013731165.1). Lineage (NCBI taxonomy): Eukaryota > Metazoa > Arthropoda > Insecta > Diptera > Tephritidae > Rhagoletis > Rhagoletis pomonella. The sequence continues at coordinate 35,988,435 of NW_023458558.1, read as the reverse complement.
TTCGACGATTATCGCCTTCAATTATATTAACAGCGACGCTCACTCGCTCAATTCTACATATGTACATATGTATGGCAACGCGTATACCCATATACATGCATATACATATATGTGCTCAAATGTTTGTGCCTGCACGCGTACTTACCCCATATATCCTTGCTGATAGCCACCATACTGTCCGAAGTGATATCCCTGAATACCTTGCAAGAATTGATTCTGCACCGCTGCAGCAGATGCGGCAGCAGCCGGTGTTACAGCCGCTGTGGTCGATGAAGTGGAATACGTTGGCGTTGGTGAATACCAGCAACCGGTGGCGGCCAGCTGTTGCCCGTAGGCGGCTGCAGCAGCTGCTGCCGCACCAACGCCGTACGGGAAACCGGCTGCTGCAGCGGCAGCAGGATTAAGCGCTTGACTAGCGATTGTCTGTGCATTATTTGGATCACCGCTCTCCTTGCCCCACGAACACTTAACTGGCTGCGCATTGATTTCCGTATTATGGACGCCGACAATGGCATGTGTGGCGGCTTCCTTGGTCGAAAATCTACGCGTTGGCGTAGTAGTGGACACGGTGAAGGTAGTCAGGGTAGCACGGCATTAGCAGCAGAAACAACATCGGGCGGCCGCATGTAAGAGTAAAGTACAAAAGCAAATAATGAATTAATGGGTTTGGCTGGAAAAGGAGAGAAAATCCTAGAAGTCATGTTCTGTGGACAAAGCATAGTAGATACACTTACGGCATACATACATATGCTGCTATGCAGTGTATACAGATTGTAATTACATATATAAATGTGAGTGTATGCTCTGTTTGTCGTTAGGCTTTAATGTTTAGCCAAGTGCCGTAGCGTTGCTCATACTAACCGCACAAATGCGTAGCCCTTATCCTTAAAGACGCGTATCTCTTGTATCGATCCGTATGGTGTGAAGGTCTTCTGTAGGACTTCCTCGCTGAGCGCAGTTAAGGCGCTGTTGACACCTCCAACGTAAACAGTGCAATTGGAGGGGCTGCTTTGAATGTAGACCTCGTCGAATGTCAAAGGTTTGATATTTTCTGCAAAAAAAAACAACAAAATATATAAAGTATAGGTTATGTCAGATTGGTGTGCACACATTTTTTAAGTTAGCTATGATATGTAAATACTAGTGAACCCGCATGGCGTTAAAACGCCCATAATTGAATTTCAAAAACCTACAGACTATTCCAAATGCTAGTCAAAGTTATGGGCGATGCGAGTGCAATTTTTCTCACTCACATACTCTCTGCTTTTAATATCACAAAATTTCAAATCACCCTTTACCGATAAAAAGTTCTAACTTGAAAAAACACCTTATTACACATCCACGGGGCCAGGTTTGACCTCTCATATTTGACATTCGAAAGAACAGTGCAAATCCATTGACCTTCACAAAAGATGCATTATCGTATAATATATATGCTTAGTTAGATCGGTATGACTTTTCGAGAAGGTGGCGAGCATAATCATAGATATTTTCAGACTGAAGCTTTTATAAATCTCTTTCGATTCCCACTGATATTTAAATTTTTCATAAAACTGGAGTATAAGTTAACACAATTCCACAAAATATTTTTCAAAAGTATTTTCAAAACTGAAATCTTTTTAAATAAGTATCTTTCGTCTAACAATGTGTTAGATATTTCAATCAACTGCTGAATCAGGTTTAATTTGATTTTCCATATACGTGGCGACACTCTTAAGTAAGTGATTCAAATAAAACCTTTTTAACCGCATTACAATTGATAGCCACCTCTTAATAATTAATTTAACCTACTAAATAATTTGAATGTAACTTTTCAAGCAGGTGGAACGCTTCTTCGAAAGCATTTTCTAGCTAAAACTTTCTTCGATTTTCATCGCCTGGCATTCTGATACATATTTTTATTAGCATTAAGTTGAACTTGTTGTTTTAACCATATGCCAAACCCCTAAATAGAGTTAAGAAATAAAGCCTTTTCAAACCCATTCCTATTCATACCCATATAACTTTTTAAATAATTTTAAATTTTTAAATAAGAGGTAACCCCCTCATTTGATACCAATATTTTAACATTTAATATACTCTGTGTGCAAATTAACTAAGTTCGACATTTGAAACAGGTGGCAACACTTTTCAAAATATTTTCAAAATAAAACCTTTTTTTAATATCTTTTCTGTGACAACCTTAATTACGGTTACACAGGTGGCATCCCTCATAAATACATTTCAGAAATAAAACCTTTTCAAACCTATTTAGATTGATATTCATCTTTTAATAATTCTTTATAAACACGTAATAAACATCTTATATGTTCGAGCTAAAGACTTCTTAACTTTCTTGACACCCTTATTTTCAAGTAACAGGCGTATATTTTAATTTAATACAATTTTTAAATAGGTGGCAAGCCTCTTCAAAAGTAGTTTCGAGCTAGAACCTTCTGAATATCTTTCGTAGGACTTTGTTATACCTATTTTAATTAACTGATGATTTAAGTTGAATTTGATTTTTAAATATGTGGCAACACCCTAAATAAAGTTCAGAAATAAAGCTTTGCAAGCCCATTTCCATTGATACCAATATTTTTATACTTAATTTAGCTTATTAAATAATTTCAATTTAACTTTTTTAACAGTTCTTTGTTTTCAAACTAAAGACACCTTAACACTACTTCATCTGACATAGTTTAATATTTCAGTGTGTATAAGTTAGAGAAGAGAAAAGAGTGTAGTTACATCAACTGAACATAATTCTCTCAACAGACGATTTATATGTATAGTTACATTATAGTTACCAAGTCTTTTCTTGAAATAAATATTTTTAGCTGAATATTTTGTCAATGTACTAGTAAAAACCTTCCAACAAAAAGTATCCAATTCCGTCCTTAATAAAAGTTTAAAACATAATTAAATATACCCCTGTTTTCGAAGTTTTATAAAGCTTCAATAAACATTAAAAATGCATTGCTATAACAGAATGCACAGTAGAGTGGTCCAAAAATGCATTTGAAAAATTTAAGTCGGAATTTTGTTCATTAGGGTGGTCCAAAACAAGTAAAGTCGAAATTTTAATGCTCTATGATTGCCCGGCGGGCATATTCGCGTATACATACACGCTCTGCTTTAGAAGGCAGCGAAAGCTTCACTCAACCGCACGACTCTTTCGCACGCACACAGTGACATCAATTGTACGCACACTACAAAAATTCTCTGTCGAAGCTGCCCACCTCTGTTCTATACGGAAAAACTATACCCAATTTTTTTTTTATTTTTAAATCATAAATTATTTAGAGGTCGCTCAAAGCGCTCAAAGTTTCCCAAGTATTTTATAAGGGGAAAAAACTCCTTTCGTAGAAATGGTAGGAATTCTTGGAAAGCAATAAATTCGATCGGAGAACTTTGTTTTTCTTCAGGAGATTCCCAATAAAAATATCCAATTACTTATTTTAAAAAATTTCCATAGTAACTATATTTTATAGGTCCGCCAAAATACCCAGAAAGTGCCTTAAAATGCAATGGAGGGATAAATAAGAAATCTTTAGAATTAAAAATTGGTTAAACAAACAATTGGGTATTGTTGTCGGAAGTCTTTTCCCGAAAATATTGATTTTCAAGAGTTCTATACCACTTCTACAAAAAGTGGGTTTTCCCCATATAAAATACATGGAAAACTTTGAGCGACCTCTAAATAGTTTTTGATTTAAAATTTAAAAAATAGGGGTATATTTTTTCGAAATAGAACAATCCTTGGGGATGAGAGCATAAAAATTCCGACTGTACTTGTTTTGGACCACCCTAATTAACAGTTATATACGAGTACACACACACCAGGGTATTTACATTCATGTTAATGTGCATTCAGTTGCTGGCGCGGAAACGGACTAATTAGCCTTTTCAGGTTAAAATAAAATTTGCACTATTTAAAAAAATAATGTCAACATCGCGTGTTTATTGCTCAATGTATGTATTGTACTTTTTTGTAGTACTTATAAACATTCTGTTACACATATACGATGGGCACACGGCATTTGCAAGTGCATTTGTATGTATTGTTATGCTTTTATGTATGGGTGCCTGACAGGGGCGGCTTTGCAACTGTACGGAGTGATAAGGTTTTAAGGCCAGAAAAGGGAAATAACATGGTTAGATGTACATATTTCTTTTTATAAACAAGCAAAACTTCTTTGAAAAAAAATAAACAACGAGAACTACTGTGAGCTATGAGGACCTATCCGGCTGATGCACTCAGCGCCTTGGTTGGAATACTTCCTTTACTATTACAATAAAAAAAGAGGTGATCACACCGGCAATGAGAATCCTATACACCACTAGGGGATTTTTGGTACACATTGCAGATCGAGTTCACTGGAATACAGAGAACCGATACACCAAACTTAGTGAGGAGGTTTGGTACATAGATGGATCTAAGCTTGAAAATGGTAAAACTGGAGCTAACATTTTTGGGCCGAACTTCATAAAAAATATACCAGTAGTAGCTAGCCTACCATCTTTCAGGCGGAGATTCATGCAAGAGAAATTTGTGGCAGACAATGGGCTTCATGCATAAAAAGTGAGCTTAAGCTCGGACTCCATTTTTGCACTGATGAGGTGATCTCAAACTCAAGAATTTGTACTGAAAATCGAGTCGGAGCTTAAGCTCCCTTTTTATGCATGAGGGCCATTGTCTTAGAAGGGGCACAACTTCGAAATAAATATATCCGCCGCATTATGTCGGACAGTAGGCAGCCCTACTGGCCCTGAAGTCCTACAAAATAAGTTGTTCTCAGCTAGTTGCTAGTTGCCTCAAAATCATAAATGGTATTGGTACCAAGATTACAGTTTTATTAGAATGGGTACTGGGGCAAGAGGGACATGATGGCAATGGGAAGGCTGACTGCGCCTACTTCAATGATTATTAACTAGTTTTCAATGACACCTGTATAATAATTTTCTACCTCTAAGAAACACACAACACGAACGGAGCCCTTGGAGCGAAAACATTGCATAATTAATAAATGGTATAAATATATGTAGGAGGCACCAGTAATGTCGTTTGTTTCATTAGTCCATTAGTGAGATAAAGAGACAGATGTGCGCAAGGTGTGGCTCCTTTACCACAGATTTATTGTGGTCTGCAGCTGTTGTTTGTTGATGTACAATTAGGTGGGATCTGAAAGAATCGTCTGGTTGGTTTGTAGGCAACAGCTTACTACCGGATTCCCAAGTTACTCTTCTGAGTAGAGTAGAAATACCCGTAAGTCCTTAAAGTATGAGTCACATTTATGCCATTTTAAGACTTCGAAATTTAAATTTATAACCTCTTTTTATTTTTGTACATATGTAGATATATTTTCCAGTGTTTTCAATAAATTTATTGAACCGCCCCTGTATTTTTCGCTAAACTTTCATGCATACCCAATCAGCGTGCCATAGAGCCTTGCTTCGTCTCCGGTTCCATTGTTATGGCAAACGCTAGTGGTATGTTGGTACAATAATTACATTGCAGCAACAACATAAGCATGCATAAATAAAAGCAAAAGCAACAACAACAACAACAACAATGTTGACAGAAACGGTAGCATATATCTAAGAGTGGAATTACTTCAAAGCATGCAACAGGAATTTTTTCGTATTACTCATTTCCTCGCCAACCCCAGCCAAATCAGCCTGGCGGCAATGTGCTAATGCCTGCCAGTATGTATGTACATATATGTATGAACGTACATATGGAAATACATACATAGAAATCTCCTGACAAGCGCTCATAGTTGTAAAGTGCCAATGTACGTGGTGTAGCGCAAAGAGGCAAAACAAAAAAGAATATAAAAACAATTATACCTGTGCTTTCACAAAAATACCTTCATAACAAGGCTAAAATTTATTTGACGCTATTGTCGTAGCGCAAAGTTAAATACAAATGCATTAACACACATACGCACATGAGTAGAGGGAGCATGGACACAAAGCACAGAGGATGTATGCAATGAAAGGCTTGACTGTTGTTTTTATGTTGTTGTTGTTTTTACTAATTGCGATGCAGTTGCCACCTTTATAAGTACTTATATATATGTGTATATGTACATATAATAATTTGCGCCATTACCTGCAAGCCCTTCATCTCACCGCATACTAAAAACCATAATTGAACTAAAACATCGCACAACAACAACAAGAACAATTAAAAATATTTGCGACACTTTTTGTTAGCTGTGAGCTGTTGATGTGGTGTTTTTTGTTATTTTTATTTTTATTTTCCGCCGCACTGACAACATGGTGTCCTAATTTACACTTGGTAACTTTGTTTTCTGTCTCACTTTGATGGCAACACTTTTAGAAAATTTTAGATTTTTATAGAAAAATCCAAACAGGTTCACAATATTTTGCGCTTGTTCGGCTGCAAACGCTACTCACCTTTGGTGCTTTTGCATATTTGCATGTAATTAAATTTTCAAAATACAAATAATCACAATATAGCAACTAACTTATACCCGCGGGCCTGGTACAGACTTTAGTGCAGCGAGCCTGCTACGGCCTGGCACTCTGGCAGAAAGAGTAGATGAGCTCAAGCAACGACTGTTATTTTTGTTGTTGGTGTTGATGGAATGACATGGCATAGCACCTATGTAGATTGAGTTAACATGACATAGCAATGCATGAAATTTGTGAAAATGACATATTTAAGGAAAATGTTGAATTTTGCTGTACTTTACTGTATGTATATGATGGAATCGTTAATTGCAAATAACTAACTATTGAGAAAAGTTTTTTTTTTTATACCAGAAAAGTTATTTTTATTACTTAAGTTTTCTGTTAAAAATTCACGTATCTAAGTGAACATAAACATGTACAATTATCTCAGTTTTAGCGTGGCAAGAATTTATATTTCACCCCCATTAGGAAATGTTGCCTCCAATACCTATAGCAAACGCGTTATTGCGTATGTATTAATACATATGTATGTATGTATGTATGCACATACAAATACATACTTTGATAGAATTACGCCCCTGCTGATTTTGGCGCCATTTTACGCTGAGCAACATGCGACGCGTGCCACTTACGTAGGGTAAGGAGGACACTCGTAAATATTTAATGGTGACTTTTAGAGTTATTTCCGGTAAGCAATTTACTTACGTTGGCATGAGGCAAGCGCATTTTATTGCTGTTGTAGTACATTACGATTGTTGTTGCTATTCGCAAATTCCCAAGGCTATAGCTACCAACAGCGCTGCTGCCGTTGCATAAATTTCGAACTTATCCACTTTTGCTGCATATCGCTTATCAGCAGCGTCATTATTATTATTATTATCATTGTGAATGCCAACGGGACAGTAAGGCAGCAGTGCTAAAAGTAGCAGCACATCAATACCAATAATATTCGATAAATGTAAGCTACGGTACATCCAATATCAGCTGTATTAAAGTACTTAGAAGCAACATCATTTTTACTGGCAATTCAATTTTCGTTGCAGTCCCCAGCTAGGGAACAGATATCATTTTTTTTGTTTTGTTAATTCTTATGCTGTATGTATGTAAGTATATGCGTTTTCTTTTACCCCATTTATTTTTAGTTGCTCCTAGCTCACTGCTGGCTGTTGGTTGCCTGCTGCTGCAACGATAGTTTCCGGTATAAATTCGAACGGAAATTCAATTCAACTTCCTTTCAATAATAGCATTTTAATGCTTACAACTATGTTGCATCATGCAGCTCCTGTGCTCGTAACTGGGATTGCAGAAGGTCAACCTCCGTACTAGCATTGCTCATGCTGCTGTTAGAGTACTATGTACAGTCTGTATTATTATTGTTGGTATCATCTGCTATGCACACGGTGACCATATTTATGAGAGCCAAATACGGGACCAAACAAAATTTTGGAATTTTTTTCACACAGTTTTCCCTGAAACAGTATCCTTATAGTAACACCACAAATTTGTAGGATAATTTTCTCGAGATTTTTACCCCGTAAAATTTGTTCAAAAAATCTTTAAATTTTGGTATAACACATGTAATTTTAAGTCGGTAAGGCTTACCACTAATTTTTGGCAATTTTTTTTTTTTTGTTGACGGTGTTACGCATTTTTTCCATACAAAGTAAGTATGTTCGACCTTTTTTTTTTTTGAAGATGCAAATGACCAGCAATTTTCACTCGCAATTTTAATGAGTTACAAAACTTCAAACAACAATTTTTTCTAAAGACTCTAATTAGAAAGTTTGAAATTTTGGCGAAACATTGCAGAATTCATTTTTATAGTTTTTTGCACAAAGTTGGAAATTTGATATTATATGGTTTACGTTAGGAAAAGAGCATTACTTTCATAAAATAAACAATAAACATTAAATAATGTCGAGTACTAATTTCTATTTTGGCCACTGTATGTATTCCTCGATTCGAGTCACAGGCATTCAGATGAGAAAATTATAACTGTTTATAAAGAAAATTACGATATTGGTATATGAACAACATCACTTAAAGGCATGACATTTTAACGAGCTATTAAAGCGTCGGAACACCGAATGCGGAACAAATACAGGACATTCAAAGAAATACAGAACATTTGGCGTCCCGCATAAAATAAATAAATTACCTGGACAATGGGTCAAAAAAGAGGACTGTCCCGTATAATACAGAACGGATGGTCACCGTAGCTATGCATAAGCTTGCAGTTGGCGGTGTTGCAGTTAAGTGTACTCACTCACTCCCTCACTCACTCTGCACTTTGCACAATTGGCGCAATGTGTATTTGTTGCAATATTTGCTTGGCTCTTGCTGTCGTATTGTATTGCCGGACAATGCTCGTAAATCGAAATATTTAGTTGACGTTTTTCTCCCGCTTCGCTTGCCAGGTGCGCTCATCTCTGCTCAGCTGCATTAGCTTTGCTTACATTTAATACTCCTTTACGACTTATGAACGAAGAGCCAATTAAATATGAATATTTGTAAATGCATTGGTACGTGGTATGCTCTTAGTGTGCAGGTACTTCCTATACATATATACTCGTACATATGTATAAAATAGAGTGCTTTGGAGCGAGTACTGCATTTATTTTAAAAGCTGATAGAGTTTTTGAAATCGCAAAAGAAAATAAATGTAATGCACGATAATTTTGTAGCTCGATATATTAACTTATAAACTGATATATTCAGGAAGTTTAATGCTTATGTTATTTAAATTGTTAGTTAAGTCATATTAAAATCTTGATATAATTTAGGAGACCAAAGTTACAGCAAACTAAAGCCGATTGTCTCTTTATTATCAAATCAAAATTTATCGACACCCAAGCATCGGATGTATGAATTATTTGCAAATCAAGGATTTCTTTATTTTTTAACCGACTTCCAAAAAAGGAGGAGGTTATCAGTTCGTCGGAATATATATATTTTTTTTTTTTTTTTTTATGTATGTTACCGCATAACTTTGGACCACGTCAACTGATTTCGATAATTCTTTCTGCATCGGAAACGTAGTGTCTCAGAGGTGGTCATACTAATCTGGTTAAGATCCGATCAGCGGATCATGAGATATATATATTTATATATATTTTTTTATATGAGAGTTGAAGTCGGTTTTTTTTTTGCTAAAAATTACTTGTTCACTAACCATTAAGTGACCACAAATTGTCCAGATTTGGCAACGTCATTATAAATTGTGCTCAGTTTGGATTTTTATCATGAATAGACTAACGCCAGAAAAATGCTGGAAAATTATACGAAAGTGTTATATAGCAACATTCTGTTCAGAGAAGAGGCACATTTTTGGCTCAATGGATATGTCAGTTAGCAAATTTTCCAAATTTTCTATGAAGATAAATTCACAAGAAATTTATTCTTTGGCGTGCGTTATGTGCCATTGAAATCGTTGGTCTTTACTTTTTTAAAAATTCAAACCACCAAAAAGTTACCGTCAGAGGCGATCTTCATAGAGCCATTATCACCAATTGATTGGATTTTGAGTGGAAACATGTTTTACCCACAGCACTATGATCTGGCGCCTACTATTTGCAGGCCAAAAGTCCAGAAGTAAACAAATTGATTTGAAACTTGGTGTTTGGATATCGAATATGACGTCAGATTTTTTAAATTAAAAAAAAGTGTTGCCCTTACACCAAAAGCTGTAACTGGGGTTTTCGAGGTGGCGATGTCAGATTTTTTAAATTCAAAATGCGGGTCCAATTTGGGGTTATCGGATTCGGAACAAAAAACAAGTAGGGTTACGATTACTGTCGAAGTGGAAAGTTTGGCATCCTCAGCTCCTTCTGGTGAACTACGAAGTTCATTTTCGAACTGAGCTGACTGCGTGCTTTCTGCAGAAATGGTAAACTATTTTAATAAAACAAATTTCAGTTGCATAATATATGTATTCGTTATTTTTCCTGCTCTTTCTGTTGACAATCGGTTGCTTTGTTTTTTGAGTGAATGAAGCTCCTAAATAGCGGAAGCGCATGGACATGTCAGGATTCTGTCAACTAAATTATTTAATTGAGTGCTACCACAAATTCCTTTCCACCACGGTACTGGAGATATATCCAAGATATTTGGCAAAATCTGGCATTACGTTAATGTTCAGTGTCTGCGTCATCGCTTGAACGAATTCTAATCAGTCTTTCTCTACAGACAAATCAAGCTTACTTCCTTGTCTAACAAATTTGCAGCTTAATGTATCGGTTTTATGGTTTTTTTGAAACGGGTATCAAATATTGTTGTAAGCTATGTTTCTTCGGCATCATTCAACATCGAAGTTGTAAATAACTCAGGTTCAATTTTACTTTTGATATCTTCTGGCTATATTTTCCAAATATAACGACTATTCTGCCTCGTCTACTTAAATAGAGTACGTTCAATAGAAAGCGGAGCCGAGCTGAGACAAGCCGAGCCGAGATGAGTGAAGCTTTCAAATTGCCGTAGCCAAGGCGAATTTATATAAGGTGGTGTTGTTTAATCAGCTGTGTGTAGCGTTTGCTTGTCAAAATTTTATATTTTGCTAGTGAGTGAGTGAAAACGTGAGAGTGTTTGCATTTTCTATAGCCCTTTTTCATTCGGAGAAGAATAGCTGAAATTTGACAATCACCAGCTAAGAGCAAAAACAAAATACAAGTAATTGTTGTTGTGTTTGTTGAATCGATACCTCCTTATACGAATTCGCCTTGGCCGTAGCTATATGAAAGTGTCCATACGACAAGCTTTTTCATTAGCGTTTTCATTTCATTTCATTTTGGAGCTGAAAGCAAAGCAGTTTTTGATTTTGAATTTTATTATTTTATTTTCATAACGCTGCTGCAGACAAGATATCAAAATATTCAAATAGAAACGAATTTTACAACGAATCTTTTGAATAAAATTGAGCAAATATTTTTGCCGCTTTTCATTGACGGTAAGTTTTGTGGTATCTTTGCAGCAGTGTCTGTGAGAAATGCTCCGCTTCGCTTCGTGCAGTGTGAACACCAGCTGCTTTGCTTTGTTCCGCCTGGCTTTACTCGGCGCCACTCGGCTGTTTGTATGATCGCACCCTTTAACATAAGTTTCATGAAAATTTTAGAGTTTTAGATGCAAATTTTATTCAGTGAGTATCTACCCTAAATTAGTTACGAAAATGGGTATTAATGGGTAAATAACCAGCGTTCGGTAAATACCTAAGTGTAAACCCATTACTACTAATAATGAGGTTAGTCATTAAATTAAAAAAAAAGTATAATGAAACGTACAAGTTTGAACAAAAACTCAAAAATTGCATGTTTCACCTATGCTCGTGCATATCATTGCATTCTTGCTCTTTCCTTTAAGTAGGTCCGTCTTCTGGAAGCTCCCCTTTAATGATATTTTGCAACAAAAAGTTTAAACCGGTGTTTTGTTTTAATCTTAGCTAATCAAATATCGAAAAGCACGGCAAAATACCTGTAGAAGTTTCCTAAGAAAAAAACCGATTATTCAAAAAGTACAAGAAAGTGCAACATTATTTCCAGCCCAAAAACTGTAAATTGAACATTTTTTTCGAAAACTAATTTTATTTCATTTAGCATACTATATGGTACTTTTCTTGTTTCTTAATCACACACATATTACCTTACCTTCGTTATTCATACATACATTCTCTTTTTTGAAGTACCTTTATCACTCGCAGACTTATTCCAATTCGAACTACAAGAATACGGACTACGAATGAAAAAAATATGTGAACTTTTTGTAGAAATATCAACTTTAAATCGATAGTATCGATACTCTCGAAAATGTAGACACTATTGATAGTTTTGATTAAAACAATCCAAAAATTAAACATAACAACCATTATTAAAAACAAATTGGTGAAATATTTTTAGCTTTAAGCAGCATCTGCGCTCTGAAATTATTTGCCCTGCTTTGCTAAATGTCCTTCCCGACTCACAGGATAATGCATGTACCGCCGGCTTTTACTCCTACTGAATAATGTATGTATTAGTGAAACCTATCGATAGTGCTAAAAAAGCATCGATGTGTTCGATGGCCATCGATAGCATTCCAGCTTTGTAGACCGAGCCAAACAAGAAGAAGAACATGTTCTTTCGATAATTGGTCGGTCAATTAGCTACCAAGTTTATGCGATTTCACACCTCTATATAATTTTTTCTGAGGTTGCGTGAAATCATTTATATACAAGCAAATCTTACGAGTCCTTTGACTCAGCGACCATGCACCCAGCGACCATGAACCCAGCGGAAGGACTAGATGCAGAAGAACCTACCTTGGCTTCGAGAAGGTGAAAAAGGACTTGCTGGGTGTCTTTAAAAAGGCAAGGTGGTAGTTTTATAAACATTTGTGAGGACAAATATAACAATGGAGCAAGGAAGCGAGCACTCTAGGGATGCAGTTATTCCCTGAAATATTTGTACTCAAATCCCGTTCCTGCACGTTCTAGGCAGTGAAATAATTTACCATGACCTGATTCCTAGAGAAGTTCCCATCTGAAACTGATTTCTGTGGCTGTAAACATTTTGTTAAACTTATCATTTTAAACGAGTTAAGGCCCTTAAATATCTCAAATCACACTCAGTGCTACTTAATTTCTTCCAAATGTCTTCGAACTCATCTTCCTGTTAACAATTATCCCGCAAAGTCAACACAGCTCAGAAAAACCAATTCCTAACCGCATTTAGATGAGACTGATTAAAAAGCAATGGCATTACAATGACATAAAATATGGCAAGAAAAAAATCTATACAAAATTGAAAAGTTTTTACACAAGCAACTTAAATATTTAGTTCAACGTCAGAACAACACGGAAAACACGCAAAGAAGAAAACTGACACACGCCCATACATAACATACATACAATGTCCTGTGTGTGGGTGCGTGTGCGTGCGGAAAGTTAGCAGCCACTTTGAGTGCCGTTTAAAGTCGACGCACTTTTGTAATGAAGCATCTATGACCGACGACGGTCACGAGTAGTAATGGAACTTTTAGCTTTTGTTTCTTAATATAAGTACCTGCCTGTACTCATTTAATATAAGACATGTTGTTGTTGCGCCTATTATTATGCCATGCACTCAAAAATTGTGAACCTAATTGTGCGCAACCTTGCGAAAAGTTTGATTTATTATACTGAATGGCAGAAAATTTTCGTGTGCCACTGAGCAAACTAAACTGCCGCCAACTCAACTGGCAACTAACAAGCAGAAGACCTCCAAGCAGAAACTTGAATATACTTACATATATACATACATATTAGAGACTTTTCGAATGTCATATTTTGCACATTAGCGAATGCGAATGTTAGAAATAACACAAAAAAGCTATAATCAACTTAAGTCGCCGTTTTATAAATTACACGGTTCAACAAAATTTCAATTTCATCTCAAAAACAGGGCCAACCTCACCTTATAGATTTTTCGATGCTGATTTGAATTGCATTTATAAAGTTTTTCCAGTTTTTAGGAAACAAGCTGTTGCAGTATCAAAAAATGGCAAATTTCAATTTTTTTTTTATAGAATTTGGACTTAGTTTTTCCGCAGAAAAAAAACCACTGATGAATCTCGTATATTGATTTTTTAATGTTGATTTTTTCATGAAATTACTTTGTTTTTAAATAAATTCCAAGATTGGGGGTGGGAAAAAATGTTTCACTCATTTCTAATGAACTCATCGACATGAGGTAGAATCCATCAGACGAATAGAATTTTCATTAATACGTGTTTTTTTCTTCGGAAAAACTATGTTCATTTCAGGAAAAATAATTTTGCTGCCTTTTCTCCCATAAGGCGCTTTCTTAGAGGCTCGTATATAAGGCCAGTTGCACTGAACAATTGCTCACTTTCGACGAATAAAGTTAAAAATTAACTAAAATTTATAACTACAGGGTGATTTTTTTGAGGTTAGGATTTTCATGCATTAGTATTTGACAGATCACGTGGGATTTCAGACATGGTGTCAAAGAGAAAGATGCTCAGTATGCTTTGAAATTTCATCATGAATAGACTTACTAACGAGCAACGCTTGCAAATCATTGAATTTTATTACCAAAATCAGTGTTCGGTTCGAAATGTGTTTCGCGCGTCCGATTTATGGTCTACATAATCGACCAAGTGAGCAAACAATTAATGCGATTGTGACCAAGTTTCGCACTCAGTTTACTTTATTGGACATTAAACCAACCACACGAATGCGTACAGTGCGTACAGAAGAGAATATTGCGTCTGTTTCTGAGAGTGTTGCTGAAGACCGTGAAATGTCGATTCGTCGCCGTTCGCAGCAATTGGGTTTGTGTTATTCGACCACATGGAAGATTTTACGCAAAGATCTTGGTGTAAAACCGTATAAAATACAGCTCGTGCAAGAACTGAAGCCGAACGATCTGCCACAACGTCGAATTTTCAGTGAATGGGCCCTAGAAAAGTTGGCAGAAAATCCGCCTTTTTATCGACAAATTTTGTTCAGCGATGAGGCTCATTTCTGGTTGAATGGCTTCGTAAATAAGCAAAATTGCCGCATTTGGAGTGAAGAGCAACCAGAAGCCGTTCAAGAACTGCCCATGCATCCCGAAAAATGCACTGTTTGGTGTGGTTTGTACGCTGGTGGAATCATTGGACCGTATTTTTTCAAAGATGCTGTTGGACGCAACGTTACGGTGAATGGCGATCGCTATCGTTCGATGCTAACAAACTTTTTGTTGCCAAAAATGGAAGAACTGAACTTGGTTGACATGTGGTTTCAACAAGATGGCGCTACATGCCACACAGCTCGCGATTCTATGGCCATTTTGAGGGAAAACTTCGGAGAACAATTCATCTCAAGAAATGGACCGGTAAGTTGGCCACCAAGATCATGCGATTTGACGCCTTTAGACTATTTTTTGTGGGGCTACGTCAAGTCTAAAGTCTACAGAAATAAGCCAGCAACTATTCCAGCTTTGGAAGACAACATTTCCGAAGAAATTCGGGCTATTCCGGCCGAAATGCTCGAAAAAGTTGCCCAAAATTGGACTTTCCGAATGGACCACCTAAGACGCAGCCGCGGTCAACATTTAAATGAAATTATCTTCAAAAAGTAAATGTCATGGACCAATCTAACGTTTCAAATAAAGAACCGATGAGATTTTGCAAATTTTATGCGTTTTTTTTTAAAAAAAAGTTATCAAGCTCTTAAAAAATCACCATTTACTAATAAAACTACGTAAAATATGAATAGCACTGAAATATTTCACAGAACATCAGAAAAAGAGGCAAACGTTAACAAAGAATGCGAACACATTTGAGATCTACATATCTATATTTTCAACAACATGCGTCCAAGGGTTGTTTTGCCTGTAAAAAAAAACTAAGCGTTAAATTGGAACAACCTTTAAAATATGCGGTTGGGTGCTTACAGCGCTCTTACACGACATGTATTTGCATATCGATGGCTGAGTGGAAGATCGACCTATCTCAGCAGCCAGTTCGAAAACGCTCTATCTCAAAAAACTTTTCAAGAACGCCCTATTTCAGAATTTAATTGAAAAACACTCTATCTCAAAATTCGGTTCAAAAACGCCCTATCTCACTTCAAAATGTATTGAAAATATGCTGATATAGGGCGTTTTTGAATCGGCAGCTGAGATAGGGCATTTTTGAAACGAATTCTGAAATAGGGCGTTCTTGAAAAGTTTTTTGAGATAGAGCGTTTTCGAACTGGCTGCCGAGATAGGTCGATCTTCCACTCAGCCATCGATATGTAAATGTTACTTTTGGAACTTTTGGAACGTATCTGAAACTTTATGATGAAGTATTAAAATTTTATTTTCAAGCTACCTGGAAATTAAAAAACCATTTTGAGAATTTGTAAAATGATTAGCACTTCATTATTTTGGAATGTTTAATTCAAATATATATTTCCATTTTTCGCTGAGTACAAATTTACTGACTAGCCAGGTAATGTTTTTCAAATTTTTTCACAAATTTTTTTTTATAAAATTAGAGCTCACTATCTAAAAAAATTATATAAATCCAACTTCTAAACTTTATGCAAAAATTAAAAAAAAAATCCACACATTTGTATTAGAATTGCAAACCTTTTGTAATGTTTGCTGACTGCATACTGCCAATAGAGAAGTATTACATAGTTATATGCTAATAATTTACAAAATTTTTAAGTAATAAAAACGATCACTTAAGTTGATTATAGCTTTTTTTTTAAGTTATTCCTAACATTCGCATTCGCATTCGCACATTCGCATTCCGAAAATTCGCATTCGCGAATGTGACAAATATGACATTTGAATCATCCCTAGTACATATGTATGTAAGAGAAAATGCCGCTGCTCTATTGGAGTGCTGCCGACGTTGGCGTCAAACGAAGTCAAAAAAGTCAAATAGTTGTCGGAGCAAATTTGTCATTGAAATATTTCGCAGGTTAATTAAGTTATTATAAAAGCAGGTAAGTGCTGGCAGCAATCGAGATTGGGGTTGGCCAGAAGGTGAAGAACGCGCAGTTAGTTACGAGTGCTGCTTATTGGAATTTCTTAAGCGCTTACACGCTCGTTTGATTGTTTGAGTGCGCGCATTGTAAGCGCTGTGTGGATGAGTAGTCGGCAAGAGAGCAGGGGTATGCGTGGCAAAGGTGATCTCTGGGCTCTTGTTACTTACGAAGTATATAATAAAGCGTTGAGAGTGCCGACTGCGATAAGTATGCGTCTGTGTTGTTGTTGCTTTTATTTGTTTTTGCATGAAAGACATTCATGAAAATTTACGATAGCACTAGACGTTTGGCGGCTTGGCAACGGTAAGGGTGGCATGAGTTGCATGAAACAAAATAAAATTTCATATGCAGAAAATTTTTCAGGGTGGATCCGTAACAACGGAAGGGGTTGCGCAACTTTTGTGCAACAAAAGACAAAAGTAAGCAGCATCGTAGTTGTTGCCGCAACACCTTGTGGAAAAATCAGGTAAACCGAAAGAAAGTAATGACAATATGGGCACACATATATCTATGTATGTAAATACGCACTATGTATTGCTCAGTCTTAAATGTCTAAACTAATAAATAGCAATTTTCTACACTAAAACAAATATTGGAAAATGTCAAAACTTTGTAACTGCAAACACAGCAAGTTTTTGAATGAATATATGAAATTATGCACGTGTTCGAGAGTGTACGAGATAAGTGCAGCCACAAGCAAGCGAAATTTAACACCACTTTATACTAAAGTGCAACCTTTACACACGTAAGTGGCCATAAACTGAGACTAACGATTGTTTTCTCTTTTTTGTTTCTTTTTCATATGCTTTCTTATTTATTTATTTACATTTTACTCTTCTCAATGCAATAAAGCATTTGCTCTAGGAGGCGACGTATCATAAAATCTGGCTGCCACAATTGTAATATGAAGCCTGTAGATGTTGGCAGGACGCGCAAGTGCCGACATAAAATGGCTCAAAGAGGTAAACTAAATGGGAAAGATAAAAATGTTATACATAAAGAGAAACGGAGAAGGACGATGAGGGTAACAACTGTAACAAAAAAAGGTAAACAACAATACGCGATAAAAAAGAAATCAAGCAAAACTTTAAAGTTTTTCAGAGCTTGTACCTTAGCGTCCAAACCTATGCAGCGTTTGGCTAATAAAATAAAGAAATTTGTAATAAAAATGAAAAGTGCCAACAACAGCAAAAACTATGAGCAGAGGAAGCAGTAAAAAGGAAATACTAGCCAGACTTGACAAATTTGCTGACAGCAAGTGCTGGGAAAACAATTTTATTTTATTTTTTCTCTTCATATGTAGTCTAAGTTACACCACAACAATATGCAAGCATATTTTGTTTTATTTATTTTATATTTCGACTCAAGTAAAAACACCTCGCTACAATTCTTTAAATATTTAGTCTAAAGTTTAAACTGAACGAAATATTTGCAATAGACCCATCTACATATTTTAAGCGAAATAATAAAGAAAACAATAATTTATATAGAAACGAAATGCACAAAGAAATAAATGGAAAACCTTAAAGTTGTTGGAAGCTTTCTAAGAAAAAAAACTAAGGAACTACAAAATTAGTATCTATTTCAGAAGGCGTGGGGCGTAGGTGAGTTTGACTATAAATGGAAATTATAGTGGTTGTTGTTGTTGTCGTAATATCATACAAAATTTGTCAACAAGTTGAGAGAAATCTGTTGAAGTGACAGTTAAAAGATTTTGGTTAAGCTCAGTAGAGCGAGCTAAAAATTTGTTCGTTATTTAACCTGTCGACAGCTTTCAAAAATGTTTAGTTTTTCTTTTTCGAAGTTAAAAAATTGTATTGCAGTTTAATTAATCAATTATACTAAATACAGGCCTCCACGTAAACGCAGACATTATTTTATTGGTTTTGTGACATTATTTTGCATAAGAATATATATCCACTGCAGATATGGAAGCACTTCTCAATATTACACCCCTTCATATGATAATACAAGGGGAAACAGCAAGGCATGCTACATAGGAAATAAAAATTTCAAACAAGGAAAAGAGGTCATCATGGCTAAAATCCTGTTGTCAGACCAAATTAGTCGCATGCTCAGCTTTATGAATAATTACAAGATCTTATATGTATATCAAAAAGTCAGGATCTTTATCAAGTTTACAAATGCTAGCTGGCTGAATTCAGGAAGCTTGACAAAGAACTGCATAAGAGGTATATTAGGAATTTGTGATACAATATTTAACGAAAGCCTTCTGGACCTATATTAAATAGAAAAAGTCAATTTCGAATGTTCCATTCTCTATATTTTTTAGATATAAATATGCCAAAACTACAGAAGATTCCTCTTTGTCATTTGGCGCTTTATCCGTGTCGGGAGAAGACCTCATCCATATCCGATGATGATGGTCTATCACTTCTCAAAAACTGTTATATACTCACTAAGCCATTAATGTTAATTTTTATTAAGTCGCGCCCTGTTGAGCTATTTCTACAGGACTAGAAGAAAATTCATCTAACTCCAATTTTTAAAGGGGGAAATAGAAACCACGCCACAAACTATAGACCCATTATGAAATTGACAACAATTTCGAAATTATTTGAGATCGTTGTTAAGTCAAAGCTGAATTTCGCAATTTCTAGGCTTATAAGCCCGAATCAACGCGGCTCTACGGGGATGGTCTCGGTATCTAATCTTGCGATTTTCCCAGAGGACTGTCTCGATAGCTTTAAGACTGGCTATCAGGTAGAACTTTTTTTTACTGAAGCTTAGATCATATTAGATGTTGAGATAGGTTTCCTTTATTTCACTAAGAACGCAAAAATTGCGTATGTGCCGGTATCCGGTAGATATCCGGAATCCGGCCTTTTTCTGTTATCCGACTATCCGACCTTTTTCTGTTCTCCGACTATCCGGCCGGAGTTTCGGATTTCGATTATAAAAAATTATATTTAAAAATCTAGTTCACATTTTTTTTTAAATTTCTATAACAAAATTTCATAGTATCTAATTAATAATTAAGAATTAAAAATTTATATATTTTTCATTGCAAAAACACGCATTTATGCATTACCGGTCAATAACCCATTTTGGTTTTCAACATAAATGCGCCCCGACTCTTTTTGAGGTCGCTGGAGAAGGTGGTTCGCAGAGACACTTCATTGCCAGTGTAAACAAATTTGGAAATTTTTAGCGACTACAAAAATAATAGTAGGCGATTAGACATATGTTTGTGGGTGTTGGCCGCGCTTTTCCTCCGATTTGTGGCTTGAGCATTAATGTTGTCCAACAAGACAAGTGACCTAAAGTTTTACGCTGAGTCCGAAGTGCGATTTTATTTTTATGAGAAGCTCGGGGGTTGGCCATTGCCTGCCGGGGGGGCCGCTATTAAAAAAAAAAAACTTTTTTTTATGTTGGGTTGAACCGTGCTTTAACCCAGGCCCTGCGGAATGTTAGCACGCACTGCTAAAGCAGCGGCCGTCTTCTTGCCTGGGTATAGGGTATAGCTGTAAATATTTCTCCATTTCTCCATCGTATGGGTATTCACATCACTACAAATTGGAATCAGTATCAGAGCCATTGGCCATTTCCCCAAAACATTGCTAGATATCCTGGTCTCGCTCTTTGATAGAGTTTTCACTAGAATTCGGCCTTTTTCATATGAGTCAGCCGGTTTCTCCATGCTAACTGATTATATTGTCTTTGGCGTTTTTCCTCTACCTACCAAAAATAATCGATAAATTCGGGTTGCAGACGGATAAATTATCTTTTTAATACAGGATTTTATCATAACTTGAATTTCTAAGGAGAAATTTTGAATTCTTAATCACGTATTGGAAAGTTCAGTTCGAAACAGCAGATAATCCAGCTAAACAAAAAGACCTAATATAACAATATGTATTGTGAAATTTATTAAGAGCAGCAGTCTAGCGGATATCCGATCGAATATCCGAATCCGGCTCTTATTTTCTACAGGTTATCCGGAATCCGGTTATCTGGCTAAATCGCTATCCGGCACATTCCTAGCAAAAATGCACTTAAAGTTGTAGTTATACCTAAATATAAAAATATTTCAAAAATGCACTCTTAACTCCAAGATGACATTGCAAATTTATGCTTATTCGCAAAAATTCAATATGCTCAAATTTTTTTCGATACCAATATAAATATAAGTATTTACTTGCATACACATATGTATGTACATACATATGTATATATGAATGTATGTTAGCTAGGCCAATCAATCGACAGTAGACTTAATATGCCACCTTGTACCAACTAAAAAGCAATAAAGCGATTTAGTCTGAGAAAAAGACACGCAAACAAATGACAAATTGACAATCATCGCCTTGAGACGCGTTGAAATAACCATTTCATATGAAATATTTACATGTGAAATGGGGAAGAAAATATGAAAGTTTCCAAATAAAAAAGTGTAATCAAGCATAATGAGCAGTTAAGCAAAGAGCACACGCAATAAATTTTATTAGCATAGAGAGAATATTGGATGCCGGTAAGCAGAAGACGACACATTGGAAGAGCATATGTGTGTATGCATGTACATTAGGGTGGTCTAAAAATTGTATGTGGGGAAAAAGGTAAGTCCGAATTTGAATACTCTAACCCCCTAGAATGGTTCTACTTGTATATCGAAAAACATAATACCCCTGTTCTTTATTTAACCATTTTTTAATATATTTTTTTATAGGTCCCCCGAAACCCCCAAAAAATGCAATGGTGCAACCTATAAAAATCGCTGGTTTTAAGAAATGGTAAAATAAACAACTCGGTATTATTATTAGAAGTCTCTATAGTCTTTCCATAGAAAAATGTTGATGTCCAGTAATTATATACCAGAAGTGTTCTTCCCATGGAAAACTTAAGGCAATTTGAGCGGCCATTAAATATTTTTCGGTTTCGAAATAAAAAAAACAGGGGTAGATATATTTTTTCTATATAGAACAATGCTAGGGGGTGAGAGCAATAAAATTCGGAGTACTTTTGACATGCGTTATGTGAACCACCCTAATGTGCGCTCATCGGTAATGGACAATGAAATTTTCAAATTGTAGTTAGTTTTAGGGAAAACTGATACCTAAAAGAGGAGGAAAGAAACTAAGAAACTAGCATGCAAATTTTGTTTCCACATCTTGGCAAATCTGTTTAACAGTATGAATATGCTAATAGGTTAAGCACTGCACAAACTGGAAGGAGCTTTCGAAGCCAAACAAAGAATCGTGTATTATCTGCTTTAGCTGCACCAAAAATTTAAACCTTTCCAGCCTTTACTCAAACCTTAATACACGAGCTAAACAAATTAGTGCAACGAGGATAACGAGGGAAAGTCAAATTACCGCCTAGCGAAAAACCAGGGTCGCATGATTTAAAAACCTTTCTGATTTTAAATCCACTTTTAATTCAAAAATGTATTTGTAAGTGTGATTCGATTCATCGACCAAATAAAAAAAGTTATTTGATTAATCAATTTTATTTGTGATTTGATTTGCATTGGAGGAATCACTAGTTCGAGTGCAATTGATAAAACAAATGGACGCAAAGTTCGTGGCCCTTGGTATTATACTAGCTAGGCCAGATGGATGCATCTGCACTTGGTTGGTATAAATGCACGAAGGAAAAAAATCCTGGAATTTTTTTTTTTTTTGATAAATTGTAAATGTACCCAAAATGGTGCATGTATATCGTCACCTGAAATGGAAAAAGTAGTGACTGATATTTTAATGTTTTTTTTCCATAAAATTATGTGGGGAGTTGTAATTCAATGAAATCCATCATATAAATCCAAAAGTGAGTTTCGATTTTTTTTTTAGTTATTACTTTTTTGCATTTCAGCGATGATGTTTGTTACGTCTTTTTGCATTTCAGGTGATAATATATACCGATGTACTTTCAAACTAAAAATGGGCTGAAAAGAGTACAATTGTACCTACATTTCCATCACTGATGTGGATTTATACATATGTGTCATGAAATCAGGCCAATGACAAATAAATAATCTGGGTGCTAAGCGAGGGAAAAGCGTGAATCCAAATTATGTTGTTAATCAAAACTAATATGCATATTTGCATGTTTTAACCTAATTTTGTTTTCTCTGTTTATGTTACATACATATGTACATATTTATATGTAAATGTAATTTAACAATTGCAAACACAAATAAGGGTGAATATGTATGTTTATATGAATATTTTTCACCTTAGGGTGAACCTTTCCTTTCGAAGTTGGAACCAACTAAAACTTCAATCTAAGCTGATATCCAAATGGAGGAATATTTTAAAAAGAGGCATTGATTCAGTCATCATTCATATATTATGCGCCAATTGTGCAACTAATTTTTATGGTATATAGATTGTGTTATACACACCTGTTAACCCTTATATGCTATATAACCACATACGTGAATATGGTGGCGGACGGTGTTGTAGTGGTGTATGTAATGTCAGTTCATCAAATATAAGTTAATGGTATGAATCGTCGGCCGCTGTGGTGTAGTGGTAAGCAGTGCGCGCTTCCACTCCACAACGCCTGGGTTCAAACTTTGGTCAAAGCAACATCGCAAAAATATAGAAAAAAGGTTTTTTCTTAACAGCGGTCGTCCCTCGGCAGGCAATGGCAAACCTCCGAGTGTATTTCTGCCATGAAAAACAGCTTCTCATAAAAATACAATCGCCGTTCGGAGTCGGCGTAAAACTGTAGGTCCCTCCGCTTTGTGTGACAACATCAAGGCGCACGCCACAAATCGGAGGAGAAGCTCGGCCAAACACTAACATATGTGTACGCGCCAATCTATTATTTATATTATTAGTATGAATCAATATTTCAACGAATGTGTGAATATTTCTTTGACACGTTTATCTTTTCGCTTCCTCTCAGTATCTATTTTGCTATTTTCCTAGCAAATCCAAATTTAACTTCTTATAAATAATTGACATTCACTAATGGCTGTCTAAGTATGCTGCTAAAATTTCACATTCGTTGAAATTCATTTCATCCTTACCTGAAAACAAACACTTTAACCGCAGACATGCGGTGATAAATAGTAAATTTCCAATGAATACTTAAAAATTAATTCTTAACTGCGCAACCAGAACCGAATAACCGAGTTCAAAAGATTGACAGAGTTAGTCTAGGCAGAAATTAAAGTCAAGGCATGAAAAAGTATTGTATGTATTTTATATACAAACGAAGATATTCATCATACATACATACATACATATATTTTAAATATTTTAAACATACATATGTATGACTATGTTTTTTTACTCGCAAAACCTTTAAAGGAGAAAAAATTAGTTTGCCCTCTTACATTTATGTACGAGTATGTACATACATTCACACTCACCTTTACTCGCCGGCGGTTTTCGTGTGGCCCAATTCGTTCGAATCGAACGCGAGCCAAGCCATTGTCCATTCATAGCTGCAATGGCGCTTTCGGCTTCCTATTGAGTAACGAAAATGAGAGAAGAGTAAATAAAATTGCTTCCCAATTGAATTAATTATAAAATTTCTGGATGCTATGAAAACTATGATAAAAGAGTAAAAATTCGGGAATGAGGATTTGTGGGACTTGCTTTTTAATTAAGATGAAAGAGTGGACAAAAGTTTTCTCTTAAATTAATATCTAATGAAATGAAGTCAACAAAAATTTTAAGCAAATACAACACGAAAGTACTTACCGATTTTTTGACAAATGACACAAATCCATAACCCTTGGATTTCAATGTTTGTGGATCGCGTACAACGCGGCAATCACTGTAAGGAGAGAAACAAAAAGAAGAGGAGAATATAAATATTACATTGAGAACTTTTGTGGTTGACATGACAACTGAAAAGAAATGATTGTGTGAGAGGGTGGATTTATAATTAAAATAAATTAGTACTTAACAGGGACGCATTTCGGCGAACTTATTTATACAACTATGTACATCGAAACGTATGTACATACTCGTATATACAGATGTGGGTATATATGTGGGTACATACCTAAGCGTATACCAACTAAAACTGGTACCAATTCGTTGAATTAGCGTTGTGTTAATCCTGCTGGGAGTTTAGCGGACAAAACTTTTTAATAAAGTAAAATATTAAAGCGTCCAAAATGATGCAAGCCAGCCATTAAGTGTAGACCACATCCCGTTTACCTACTGCACCCGTGAGTGTGTCAGAAAATATTTGCTCTATTTTTTGTTTACACAAATATAAATTTATGTATCTGTGCGTGTGTACGTGCAAGCCAGTACTCACTTAGGTACGAGTATGAACATTCGTTTGCTACTTGGCGAGCAAAAAGGAAAAATAAGTTTTACAAAATAACAAACATTCATTTGTAATGAACGCAGAAGCAAAGCGATACAATGAGCAATAGCCGAGTTGCTAACCCAACCTCCGTCGCCAAAGAGGATTTTAACATTTATGCAAATTTTAATAAAAGTTAATTTATAATATTTTTGTGCTAGAATTTTTAAAATAGTAGTATATATAGGTGTAACGAGAGTGAATGTGGCCCTGGAGTGCTTACCGGCTGTAGCATACTTATGTATGTGTATACGCGCAGTGCGAAAGGCGGGAGTTGAAAGCATTTGGCGCTTACTTTGTGGCCTTCACTCTCTCCTCACAAGGAAGGTTTTCGATAACACAACAAAACATCTCACCCACATGCATCAGATACGGGTATTTTTTCAATCCCATTAGCGATAAGAGACTGATACAAAGCTGAAGGGGATGATGCATAAAACTCCTCAAATAAAGTTGTCAAGGTTCATATCGTTGTTTAAAGTACAAACCGCGTATGAAGATAATGCAAAACCGCGTATGTGAGGTTGCAGTAATTGCTTTTTAGAGAGTAAAAACGCTCACATTTTTGAAAACCGTTGTTTATTTTATAAAGCAATCGCATTTCTGGCTAGTATATTTCAGGACCAATGGGTAAGGCTTGAGCCAAGAGCTTCGGTGAGAAAATCCAATTTTTGGCAAAAATGTCAGTTACGCGGTTTTGCAGAACGACGGTACGCGGTTTTATACTTTAAACGGCGAGATATTTAAATGTTTTCCGTAGAAGTGAAGAAGAAGGCGGAGATAAACCGAAGTGAGATAAATAATTCTGTTTTAATTTCTTTTACGTTGATTAAATAACTTTTTACTTTCTTTTAGCTAATTTGCTATTTTTTTCTTAAAACGATTCAAAGTACAACGTGGCATTAAACAACCATTATTTGGCAGGTAGCATGTATGAAGGACGTTCGAAGTATACTAAAACCTCGCTAGATAAAAGTATATTACACGGCTCAACAAAATTTGGTCGTATTTTATCTCAAAAACAGGGCCGTCTTCATCTTACAGATTTTTTAATGCTGATTTGGAGTGCATTTATAAAATTTTTCTATCTCGTCCAGTTTTTGAAAAAAACTTCCTAAGTGTGAAGTGAAAAAACTTAAATATATAACTTGGACATACTTTTTCTGAAAAAAAATTACGATTTATGAAAATCCAATTCCTCTGCTGGATTCTACCTCATGTCAATAGATTGAGTAGGAAAGAAAGGGGTGAAACATTAAAAAAAAATTTTACTTCAAATCAGCATCAAAAAGTCTATGAGATGAGATCCGCCCCCGTTTTTTGAGATAAAATGCGACCCAATTTTGTTAAACTGTGTTTTTAGGGACGGTAAATTTGTTAAAAAACGCCTCAAAACTTTCGAAGGAAAAATTGCTTTTTTGGTAGAAATTTGAAAAGATTTACAGTTGGTAGTAATTGCTAGGGCCAAATAAGAGAGTACCTGATTAAGCCAATATGTAATTTGGAAGTAATTGCCAGAAGTTAATGGAAACGAGTGATTTATGCATTTCTTTATTAGTGGATATATTTTTAATTACATTATTCTTGTTGATTTGCGCTATAAAAGCCAAAGCGATTTTATTCTAGTCCAAAAAGCATGCCAGTCATTTCTGGCTGACATTTGATTGGCTAATCTTTGTTTAAACCAGTCAACTCGAGCTCGTACACACAAAGCCCGGAGATATTAAAAATTTAAATATTTTTTATGTAACTTTTTTTGCTCACATCTATGATCTACATATTTATGTATATAGTCAAAAATCTCTTCGTTTTAATATTACCGCTAAAGAAGAGTTTAAATATTTAGAAACACACAAAGCACCAAAAGAAATATTTTTGTATTGCTAAAATATCTGAAAAAATTTCTTATTAAAATTTGTATTTTTATTTAAAAGGTAAAATTTTAGGGCCTATTGCAAACCACGAACTGCAAACTGAGTTTATTTTTATATATATATTAATAGAGAATTTTATCTATTTTCGTTTGGTGCTAAACTGTACTTGGAATTTGATTTTTAAATTAATCTCCAAAAATTACATAAAATACCCCAGTGTGCCGATTAGCAATTAAAATATACACATAAATGTAGTGTAAGACATATATTGGTGCCCTCAAAAAAGCGGTTTCAAAATTTTATTGCGACGTATATATATGTGTAGTTATCCATCACTCCCGCTCTTTATAAGAACATTAGGAATCTCTCAACCCCAGCGTCTTCTGTCGGGTAATTTCATAGTCAAAATATTCCCTTTCAATTGGCTAACAAATGTTATAAATATAAGCCAAATCGACAAGTAAAGCCCACTTTTAGGAATATCCTGACCCCAGCGCCGCCTAGCGAGCAAATTTTTGGTAGAAATATTTCTTTTCAAGGTACTGATACATGTTCCGAATATGAACAAATCGGTTAGTGCTTTAGTGACATTCAATACACAGAAAACTCTATGAAATTGTGAAATAGTGACGTCTCAGCTTTCTTCATTTTTTGGCAACAACAACAAAAAGTTTAGATTTTTTTTCGAAAACCCTTCCACATTGAAGGTCCAAAAAAGTACTTTTGGCAGAATTGGAATCGGTGTAGCCGTTTGGTCAGGCATACGGAAAATATTTCATTTTTATATATTTGGTTATAGATATGTATATGACCTTATTAATAAGAAGTAAAATAGATTTACGGAGCTCTATAAAGTGAAATTTTTTTTTTAAATTTTCGATTTATAAATCAGTTAAAGTCTTCTGTATTTTTTATGAATTTAGGCGATTGGTTGTTACTTTTCCAAATAGTTTTTCATTGAAAATGGCCTCAAGCTCAATAAAATTGTTGAATGTAATTCACACATGTAAATATTTACATTCAAAATTTAGTTAAATAAATGATGATAAACATTAAAAAGCAACAATCTCTCCTAAATTACTGCTACTCCCGACTCCTGCATTTAGCTTGCAGTTATGAATGTAAAAATTTTTATTTTTTGTAATATTTCTTACTTCAGCACAACCTTTTAAATCTTTCTAAACTCTCAGCAAATACACACACATGTATAAGTCTACTTATGTAGGTGGCTTCAATTTCCATCCATCCTTTAGGCAAACACTTCACATGGTGTCACTTTCTCGTCTTACTGTTAGCCCGTCAAGTCAACAACTAAGCATACCAGTTAAGCTCCGAAATGGTAGCGGATTTTTAGGCGCTCACTTATGTAGTTGCCATTCACATATGGATATACTTACATTCCATGTGAGTGTGTTTGTTTCATTTGCCTTCTGCCGGCTGTCAGCCACACTACTTACTATTCTTCCAGGCACAGCGCAAGGTGTCGCCTATGTTAACCACTTTGTTTGCTTTTTTAGCTATTGTCGTTGTTGTCGCTAAAGAAGTTCGCTGTCTGTCTGCTGTTGACAGGCAAATCCGCGTTAAATATTCGACAAATAAGCGTAAGTCAAGCGATTTCCAGGCCAGAGTAGTGGAAAAAGCCGGATTTCGTGGATAAATATTTATATTTATTGTAGGTATTATGAAAATAGATCTGCATTCATACATACTTATGTACATAAATAGAGAAGTAATAGTTGGTGGGTGTTGAACTCAATTTATGCATTAGGATTACCTGGTATTTTGGTGAGGCGCATAAATGTACATATTTGTTGACTGTTAAGGACAATAAACGTTTGTATGAATGAAAGAGGGGACAAAATAAACAATTCAGAAGAGGCCTTCAGGAATTTCCCATATATGTAATATTTAGCGTCCCAGGTATTTTAAAGTACGATTTGGGTTTGTTGAAGAAATTAGCATTTTGGCGACATTTTTTGGAAGAAATTATAAGGAATCGGCGTAGAATCTCAATTTTTCGTATGTAACATTTATTTTATACGGGACTCCAAATGTTCGGTATTTCTTTTAATGTACTGTATTTGCTCCGTATTCGATATTCAGTACTTTTACGCCTTTAATAGCGCATAGAAATCAAATTCTCAAAGTTTGGAAGAGAAGTGGATGATTTCAAAGGTCCGTTTTCTCGTCCAGTTCGTTTCAAATGATGTTCACTGCATTGTACATGGCCGAAATCCAAGTAAGAAAAAAGTTCGTTTAATAGCACTCGTGTTTCTACACATCGCCTTCACTACCTAGGGTCATTTCTAAAAATTCGGGGTATAAATCTCGAGCGCAAAGCACGAAGCTATCGAAAAATATCCAACAATTTATTATTTTAATACTTAATATTAATGTATGAGTACTAATAATAAGGATGCTGTTTCAGACTAATGTCACCGTATGTATGACTCCAAAATTTTGTCCATGTATATTTAATAGCATTATATGTGAAAGCTAAAAAATTGGGCGTAATCGGTATATTTCAAAGCATCCACTCTTACAAACATAACCTCAAAAACGACTTAAAAAGGCCGTTAAAATCGGAAACATGAACCTATTATTACGAAATTTTACCACGAGTTCCATCATCACAATGTGAATAATGATAATAGAATGGCGCTTACACATATGCTAGTGTTTGGCCGAGATTCTCCCAAGATTTGTGGCGTGCGCCTTGATGTTGTCACACAAATCGAAGGGACCTACAGTTTTACGCCGACTCCGAACGGCGATTGTATTTTTATGAGAAGCTGTTTTTCATGGCAAGAAAACACTCGGAGGTTTGCCATTGCTTGCCGAGGGACGACCGCTGTTAAGAAAAAACATTTTTTCTATATTTTTTTTGCGATGTGATGTTGCTTTGACCAGGGCTTGAACCCAGGTGCTGTGGAGTGGAAGCGCGCACTGCTTACCACGACACCACAGCGGACGACCATCCCAATTTGAGGTTACGTTAAATGTCGCCAATTTGAGCAAATTTTTTTTTTCAGAAATCGGTAGAAAATATTTCGGTTTTTAATTTTTTTTATCGTAAGAAGACAAAGGAAACACAGTTTTATCCATCAAAGGTGTCAAAGATAGCGTAATTTTTGTTTGTTTATTAAAATACTCGATTATCCTGATTTTTGTTTTCTATTTTGTCTAGTAAGTGCTATGTTTTCATATGAACCTACGGTAAGAAAATACAAATAAAGTTTATAAGAAAAACAGATTGCTTAAGTGAACAAAAATCGAAATTAGTTTAAGGGCCAAATTCACAGTGTAGTTAACTCAGAATCAGCAGTGAACTACAGACTTTTGTACTGAAATTGCACACGGAAATGGTGCAACGGAAATGGTTGGGGCTCAAACAAGTGCTTCTTGTGTGTATGTATATGGTATTAATTTAACAAAAATTTGCTAATAAAAGGTTAAAGCATAACATTTAGAAAAAGACCAATACAAGAATGAAAGCAAAAGTGAGTACGTACATAGATAAAGAAAAGGATAAAGGCAAAAGTAAAAATAAAAACAAAAACAAATATGCGTAAAGATAAAGGCAAAAATGGAGACCAAGGTAAATTTAAACACTTTACCTATATATATAAGGGCAAAGGTGAAGGGGAATATGTAGATGAAGAAAATGATAAATATAAAAAGTAAAGATGAAGATAGGGAAAGAAAGATTAAAATAAAGGTATCGGAAGAGGAAAGGATATAGAGAGAGACACAGAGACTCAATCCGGGAACTATTTTGGGATTTTAGAGATTTTCAGGATTTTCGGCACTTATCGATATTTTTATCGGATTTTTTATACATATTTTTATCGATTTTGTTATACAAATTTTTACTACTGCAACAACAGCTCACAAGCTCTTCAAAAACCACTCCATACTATGTGCTTTTATTATCGATTTTACTTGGCTTTCAAGTATTTTTTGTACAGTAAATTACCACAAATTGCGTTACACTGGAATTTTATAAAATGGCTAATTTTTAAATTAAATTCTAAAAATAAGTTTGAAACGTTTTCGATTTCTAAATTTATGTAAACGACAGTCCAAAACTTCATAAAGTTTAACTTGTTTTCAAAAATATTAATAAGATTTTTAGTAGCACGCTTCCAATGTTACAATAAATTAAATTTCATAGCCAAAACGCACTTTTTTTAGTTTGTCATAGCCTTGGACAGGCCTCCCTGAAGCCGTGGAACAGGCAAATTACAAATTCCTATTGATAGAATAGGTGGAAGGCTCCCTTAAATATCTGACCAGTCCCATACTTAAATGATTTTTTTTATGATAGCAAATATGTGTAGCTGGTGTTTTTAGCTCTGTTTAAAAATAAAATATTTCAATACTTACGAAATTTCACCAAATGGTGTAAAAGCTTCACGCAATTGTTGGGTTTCGATTTCTGAGCTTAAGTCGCCGACGAAGATGTGAAATTGTTCTGAAATAAGAAAAATAAATTTTAACATTTAAATACAAGAAAAAACAGAACTCTTAAAATGTAACTTGAAATAGCTTACAAATATTATTATTTCAACTTTAAAACTTCAACACGAACCATACATTTGTATGTAATGGTGCACCACCATTAAACACATAACATATATGTATGTATATGTGTACATATTATGTAGATATAGCAGTAACCCACAAAAAGAGAAAGTTTTAGAATAAATTTTATACAAATACACAGCAATTTGCATAATATAATCTTCAGCTTTAAATTGAGACTAAAAAATGATAGAAAGTCAAGAAGGAGACGAAATAAGTGATTGCGTACATTGAAGGGTGTAAATAGTTTCTACAGCTGTGTCGTATATAAACGCTAACACATTGCCATGTCTAGCCATATATTTACTACTACATACATAGCTACATATTTATGTGTATAGTATAAATATACTATTGAAACATTGATAACTCATAACTAATATTTGTTTTTCGAAACTTATTTATATATATCAAAATATTTAAAATTTTATTAGCAATTTTGTTATGTATATAACTCCAATTTCGGAATATGGTCAGTTATGAGTTGCCAATGTTTGACCATCGGTATGCATTTACTGCCGTACATATAAAAGTTGAGATATTTTATTGAATTAATGTAAATGGTCCTAAAATGGCAGCCAATAATTTTTATTAGTCCTTTTTTATTCAGCGCTTTCACAACCGGCATTCTTATTCTTGGCATTTATTCTTGATTTCAGAATCACTTTTGTAACGAGTTTGTGCCAACAAAAAAAGAACCCATGAAGCATTTGGTGCAATAAAAGGAAACGAAATGGAAAATATAAAAACTACCAAGAGGAATAAAGGTTGACCAGACATAAGTACAAATGGTGAGTGTAGGGTGAATAAATGAATGAAAATAAAAACGGGTTAAGTGTAGCGAATATTTTACTTTTACTTTACAACTGGCCAAGGGGAGGACAAAATTTCCAATAAACATTACTCTGAACTACTTTCAATCTCATTTCTTAAATTTGCATAATAAAAAGTATATATTGTAGCATTTTTTTAAATTTGCAGACATTGCACAGTGTAGTGAATTGTGTAGTTTACACTGGCTGTACAAATTAAATTTGTTGAAAATAAAAATATAACTAAAGTTTAAAGGAGTAAATCTAAAAATCATGTCAAACCATGTTTTTTTTATTCCATAAGTCAAAAATGTGGTATCTTTTGTTTTGTTGAAAAATAAAATAAAAATGTGCCACTCTTTTGCCCTTTGCGAAATAATGAGGGTTTAGCAGATGCATAAAATCATTTTTTAATTTTTTGTTAATGTCATCAGATCTGCACCATTCGTTTGATTTTCAAAGGCGCATTAGAGGCATTGTCCTTTAGATGTGTAATAAAGGTCTAACATTTGAAAAGAGTTGCCACCTGTTGAAAAATTTTATTCAAATTATTTAATATATTAAGTGAATTATTAGAAGATGGATATCAATAGAAAGGCGTTTGAAAGGGTTGATTTCTTGATTTCATGTAGAAGGATTGCCACCTGTTTAAAAAATGAAATTCCATTTAAATTTAGGGAACTAGGTGACTGAAATATATACCAGCATATAAATGGGAGTGAATTTAATTAAATTATACAATATTTTTATTTATGAAAAATTAACATATTTTTATGAAACGAATGGGTTACGATACGGAATTTTTTATTTTATTACAGTATGTAAATACATACATTGCCAACGAGTGATAAGCTTTCTTGCTCCTTTCATATTAATGGACCCTTAAATTAACTTTAAGGTTGCAGGAATTTGTTTATTCTTCACTTATTTTTTGCTTAATTTTTTTAATTTGTTCTTTGGTCTGACGCTCATGTTTTTATACATATTTCAGTTCCCAAAAGCCATTAATCAAATTGAATTAAATTGTCTAAAGAGGTGGCAACCGTTCATTCAATTTTTAAAAGTGAGGAATCAGTTTACAGGGTTTAGTCTGTAGATGTGCAGTAAAGTTTTATATTTTGAAAAGGGTTGCCAGCTGCTAAAAAGTTGAACTCAAATTATTTAGTAAGTTAAATGATTTTTATATTACAATATGGGTATCAAACGACATGG
Organism: Rhagoletis pomonella; assembly: GCF_013731165.1. Lineage (NCBI taxonomy): Eukaryota > Metazoa > Arthropoda > Insecta > Diptera > Tephritidae > Rhagoletis > Rhagoletis pomonella. The sequence goes on along the minus strand of NW_023458558.1, from coordinate 35,954,746 downwards.
CATTGGAAATACTTTACATCTATAACGGTTGCCACCTCTTTAGACAATTTAATTCAATTTGATTAATGGCTTTGGGTAACTGAAATATGTATAATAACATGAGTGTCAGACCAAAGAACAAATTTAAAATATTAAGCAAACAATGAATGAAGAAACCTTTCAGGGGGGGAGATCTACTACTGATACTGATTCGCTAACTGGTTATAGAATCTGCCCCCCGACCTCCAAAAATGATATCGTCCGATTCCGCTGGAACAAAAATGCTTCAAACAAGTAGGAGTTTCTCTGCATTATAGCCTCGAACCGACATATATAAATCTTTCATTTGAGTCAGTATTAAAAGCTCTATTAGCTCCTACATTCGGGTTTTGATAGGTGAGTTTCCCCTGAGCCGTTTTTTCCATATCTTTGGCCTGTGTGCGTTTTTATTCGAAACCTAAATGTTTAGGTACCGAGTATCGAGAGTATTGGACACATTTTTAATCGGTACCGAATATCGATCAATACTTAAAAGTATTGACTCAGCACATCTCTACTGCTGTCATCTCGACTGTGACGTCAGCAAAACAGCTGATTCTGTCAAATTCACTGAGAGCAGATTAGCGGTGCTGCCGTCGGCGCCACCTTCTGTATTCTAGCGCTATATCAAATGTTGCTCATACGCAACGACCTACGTTTTTATTAATATCTATCCTTTGAACACAAATTTCCTTCTCAAAACATATCCTTAAATGGCAAATAAATTTTAAATATCACAAACTTATCCATTGGCGATAAAATATGCTTTTGCCGAAATGATGTTAAATGCTATGAAAATTTTCTCCTATTGCAAAACATTTAAACGGTTTACGATCAAACTTCTTAGCTAACAGCCTACAACATAAATAAAATATTCGTATTTTTGATGCCGGAAAATTAAGTAAATATGAGTTTTTAAATACATATCGAAACCTTACAGCGAAAAAAATATAAAAGGATTTATCTTCAAAATTTTCCTTTTGATGCAGAAATGCATCTAGATGCTTTGTTAATTTTTCTGGTTTAAAAAGAAAATTTTGAAACAAATTTCTCATACGTTACTTTAGTAGCTAGGGATCGGCGCAAACATTTCTATGTCAATTACTACTCTTTGTACTAAGATGTACTAAGATGGACTGTTTCCTACACTCTCATTAGCGCTCTCTTTAACATTATTCACAAAATTGTTTTCAGGGTCTTTACTCGTACAAATATTAACACATACAAACGATTTCGCGCTATATGATTCCGAACGAAACTTATTTCGCTGGCAGTGTTCCTTATGCCTTGCGAAGTGAAAGTAAAACGGAATTTAGTTGCGACAATTTTTCACGCGATTTCTTGAATCATAAACTGGCGGCCCCCAACTTCATTGGAAACGATAAGTTGAAATGATGTTCACACCAGGTGATTGTTGCTTTCAACTAAAAGTTGCCCGTAAAATCTCCTCTTGTAAACACCCTATAAAAAAATGTTGTTCACACGCAATGTTGCTCGTACGCAGCAAAGTTACTCATACGCGATGTTACTCAAACGCATCTTGTGAGTAACTGATCAATACAAAATTTGTAGAAGTATTATAATAAAGAAATTTTCAAACAATTTTTAACCATAAAGTATTACAGCCAGTTTCACCAAAGCAATTTAAGTGAAAAATTATTAAATTTTTTTTTTTGAATTTTATATGGAAATTGACAGAAAACAAAAAATAATTTTCCATTTAAATTGCTGAAACCGAATTCATTTCCACAACAGTATCATATAAAAAAATCTTAAAGTGCAAAAAAAAACACACAATTTTCTTGCGGTTTGTTCAAAAGATAAAGCTAAAGAAAATTAGGTAATTTATTTTGAGCCACGTGTTACTTGAAAAAAATTTTATGAAATTATGGGTGTGCTAGACCAGAAGTTAACTTTAGCCATGCTAGGCCGTTAAAACTAAAATGAAAGCATAACCTTAATATTCATACTTATTTGTATAGGAAGCATATGCACATTAGTTATACACGTACATACATTTTGATGTATACATATTTAGATGTACTGAAAATAAACAAAATTCATTTAGTCTTTCCGTTGCCAACTAAGTAAGAAGCAAATAACGTTGGTTTATACATAAGTAAAGTAGTATAGTTGTGCTATTGTGTGTGCATATGTACGACTATAAAGCCTGCGCCTTGCATATGTGTGTATGTATGTACATACCTTTGAAAATAGTTCGCTTCAATTTCGTTTACAGCCAAAATTACCGGAAACGTTAATTTGTGCACGTGGTTTCGCTATAAAAATGGGGGATATTTAGTGCAGCAATATGACTAACAAACTCATGCACATACTTATGTATGTATATATATATATACCTATGTTTCCACATTATTATATTATCTACACGTGCTACACTAGTATGTATTAGTTTGCTAGCCTATATATGAATCCAACCCACTTGCAGCTGTGTGTGGCCCCCATGTCTGAGCTAATAAACGGGCACGCAGTTCTAAAAGTGCTCGTATGAGTACGTAAAACGTGCAAGCGTAGCAAAAATATTCATGTCTGCATGCGTTCACTAGCATTTCTGATTATATGAGAGTATGTGCATGACTAAACGGCAGGAGAGTGAAAAAAAGTATATGGGTATTACAGGAAGCGTCAGCAGAGGCGTGTGTACAATTTTCGCAGGCATTCCCCAACTGAATAGTGCTAATTATTTCGACTAACGTTTTAGTTTTGTGTACGTCTCTGGAAAGTTATGTGAAACAACTTTGTATGTATATAATTAATTATGTGTCATGAAGGAAGTTATAGTACGAATTGCGGTAGCATTCGAGAATGAATATTCCATTACAAACTAACTTTTTAGTAATGCTAAGGTAACACCATAAGGAACAGTGCTGAGTAGCAGTTTCTAAAGAACTTCAGTACATTGGTGCTTTGCTTTCATGGAAAATACATACATATGTCAATAAAAAATACCGCTGAGCCCAATTTTTAGCTGCGTGTAAATTGCATAGCCCCTCTCTACGCCATTCGAGCCCAAACAAAATTTCATAGAGGATGACTCACTGTCGTGCCAATCTGAATTGCTGCAATGCTTTAAGGTGTATAGCAAAACTTGTTGGCATAAGCATGCAGATGACATTGACAATGTCAGCCTCAAAATCCATGGCCGTAAGCGTAACACTTTTCAGCCTAGAGCATACATATATTAAAAGTAGTCGTTGAGTTGCCAGATAAATATTTCAAAAACAGTAACGAACTATATTTCGTTAGCTGCGGCGATAATTATATTTATCACAAATAGTGGCGCACAGTGGTCTGAAATTGGCTGAAAGTCCAAGCTTTTAAACCGGCTGAGATAACGTACTTCTTCTGAAATTTATTCTCCCTCTCTCAATGTCTCGAAATGTGCAAAAGGGTGGTTGCTAAGCCTCTAGATATGTCTACAAAAACATTTGAAGGATTTTTTCTTGCAAAATATGTCACCAGTAGGATTAAAAGGACGTACAAAGTTGTAAAGTTCAGCTACGCCTGTTGAAGGATCTGTTGTTGTACAAAATTTAGAAACATGTTTATCAAAATTTCAAACTTTTTAAAATCAATTTTTAGAAAATTTTCCGGTATACAGTTTAAAAAGTCTAATAATTTCGTAATTTTTTATAAGATTTGCATGAAAACATACTGCAGTTACTCAACCTTTGAAATGGTGATTTTTTTTTTAATATTCGCAAGATTGTTAAAAGTACATTTTTTTTTGTGTAAAAGACTTGTTTATGCTTTAAGTTGAACCAAATAAATAAAAGCCAAAAGTTTAGAAAACCTTAAGAAAAATTCGAACATTTTTCATCAAAGTTTCGAACTTTTAAAGTCAATTTTTAGAAAAATTTCAGGTATGTAGTGCAAGTTTCAAGCGGCATTTGGTTTAATTTTTTTTACGCAGCTCAATTTTGGCCAAAATTTGAAATTTTCTTATTCCATCACAGAATACGTATCAGGGGCAATTTTAAGTAGCTTTGTCAGACAAGAAATTGGCACATGGCCGCGCAGTAGCAGAAGCAGCTGCAGTTGCAATGGAAAAGCGGCACGGCACAGTCGAAGGAATAAGCAAAATAATGAATAATATTTTCACGCATGTTGCACAAAAACATAGCGAAACATGAATATGTAAACTAAACTCTATTTATGATACATATAAAGAAATGCGTGATGCATTCTGCCACATGGTGAATTTCAAACGAATTTCTGTCTTTGCGCCACCCAACTCCGCTCAATCGTTGCCATTTAAAAGTACTTCCTGTTCGCTGACGTGGTGTTGAAGTAAACGAAATTTACATTTGTAGTATACACGTACCTGTGCAATGCAAGCATAGGAATACTAAAAATATGTATGTATATATATGCACTTCTGTACGCATGTTGCAAGTTTAAGGCAACACAGTTTATGTGTACTAACATGCAACTGCATCGTGTACATACTTACATACGTGCGCACGTAAAACGTGAATAAGAAGTCGTAAGGCTTCAGATTTACTACAAATGTTAGTTGCAGGTAAGGTAAAATTATTTACAACAAAGAAATAACTAATAAAGTTAGCTAGGAAGGAAGGAAGGATTTTTCACTTGCTTTGTAAAACATAAAATGGGAGTGTACCGCGCTGTTTCTTGTGCAAAGCTAATTGCAGTTTATTCAGCGCTTTATTAATATTAGGGGCTGGTGGAATACAATTATATGTACATATAATATGGAGATAAATAGAATAGCGTTGGTAAGAAAATTGCATTACATTATTGTTTTATTAACTGAAATGAAGAAATAGAGGCATGTTTTAAAGTATTAATCAACTACTGCATAATTTAGAGAAAAATTCAATTTTTAAACTACAATTTCTGCCGCCTCTAATCGAAAAAAACCGTCTGTTTTGATAGGCACCTATTTAACCAGGAATAATTGAGTGGCATATTTTTTTGAACAAGTTACTTGTATTGTCTTCGAATTTCAAAGTGAAGTCAAGTCCTTCTCCCCTGTTCTTTCCATCGCAGAGAAGTCTTCCGTTTCATCTGCTATCACCAGCGGGCACCTCTTTGCATATTCCCGGAGCTGGAGCAATTTTATAATTTGGTATGACTTGGCCTAACCAGAGCTGCTTTAGAACTCACACAGCTCATTTATTCATCGCGTCCGGTACTCGTTATCACAAATATGTAAAGGGCCGTAAAGACCCATGGTGGGAATTATGTATAAAAGGTAGGGTCGATCCTGGTGAGTGGACTTTATTACTCAATTACTTACATAGTCCGAAGTACCATGTGTTGGCATCAGCTACTCTCCAATGACGTGAACGAATTTTGTATCTATGTCCAGGCTTGCTCTTAGGAGCGCAATTTAACCCCACATCCACTCAGACAGATGTCTCTAAACTAAATCAATAATAGGAATACGGTAAATGCACTCCAAGAATATCCACTGCAATGTATTTCAAGCGAAACATGCTCTTATAAAATAGGGTGCACTTTCGCTGGTCAACTCTTTTCACAACATTCCTTCAGTGACTTTCTACTCCGAAACCCGCTGGAATGCTGTGAAAACTCGTAAAATGGCGATGGAATGAAAATATTTTTTTACCAAGTCAGATACTAAGTTACTAATAATAATACCCTTTACCACCTACCACAAATTATTGTCATAAAACTTCTGCAGAACCCCAGCGTAAAATAATTCGTAATTGTAAAAATTAAAAACGAAAGGTTGCCTTTTTAATTGAATGTATTTACATATTTATGTTTAATGAACACACAATAAGTGAATCAAAGGTTTAAAATTCTCAACAAAGTCATAAATTGAATTGAATTAGACAGTTATCTCAGACCAACGGTGATTCACCTGAGACAAACGCGTATACATCTAACATCCACGAGCGGTTGCGGGATACTGATGGCCGTCTTGAAAAGGTACAGAAACTAAGAAGTTAATACGAAGCTCGGGGGCAAAAATATTTACGAGCATCAACTCCACGGTGAGACGTATGATAGCTGGTTCAGGGTTAACATACACATGGTGTGTGTGGCAGGTCATAAGGACCTACAAAGAAGTTGCATATCAGACGAGCATGCGAGGAAAGGAAACATGCTGTCTGACGCCAAGTCTTCTCACGGTGGAGGAATACCGCTGTTTATCTGCCGCTGTTAATGAATTACATCACACTTTGTCGACAAGGCAAAGACAAAGATGGTCGGAAGAACCCACGTGCAGGGCGATTTCGAGAAGAAAAGGTCCGATTCACTCATTTGTCTAGAATTTCCCTTCCTTCGTCAGAAAACCGTATTATAACAGGCCACTACTTGAGGGGGAAGAATGCTACAAGAATGAGGCTACCGCCATTTCGAGTGCTAGAAGATACTGTTGAAACAAATATCTATTTGGCTTTCTCGCGGGCATTAGCGCAGCCGGCATTCATTCATAATTCCTCGAGCGGCCTTAACATAGACAATTAGTTCTGGTAATATATTTCTAGGTGCCTCTAATGGAACCAAGCAGCCACTACAGCGCCTGCATCAAACTCGAAAGTATCTAGAGTAGTAGATCTCAAACCCAGTATATCTCTTTGCAGTGGAGGGAAGGAATAATGATGGTTTCCGAGGTCAAAATGAATATACTTTGATTTGTGACTTTGCTCCATTAATCTGCGATTTAATTAAAAAATATACAGTAAAGTTTCTTATCTGCCACAATCAACTCCTACCGAAACAAATATTTTTGTTATACTTCACAACCAACCTAAATATTTAGAAAGCTTTTTATCTTTGCACTAGACCCCTTTTCACGCGGAACCGCCAGCTTCAGTCACTTAATAAGAAAACGTATATTGGTTATGAATGCATATATACATACATACTTACATACTTTTTAAGTACCGTTTTTAACAACACCAACAGCACCAACAGCAATAACATTAACTTCAACTTAATCTGAATTTTTAAATATCCACATCCTCCAAACATTATTGATCAACGCAATGTAATTCTGGCTCCTACCGCGTGTCATAACCAACAACGGTATCCCTTCAAAACCATTTAAAACGGCTTTTTACGATGCTCATTAGCAAATGTAACAGGAGTAACTGTTCGCATACGCGGCGTTGCCGAGGTCGCTGCATTGCTGCTGCGGCGTTAATGAAAAATGCCGCACATTCAGGGTTCGCTTATTGCCCTACGTTACTAATTTTAGTTGAAAGTATTACCTTTTGCCAACGAACTACGTACGTGCGGCCGACGTTGGCCTTATACATATCGACCACCCACCGCACGATTGGCGGCCTTATTTTCTGTTTGGAAGCGAGCGTCAGGCGAAGTGAGATCGGTGTTGCTACTACCTTTGCCTTTGTGCGTGGAGGCACAAATGAGACTCATTATTGTAAATCAATCGACCTACACAAATTTCGTAACTGCGGCTTTTATTGCTTCCGCAGCCACAATTTCAATTTCCCTTTTTAAGCGAAACGCCACGCAGCGCAACGCAATCGGTCCACACGTGTACATACACACTACGGCAGTTGTCGGAATTTATATACTATATATGTATGCATGTACGTATGTATGACTAAATATATGAATCAAATAATTACACACACCTACAGAGCAGTACATATACTGACTGGGTGATGTCGAAGAGCAACAAAGATGGGCAATTGTGGTAAACAATGCTATTGCCCTAACCACATTTGCCATCACTGCCACCATTATAGCTATTGCCGATAAAAAGGAAGACAACAATATTTAAAATACATAGCAAAAACAACAATTAAACAGACAACTTGCAACATGAATCACCTCTACCTTTGCAGTAGCATGTAGTTCACCAGCTTCCTAGCTTGCTCAGCCCTTCCCAACTCTTATTGTGCTTTGCCAGCCTCACGCCTCTTCCCACAATATTTGTTTTTTCTTCATTGTTCTCTTCGTGCTGGCTTTTAACGACATCATCGCTCTGTCTGCTATTGCCAATGAAAAATTCATGATTTTGCCACGGCACTGGCTTTGGCATTAGAAGTGCTTCAACCTCGGCAGCTGGATGCTTTTGCATTTCCAATGCGCCACTAGAGCACTGCTCACTCTTTATTCTGCGTTTCGCATTATTTCTTTATGTATATATGTATGTGCTCTTCCAGCCAAAGTCGCTGCCGTAGCCGCAGCAGCATAAGAATTAATGATAACAACGCTACTAATTAAAGCCAAATAGTGAATGCGAACGACTGCGGGAAGGACGCAAAAATGGGAGAAGCTACTGATTTGAAGGTAAAGATACGGAAAAGACGAAAAGAGAATGCAGTAATTGGAGTGCGTGCTTTAAAATCAGGGCCAAAATAGCACCGCTTTGCACACTATGGCCGAGATTTTAGGGTAGATCTCGCCAGAATAATTTAATACTAGTTTCGGAAAATAACAAAACTTAAAGTCGACTTCGAAATAACGCAAAGAATATGTATGTATATGTGAAATCCTACCTGGAAATTTTGATACTGGTGCCAAACATTGTAATAGGAAAAACTTATGGCGTTTTCTTTTCTATAAAAAATGTGGCCTTTCATTGCCCGCTACTTAGTATTTTTGCTTGGAGGTCACTGAGCAGGTAACACTTCTCATTTTAAAAGAAAATGGCATTCGTTTAAATATCGAGCCCTACAAAAAGTGTTTATGTTCTGTGTGATCTCATCCACACGAGCACTTATTCAACCAATTGATAGAATTTCCGAGTCGCACTTCTGCATGCCAACAAGCTTCAAGCTCTTTGCTCTCATGCCCTTCTGATTTTATTTTTTTACTCTTGAAAATAAATCTTTCGCATTGCCACTGGCTGCACTGTAATATGGTGTTTACATAAGGCGATAAGTGAATCAAATGTTGCCTACCTCTCAACTTCATTGGAAGCGATTAGTTGGCGATTCTTGCTTTCAACTAATAGTTGCCAGTAAAATCGCCTCATCGAAACATTGTAAAATACTAATGGAATAGGCGAAATAATTGCAGACTAGACGAAGTCCCTACAAGTTTTTTATGTTTGTCTTTTATTCGCTAAGGTAAATGGATATAAGCTTACTTATATACATGGTATATACATACTAATGTTTATATGTAGGTACATATGTTCATGTAACTTTATTTAACTCCAACGCTGGTTTGGCGGCTACTTCCGTTCGATATGCGAAACTCAGTTGCCGCGGTCGCATTGCGTACTTTGTAATGAGTTAATTTAGTTTTGCTGCAGTGGCAACCCATTCCAGTTTTCACACTCAAAGTTATGCCAACCACATACATACATATAAATGTTTGTGTGTATGTATTCTTAGCATGGCCGCAGTTGCACAGTTGCGAATAAACACAACAATGAATAATGCATACTATATACTCACTGAATGTAGTTACCCCGCAGTGAAACAAGCCAAGAAATATTCTAGTAGATCACACTAAATAAACCAGTTTTTTCAGTGTACTTCTTGCCGCTCGGAGGTTACGCAAAATTATATAGGTCCCTCCATTTGTGTAACAGCATCAAAACGCGTAACATAAATTGCAGGAGAAGCTCGGCCTTATATTACAGATCTGTATACCGTTTTTCTAGATCAGTTAATTTTCTCAATATATTTTAATTTTAAGTTTGCAGTGCGAATGTCGAAAGATTCAAACTTTAACATGCCAAAGGTTACTCATACGCCATGCACGAGTATGTATATTAGAGTGGTCCAAAAAAATTAAGTTGGAATTTTAATGCCGGCACCCCCTAGGATTGTTCTATATCGAAAAAAATATACCCCTCTTTTTTATTTTGAAATCAAACAAGTAAGAAAGTCTAAGTTCGGGCGGAGCCGAACATTAAATACCCGGCGCAAGTATTAAATATATGTTTTTTCACCTTTCCGAAAGCTACCGCTAGTTGGTAAACCGGGGTGTACCAATTTTAAGTAGCGTCCTTAAATTTCGAAATATTGCAGTTTCAAGCATTTCTGAAATTTACCGTTTTATGAAAAGCGGCCGTAATTTTAGCCCGATTTCAATAATTTTTAACAATTGTCTTTTATGTGGCAAGCACAATAACCGTACCGAGTTTGGTACAAATTGGTAGAACGGTTACCGATATACGTATATGTTATCATAAGTGAGCGGTGCCAAGCCCATTTTCCAAAATTTTACCATAAACATATTTCTTGGTAAAGAATTGTTGCAAGCATCAATTTTGAATAAATTAGCGTTAATATTTACTGATTTATCGAAGATTTTGTATTTCTCTAAATTACCGTTATATGGGAAGTGGGCGTGGTTACTATCCGATTTCGCCCATTTTCAATACCAACCTACCTTGGATTAACAGAAACCTACATACCAAATTTCGTTGAGATAACTCAATTTTTGCTCGAGTTATCGTGTACACGGACGGATGGACAAACGGACAGACGGACGGACAGACAGACATGGCTTAATCGATTTCTCTATTCATTCTGAGCATATATGTATACATTTGTCTATTTCTATCTCGATTCGTTTTGGCTGTTACAAACAACCGTTCTGTGAACAAAATTAATATACCCTTGTGCACAAGTGCGCTCGGGTATAAAAATATTTAGGGGGTGCTCAAAGCGCTCAAAGTTTTCCATGTATTTTATATGGAGAAAAAACCATTTTTCGTAGAAACGGTATAAAACTCTTAAAAATCAATATTTTTCAATCGGAAAACTGTGGTTCTCTTCAGGAGACTTCCAGCATTAATATCCAATTGTTTATTTAACCATTTTTTATGATTAAAGATTTTTCCATTGCATTTTCTAGGGGTTTTGGAGGACCTATAAAATATAGTTACTATGAAAAAATGGTTAAATTCATTACTGGGAATCTACTGAAGATAAGAAAAGTTTACCGATCCAAAACTGTTGATTTTTAAGAATTCTACAGTATTTCTACGAAAAGTTGTTTTTCCCCATATAAAATACATGGAAAACTTTGAGCGCTTTGAGCACTCCCTATTTTTATTTTTTTTCAAAATAAAAAAATAAGGGTATATTATTTTCGATATAGAACAATCCTAGGGGGTGCAGGCATTACAAATCCGACCTTATTTTTTTACATACATTTTTGGACCACTTTAATGTATAAACGACTACGTCGATGTGCGATGTGGCGTATGAGCAATATTATTTCCTGCTGCTATTTCACACAAAAAAATACTTGGACACTTTCATTTGATCATTCACATCTTGTTTATTTATATATCGATTTTCATCGTTGGTAACTTGATTTTTTCGCAAAATAGCAAGCATAAATATAAATTAAAAAAAAAATAAAATTGTAATTTTTTTTTATTTTTTCGTGTTAAATTCTAAACGATAAAAATTAAAATATATTGGGGAAAAGAGTATGCAGATACATAATCCGCGAACCAATATTAAATTTACGAATCTCGGTGTTTTTTGCGTCACTTCAAAACTTGAGATTTGCCCTGCAGTGTACTTAGAAGAAAAAATCGAGCTAAAAATATAAGTAGGTTATAAAAATGCTTCGAATGAAACGCTTGTACTTTTTCTCGTCGCCTTCTTTACTTTTGTAGCAACTGAGTCAAATTGCAGATGCAATTTTTCCAATTGACGAAAGTGCTAAGCTTCATATCAAAATCGGTAGTAAACTATTTCAGAACTGGTAGCTTTTACTGCAGGGTAGGTACATGCATACCTGTACGTATACTACATAAGTATGCATCTATGTATACTACAAACTCACATATTCTGGCTTGGAACGGCATACTTTGTGGCGGTCGAAACTGGTTGAATGGTGTTTTTATTCTAACATTTGCAATAGTTTTCAAGCAAAATTTTTCGTTGTGCTTTTATAAAAATAAGGCTCATGCATTAACCAAAATCATAAAAATCAAGCTTTCACGCTTTAGACTGAATTCGGAAAAATTCCAAAATTTTTATTAAAATTTTGAGCTTTTAATCAGGGTTTTTATACAATTTTTGGGTATGCAGTTACAAGACTCATGAAATTTTATCAAAATAAATGTAAGTATAAAGCGGCCAAAAATCGCATTGATTTTGAATAACAGTCTTTTGTCTGATGGCTTTTGTGTTTTTTTTTTTTTTTTTTCATATAACAAGTGGAATTTATAAAAACTGGTGTTGATTGTTTTTAATTTTTTTAAATCAACTCGATTTTTAGGTTTTCTAAACTTGCATTTGATAAGCCTTGTTTCGGACTAAATACTCAAAAATTTTATACAACTCTGTTTGAACTTTTCTTAATTTTGTACAAAGTTTGACATTTTTATTTATATGGTTTTTGTGAAAGCATTAACCACATTTGTATAAAAAATAACAAACAAATTTTTGCTTAAAACACATTGTAAATATTAAAAAACAAAACACGATTCATCCGGTTTTGACCGCCAGTGTATGTCTGTTGCTACAACTACTCCGTTGCCTCTAATCGCCTTCACTTCCACACTAGGCCACTTTCATTTCCGCTGCTTATAACTGTAGGTTATAAATTAATCATAAATTCAGCTGCTATGGTGTTTGTTTTTTCTAAGCGCTACGTCTTTTTATTTGCCTATCCAACGCAATTTTATGCTTCCTTTGTGGATGCAACAGTGTGTATATAGTACATTGTAAGATAGAATAGAGGGCGGCGCGTATGCAAATGAACTATTTTGTGAATGTTTCGTGTTATATGTATGTACACACATCCATACATACATATATGGTAGATATACAAATGCATTTGTTCATATTTATATATGAGCGCATGTTTGTGCGTTAAAAGACTCAGCTACAAAGAAGCTTGTTTGGTCAAATAGAGTTGTACTGAGCTTATTGTACAAAACTGAAGTCAAAATACATACGATTAGTATATTTATTAACGAAGGATACTGTGTGGTTTGTTAGGGGAGAAATAGCAGCAAACATTACAAACAAAATATTTTTGAGGTAAAAAAAGTGTGTCAACTTAAAAACCGACTTTAAATATTTAAGAAAGTACGCCTCACTTTCTTATGTTGGCAGTCTGTTTGAATCGCAGCTGCACCAAAGATACATCATGCAGCAAAGATGATCATGTCTCTAATCCTTGTCTAATCCAAGCAAAGATTAGAGATACGAGCCACTTAACAGAAATAAGGGGTTTTGTTTACAGTTTTGAGTTGCCTCGTTATTGGGGAGAACTATCGATTTATAGATGAAGAATGCGAGGCTTATATGTTGTAGAAGCATTTGCGGTATCCATATATGAGAAAAGCTCGCTTCAATTTTATGATGATAGTTGTGAATATTTAGGTAATTAAAGTTGCAGGAATTATAATTAGAATTAATTAATTTTGGGACGTAAAATACTGATCTGTATACCATTTTTGTCGATCAGGTGACTTTCACAAAATATTTTTATTTTAAGCTTACATTTCGAATGAAAAAACGAGCAATTGAAATTATGACTTGTAAACTATTACTCATACGCCATGTACGAGAATGCGCTACTATGACTAAGCTCTATATGGCGTATGAGAAACATTTTTCTTGTTCACATTTCATCCAAAAAAATATTCGCATTTTCATTTGATCATTCACAACCTGTTTTTTTATCCATCGATTTTCGTGGTTTTTTACTTGATTTGTTTGCAAGAGAAGAGGATTATTTAATGCAAATGAAAAAAATTTAAAGAAGTTTTTTTTTTTCCTTGTTAATATTTGAATTTTTTTCATAAAAACTAAAATATCTTGGGAAAATGATCTCATCTGAAAAAATGGTATACAGATCCCTAGTCTACGACACAATATTAAGTTTACGTGTCTCGGCGTTTCTTTGAGTCCTTTCAAAACTTGAGCTTTTCCCTACTGTGTAATTTAAGTAGCCAAATCTATATTTTCAGAATGTGGTACACACTGTTGATTGGGTTAGAAATTTTCCGAAATACACCAAAAATTTACCTTTCATGTATTTGCTTTGAATGACAATACTTTTTTTTCATAAAATACATAGTCATAGCAACATACTACTGTGCCAAAAAAACTTTGAATAAAATATACGGGCGTTGGTTTTTGGCACGCACACAGGTGTGTAGCACACGTGCAAATATGCAAATGTTTAAGTCATCAGCACCGTAAACCAAGTAGTGTAACCGTTATGTATGTACATAAGTACACACGTATATAGTCCAAAGTATGTCAGCGCAATTTCGGAAGCGTTTATTTTGCAACAATTTATACGTATACTTTCACACAGAAATGCCTTTTGCCACATTTAGCCGACAAAGATGAGCGGACTTATTTACGTATGTAAATACATATACACTTGCACCAGAGGGTAGTACAAAATAAGTTAAGTCGGAATTTTAATACTCTCACCTCCTAGGATCGGCAAAGATATATACCGCTAACTTTTATTTTGAAATCAAAAAATATTTAGAGGTCGCTCAAAGCACTCAAAGTTTCCCATGTATTTTATAAGGAAAACCAACTTTTCTTAGAAATGGTATAAACTTCTTGAAACCCAACTTTTTTTCGAACGGAAAACTCTGGTTCTCTTCAGAAGACTTGCAACAACAATACAAATTTGTTTGTTTAACCATTTTTTAATACTAAAGATTTTTTATTTATCCCCCCATGCATTTTCTGGGGGTTTTGGCGGACCTTTAAAATATAGTTACTATGAAAATTTGGTTAAATAAATAATGAGCGCTTTGAGCGACATCTAAATATTATTTGATTTCGAAATAAAAAATAGGGGTCTAGTTTTTCCGGTATAGAACAATCCTAGGTGGTTCGAGAGTAAAAATTCCGACCTTACTTTTTCACATGCGTTTCTGGACCACCCTACTACATATATAAGCTCTCATTTAAGACCTATACACACCTTAATAAATACACATATGTACATATGTATGCACTCCTTACCCCCCGCAGTGCTGTTAAACTTAGCCATCCGTGTACTTATATTCATTAAAGTCTTCGGCTTTGCCAGCACAACACTACAAAATTGGCTACAAGACTGTCGCATAAGTTTCAGTAGCAGTGTAAGTATTTAATTTGTTGGTGCGTTTATTTAACGCCTTCCTGCTGCACACACTGTACAGTGTAAGTTTTAATTTCATCCTTTTTCTCTTCCTGCTCGCATCCTGTCTACTATGAATGAGTAGCTGAGTACTCCACTTTATAACTAATGCGTGCTTCCAAGCAACTAACTCTTAGCTATCACGTTTAGTCGAGTTCTTAATGTTGTTGATTTTGTTGCCTTTTGAATTCGTCCAGCTACTCCAGGTGCTTTCATATACTACATACATACATACAGTATGTACTTATGTATATGTATGTAAAATATTATTTGCCTACGCCACTTGTGCGCTTATTTATGTTTATTTTTGGTTTTGCATATTCATATGTACATATGAATGTGTTTACAAAAGGTAGTTCTTCTTAGTAACTTAGTTATTTATGCAGATTTTCGACGTGCAACAGTACCTATGTATACATACCTCAAAGAGTGTGTTCGTTTGTGTTTACTTTGTACTTTGTTAGTTGCGGCAGTTTCCGCCACCACTTGCATATACCCGTGCTGTCTTGAGAAATTGAATGTGTGCTTAATTACTTAAATCGTTTAAACTAAGGAAAAAGTATAAAGTAAATTCTAGTTGCGAAGAAGAGAAATATATATGTAGATATGTGTTTGTGTATAAAGCCGTAAAACCACCGCCATACTTGCATCTTTTTTAGTCTAAAGCAAATGAATCCTTTCTAAGCCCGATTTTACTACTACTTTATATTTAGCATAAAATTTAATTGTTAGTACACAATGTAGGAAGTATACATGAGTGTAAATGAATGAACGAAAACATGTTCATACAAATTTAAATATAAAAGTTAGTTGGAAGGTGTTTTCTTGCTTACTATATTAAAAGGCACTTAAATTTTAGCTAGTTAAAGTAACTTTTTTTTACTTTGATTAGAAGTTTTATACGACCACACATGCATATTTCCATAAGAAATACACAAAATATATACACACACATATTTTGTATTCATTTACGTATAAGACTTTTGCGATATGCAACTTTTATGTGTTCCCTATAAATCACTTAATTACTGTACGTACATCAACTAACGTCTGAAGTGTTGCCTCCATTTCGACTTCTTAATTACATTGCAGACACGTTTATCCAAATGTAAGTTTTGTGTACTATTAAACTGTTCTAACTTTTAACTACATACACACATACATATATAGTATAAGTACATGTTGTATATACCAATAAATATACGAAGTACATATGTATTGTTTAAATTTCAGTGTATGTACCTGCCGGGTTTTGCCTTTCGATTTCCCTTTAATGACATGCGTAGTAAGCTTAAGCGATAAGTTAACTAGTTAAAAAGCTTGATTGCTGTAACCCATTGATATTGATACTGCTCAGTCAAGTGTAAACTTTCTTTATTATTACATGCGTTTATTGCAAATTTTCCGCTTCAATTATTTCTTCCTTCCAATTTAAAGCAAATCACATACAAGAGGAAATAAATAGCTAAATAGATATTACTCTAAGTAAATAAAGCCTGGTCTAGAGAATACGGACTGAACGCCAACCCAGAAAAGCGGTCACAGATCCCTTTGCACAGAAAACTTAAAGCCCCCTATTTCAACATCCTACATTATACGGCATAGCGCTGTCACTTTCTAATAAAGTGAAATACTTGGGCCTCAACTTGGATATGAAACTGATAGGCAACGCAACACAGAGAAGTGGGATAAAAACACCATTCTGCACTCTACGCATTCAAAACAACTATAGGCAAGAAGTGAGGTCTCAAACCAGCATCCTAACCAACTACACCGACACGTTTAGGACCCCAGATTATACAACACCACCGATGGAGCTCGAGCACAAGTTCTCCACTCGTATCCCTTCGAGGAAGGTCTGGGAGGATGACTCGGTCTGGGGCCTCCAATAAAACGCCACAGTCATCTACACATATGGCTCCAAACTGAATCTAAGAGTAGGGAGTGGGTTACACTCGAGAGACCTCCCACTAGACCTCTACTTTAGGCTTGTAGACTACTTCAGTGTCTTCCGCTCTGGATTATCGAATTTTCTCTTAACCTACCTTCAGTACCTATATAATCCGAAAGCATAGCAGCTATCAAGTCTCTGGACTGCTGCAAGACCTCGTCTATAACTGCGATAGAATGTAGAAAAGTCCTTAATGATTTAGCTTCAAAATCTACTAATCATATCGTGTGAGTACCAGGGCACCACCCTGTCTGACGTCAACTCCTCTCATGCAGCTGGCATACCGTTATATAACTGTAAGGCACAGCTCAGGACATACTTCGTTGAGAAGGCAAGCAAAAGATGGGATCGGAAGTACCTACGTGTGGGACGACTCGACAAATCTGGGCCAGACTCGACAAGAAAATAACCGAAGCACTCACTCGGTTAGAACGCCCGTACTAAGGCTGGTGACCGGTATCATAACGAACCACTGCTTAATAGGAAAACGTGCTTACAGAATGGATTTTCCCACCAATGAATTTTTCCGTAGTGTGGAGCGCTACCTTTGTCACTGCCCTGACCACATGTGGGCGAGAATCCGCTCATTTCATCACAATCTTTCTGTCTATCTGGCCGACCTGAGTGAAGCAGGCTTTCACGAATTCTTGCGCTTTCTGAACCAAACCAACTGGTTGTACATCTAGGTTAACGGACGGATTCGAATTCGAGCTCTACCTTGGTAATACAACCGACCCACCCGATGTGAGTGTGTGAAGGCAGCTACTTCAGCCTAACCTGACATACATAAATAAATGAATAGTTGCTGGAAGAGAGGATATCAATTTGTTATAAAGATAAGAGAAACCAATGTACATACTTATGTATGTATGCATGCAAAAGATATTAGGCAGGTAGATTCAGCAAGTAAGTAGATAACCTTTTATGAAAACGAAGAAAAGTTAATAGAGACCTCAATAATCTAACTATAGGGTAATGGCGAAATGCATTGACCACTTTTCACTGTTTGCTATTTTAGCAGCCGGTTCCATACGAAAAGCTGCAATCTACCTGACTCAGTGTGAAATCTGAAGCTTCGAGCTTCTCCGACTTGCTTCTTTTGACGCCGATCGGCTTTCTGTGTATACATACCCTAAGGGAGAGTGATGGAAGCTTTACAGGCAGTGAAAAAGATAAAACTAAACTTCTATTTGACACCCTATTCTCAGAATACTTATAAACCACTTTCCGCATCTATGGAACCCGATCGACCTAGATTTATATCTGGACAAAGACTGACACTTCAGCAATATTCCAAAAAACTGTTTGCTTTGCTGTTACAAAGAATACACATAGATACTCCCAGGCATGCTACACCAGGGCATAGATCTTTTATTGGGGCTGCTGTTAAAAGTAGTCAGAAGTAGTATAGCCTTGGGTTATACCACTCATAAGGAAGTACCGATAATCTTGACGGTAGTACCAGAAAAGGGTAAATTACTAGGTGTATATAGGTTAATTGTCGGAAAAAATTTGGTTTTCTCCTCATAAATACTGAGATCAATCATTTTAGTTGAATCACAACACCATTTGTATCAATTAATGTGGACACCAAAATGCAAAGTCTGTCATGCGAACTCATATCCGGAGACAATAGATTTTGCCCAAAAACAACTTGGTCTACTGATTTGCCATGGACTGAAGAGAGTAGATACCAGTATAGGTATATTCTGACCGAGGTTAAGATATTTCGAACCTATAGGAAAACGTATGTCCTTTTTACAGGCTAAAACATACGCTATAAAATGATTCTAGAGCTGACGGCTAAGCGCCCATTATGACCCTTACATTACTTCTAAACTATTGACGCAGCGCCTTAATAGGCTGAATACTCTTGGTCTAACCAGTTGAGCTTAGAGTGTCGATACACTAGGAAATAAAGGAGACTCAACCCATGTCCTCGGCCCAGAGCCTTACTGTGACTTAAGTGGCATTGGAGAGGGCCGCTCTCTACTTTGGCCAGGGAAAGTGGCTTATATAAATCGCTACTGGGACAATCTACCAAGTCTAGAGCATTCGAAAGCGCTTACAGGAACATATAGCTTGAAAATTTTAAAGACAATATCCAAGAATATTGCCGGCTGAACTATCGCCGGACTAAACAGAAAACTCCCTCGCTGGATTGAAGCAGGTTTTTTAGGATGAACGGCACGGCACGGAACATTTTGTTTGATATTTCAAGTTTCTGACAATTGTTTTGTGAATTAAAGCAAAACCTTAAACCAACTAAAAGCATGCACCAATAGAATGTGGACTTTTGTTTAAAGCTACTCCGAAATATTAGCACTTAATTACTTATATCCATAGAAACAAATTCTACCTCAATGCATTTTCATACGTACGGCTCAATGTATGTACACGTATGCGACCACTTCATGGGAGTTACCAAAAATGCCTATGTACAAAATCAGCTAACCATACGATTGACCAAGAAAATAGCCAAAAGTGTAAACCCACAAATTTATCGTTTGCCCACAAGTTAAAACATGCATATACGCCAGAGTCGAATTGTCCTTCGTGTTTCGGTGCACGTACATGTGTACATACACATGGTAAACAATCGGTCACATATCCGTACATTTATCCAAATACGAATGTATTGTAGATGCAATGTGTGCGCACTAGTGAAGGGTATCATTACACTGTCGATGCCTTTCAGTCGACAATCTCCTTCTCCAAAGAATATCACAACAACTGGCTTTTGGTCGCCTTGGGTGCACAGTTAGGGCAGCATCAACATCTCATCTATCAGTTCTGTTGCGGTTAGCGCAACTATCGTAATTTTTCACAATCGATGCCTGGGAAATGAGGAGTATCCGTAGTGTATACGATGGCGTACATATCCAAAGTTATCCCAAAACTGTATGGAGGTAAGTGTAAATGTATGTACAAAGGCGATACGCATGAGTTGACCAATGAATACCAAACACTTTCGCTTTGTGTACATAACTAATGACATTCGCAGCAAAATGTATGCATACCTATGCATACATACATTCATACGTACGTATGTGCATTTATTAGTATGCCTCCTAGTCAGGAAATTATAAAAAATTATCAATTTTAAGACTTCTACTGCAATATTGCATTGAAAAGATCAGTGTCAAAATTAAAAAGAAATCTACATACAAATGCAATGATATTTTTAATTAAAATTTACGGAAAACTTTCAAAGCAGTTTTCTTCAAGGCATGAATACATAAACATACGCACATACATATTTAGCAAGGTGTCAAAAATCGTATTTTTGCAAAGATGTATATTTCATTAAGGATTCCGGTAGAAATCCCATCCAGCGGAAATCAGGCACCAAAAATAATTCTTATCTCAAATTCACAAATTGAAAATTTTTTTTTATTTCGCCGATAAGAGTCATAGCCCAAGGTTTATTTTTTACTTTTTTGATAACAGTTATTGTCCAAGGCTTATTTCTTACGTTGCTTGACAACAATTATTATCCAACGTTTATTTTTCATGTTGCCTGATATACGCTGTACGATAAGAATATTGATGGAGACAACACAAATTTTAATTTTGATTTTTTTCTTCAGACGCCACTATCCAATTTGTATGTAAAATCGCTCGCTGATTCCGAAAATGGAGTTACTTTTATTTTCTGTGGATAGGTTTTCGATATATTTGCAATTTACCGTTATTCAGCTTAAAAAAAGAGTGCTTCCAATTAATCAGGTAAACCAATTAAATAATCGTAATACGAAGTACGGCAAATTATAGAAATTCTCCATAAACCGTATATAGATTACTTTTCGATAGCCCTAACAGTTTCTGAGAAATAAACTAATCATTCCAGATTTTTTTGTTTTTTTGATGGAAAATATGAAAAATTCAAACTTTAACAGAGAAAAAAGTAAAAAAAATAACAGTTTCTGTGTAAATAATTTGCACTTTGCTATGCCAAAACAGGCTTTCTGTGCCTTTAGAAAAAAAACTAAGGTTCCAATGAAGAAAATCGATACATAAATAACAAAACAATGATTGGTCAAATGAAAATACGCAAGGATTTTTTGTATGAAATATCAGCAGAGAGAAGTGTTACGCATACGCCACGTACACCTGCATAGGAAGGGTGTTTGCATCGAAAACAAGAGATGTCAGAAATGTTTAATTAATTTCTCAGAAACTATCAGGGCTATCGGAAAGTGATATATATAAGATTTATGGATAATTTTATTTGCTGTCTCTCCCGCATCACCTATTACGATTATTCAATTTGTTCGTAAGATATACGTGATTAAGTGAGACCACTACAGCTGGATAGCGATAAATTGCATATATCTCGGAAAGTTATCCATAGAAAAAAAGTGATCTCGATTTTCGGAATCACCGAAGAATTCTAAATGGGAATTGGGTAGTGGCATCCATAGAACATTTTTGCTGTAAACCAGTGTTATCAGACAACGTAAAAATAAACGGTGGGAAATAAGTTTTATTTCTACTGCATAAAGGCGCATTCACCGTTCGTGTTCGGAGAACTTTTTATTTGCTCTCAAAACATTTTTGCCGGAGAGGGTGTAGTAGTACGGTTCACCGTTCAGTTCGGCACATTTTATTTTATGCTGTAGCAAACAGCTGATAATATTGATGGTAAATAATGCATGCCATTCGTGGCAAACGCATACGAATAATCAAGTCGTGAGCACAAAAAATCAAAATCAATTTGATTCGAATAAAGAGTATTCAGCACATTTTTTCGCGCTCTCAGTGAGACAAGGGTGAAAGGAATGTGTAAAATTACTAACAAAAAATTCCCGAACACGAACGGTGAATCCGTCCTAAAAGTTATCAGGCAACGTCAAAAGTAGATTTTGGGTTATAACTCTTATCCGCGAAGTAACAAATATTTCTCATCTAGAAACTGTTATGGAACAACGTTTTTCCGATAAAACTTATAACTGCTATGTCCTTAATACAAATATTTGTTTGGGAAGATCCACCGCGTCTAGGGCAGAGCTTCCTGAAGTGGGTTCCGCGGAACCCAAGTGTTTCGTGGAAAAGTCACCGGGGTTCCATGAAATCAATTTTGGTATGAACCAGCACGGAGGTCGGTCCGAGTTGCGGACAGAATGAAGGGACTATAAACATTATTTAAAGTATACATAGTTATGTATTCGTAGTTGGTATGATTGCCGTACTGAGTGCCATACGTATATATTTAAGAGCGTTGAACTTGCGCTTGACAGCTTGTTTTTTTTCTAACTGGTATGTGGTCGCAAAGGGTTAGAGGTGCGTTCTATCACTCCGAATGACCTGGATCTCAAAAAAAATTCTCAGCCAGAACAAGGTATTAGCATAGCAAATTTTTCACAATAAATGCAAAAAGTTTTGTTCTAATATTTTACCGCCAATTTTGTATAAAAATATGGTTTATTCTGCAAGAAAACACTTAAAATTGTAATTTCTACACTTTGTGCAAAACTCGCGAAAAATCAGCAAATTTTCAACCTTTTACCCAAATTTTTTAGATTATTTTTGTTCCCCTGCAGTTATATACAAATAGTACATCAGCTGTTTCCAACTTAAAATCGAGTAATCTGATTTAGTTTAAATCCGGCCGATCTTTAATAACTCTTTTATAAACTATCACTTCAATGACGCATGTGATATTAAAAAGGTGGTAGAATACCCAAGTAGTCCATTTCAACTTTTCATTGTGATCTTATGGCGACGGTTTATGTCATCAACCGCATCCACTGGACTAATATAATCTTTAAAACAGATTATAATCTGTCAAAACCTCTTCACCGTCACAGTGTCTGACGCTATTTGTATTCGGTTATCTTTCCAGCTTTAGGTGGTCACATCGATGCCACATATATTCCAGACATATTCTTGGCTGATACCACGTTCGAATTTTAGCATAACAGTTTTTTCAGGGAGCTCGCAAGCTATTCGTTGTGTAGTTATTGTGAAACATGTTATACAATTTTTAAAACTAGGGACTGTGGGAACTAATCTCACTACTATCCTTGCGAATGGAAGCATATCTAGAAGTATCAGATAAAACCTTAAATTTAAACTTTCCTTAATTTATTTGGCAAGAATTGCTTCATGTAGCTTCAAATTTTAACAATTTTTTTCATCTAAACCTTTTCTCTCAGAAGGTCTTATTGAGGATATCTAGGAAAAGTCTAATAAGACAGAGCCTATGGCGACTCAGGTCGTCGAAAGGAGGATGTTTATCGTTATCATTGAAGTGGGTAATCCCGTAGTTTTTCAGATCGTTTCATATTTATTTGATTGTTTAAGGCGGATACGGATCGACTATTTGATTCAGACCAATAATCCCGAGAATTTCAAATGTTTAATACGCATCTTGTAAAAGCATTCCAATGATTTTTTTAAGCTTCTTCAACTCTTTGTTCTTCCAATGATTGCGAGAATAATTAGCACCAAATATGGTATGGGCTTTTTCAAAGACGCTCTATCATTGCAAAACCTACTAGCTCCCCAAAATAGTACCTGCTCATGGTGAAGTTCTTATTTGCCTTTATTCCCTATAATCTTTTCAATGGGAATGAATCCCAAGGATTCATGTGGAACACTAGATGTAGACGGATTTTAATCAATAAAGACTTAATTTGGCATGCTGAAATTTTAGTTCAATCGCTCATTTTATTGATATTGATTAAGTTCACCTTTTGTGTTTTTTTTTATACATATCACTAATGCTACACCCCTTGGGTGACCCGATTTTACAAGACTTCGCTGCGCTTTGAATTACATCTTTAGGCGTTTTGAGATTCGGTTTGAATGGGAGGTATGCGTTAAAGTAAATCGATTTTGCTAATTTTTTGTATGTTTACTTACTCCATTATTGTGAATATATGGACAAAATTTCGGGGTCCTTGATTAATCGGTGCCTTTGAATGGCATTTTAAGATGTTTTAAGGTTAGGTTTGTTTGTTTGTTTTTTCCTTATTTGAGTCCTTAGATGGTACATACGAAAAACTAAAGCCCTACGCCTACTCCTTCTAATTTTCTCCAAACATTGTATGGGGCTAAACCACTGTGCGACGCCTTCCATTGTTAAATATTTTTCTTTATATATGTATGTAGAAGTTCTGTCAAAATCTTAAACGGCTTTATATAATTTGTTTTTTTCTCAAATTTAGGTCCTTTACTCCCAGTTTCTATTCTTTACTTCAATCTTTCAAGAATATTGATGTATAACTTATGATTCCTAAATAATCTATCAACCTCTTTTTGGAGTCATTAAATAGGTATAATCTAAAAAAAAAAACGCTTGGGGAAAAGGAAGCTATTTTTTCTCCGTTTGAATTGTCAGGCAGGCCAAATTATATGTATGTATATATGTATTTATGCATATGTGCATCTTTTATGTTAAAGCGTTCGAGCACTGCAGACCCAAATTGAGCCACAGAGTATTATACGCAGCACTCGCTATGCTTTGTAACTAAACTCTTTACCGCTACCGATAGCACTGCATCAAGCCTTTTCAGAGGCACCGGATTTTAGTGAGGCACCGTGCCGAGCAAAAGCATCCATATGTATGTACACCTAGCGATTACGAAAGCAAGCAAGTGCGGCAATAAAGGGCGTCACATATCGGCAATCGACATCTGCATTGACCACGTTTGCTTTATTTTTTTTTTTTATATATTTCTTTTGTCCATAAAGTCACATCTTACAATACATATGTACATATATTTCTGTGTATTATGAGCACGCAGTATCTACCAACTGCTGTGTCGGATTTACGACCATTTCTGCCGCATAAAATACACCGCACCCCCTACCACAATGCATTTAGCTGGAGGACCCTTCTCTTGGCATTTGGTCATTTTTTTTTTTTGCATGCCGTCAGCAAAATTCCAAATACGCATTGGCATGTCAGAAAGGCGTGCTATGCAACAAACTTTCGAACATGAATATATGTACGTACATACATACATACATACAATTGGGACGCACGAAAATCAACAATTTATTTGTGTATTCACATCAAATAGCAAATATGAATTTGTCTCTCCCAGCAGGGGCGTACATATTTTATTGATAAAATATATTCGTTAGAATGTATGAATGTATTTAAGTTTGTATGTATACTAAAATGGTAATAATCCACTGAGATATTCACGAGGCGAAAGCAATTGGAGGGTAGAGAATGTGCAGCTTTCTTGTTGCCTTTCAGCTAACTGTTACTGTTTTGAACCTTTCGATTGTGTAACTTATGTAGTAAGGAATTTGCAAAGCGTATTCGATTGGGTTTTATTCAGTTCAACACAACTAACTTACTAACTCCGTTGATGCCAAGACAAAAAAGGAGGCAACGTAAAGGATATCTACATAAATGGGAATTTGTAGGAGGCTGACTTATGACTTTGATCGTTTTGTCGTTGTTAGGAAATTTTTGTTATTTTGATTGGTCTTTTATGTGTGCGAAATGCTCATAGAATTATGGTATGCCTGTTAGTATGTGCGTTTGCTTTAACTCATGGAATAATGACTACAGGCGAATATTTTTCGGTTGAGTTGAGCGAGTTTGCCTTTCAGGCATCAAACACTAACTACGTAAGTGCGACTTGTATAAGGATGTGAATGTGATTCAGTTGACTTTTGCTTATATTTTTAAGCTATGTCTGCTGTCAGCATTTATCCTCTTTCCTTTTGTGGTGAATTATAAAACTTTGCCTTTTCGACAATAATTTTTTTGTGCAAAAAATCAAAATATCAATGCTGATTGGCAAAGCCAATCTGTATTCGGGTTTTCACATAAAGAAAGAGCACAATTAAGTTTAAGGGATCTCAATTAGTTTGCGAAACACCATATACTATATGTAAGAAATTATATATGTATATTACTCCTCCGTTTAGCTAATCGAGAAATGAGTAATAAAGAGATTTCAATAACAATAAGTATTTGGGAGACTCCTGGAATATATCGAGCCCTAATTTGGTTTTTGAAGCAGAAATATTCCCGGATCATCTAGGTGCGAAACTAAATTTTTCTCTCACTTCCAATATTTATATTATGTTCTGAATATTAGACCAAAATATATCTGGGGTTTTCTTTTTCTTACACGTCGATAATTATTTTTATTGATGACTTCCATATTTTACAATTTTTAACAATTTGCATGAAGATCCAAAAATTAATTAATTTAAAATTACAATCATACTTGATACGCCAACATTAAGTATTAGTTCAATAAAATACCACTCAGAAGACTTGAAGATAACGCTATAAGTGCACAAAAATAGACAGCACTACTGTTACGTGCCGACGTAGTTCAACAGATAAAGATTTAGAGGTTCTGCTGGACTGGGCATGTCGTAAAAATTGATGCAAATGCTTCATACCTGACTCGAAGCCTTACCTGCCGCATATGGTAGAGTATGCATTGTTTGAGAGGGAATTATGTTTCCAATTGACACTAACTATCGAGAAGAAGCAACGCATGGCGCACAATGCTCTGAGAGTGGCAGAAAGTCCTAGTTTCGAAATTTTTATAAATACCCAACTAAGTGGTTAACTCGATGCTAAGCATACCTACTTACAGGTTTTAAGCATTTTTTTTCTGAGAAAAACTACTCTACTACTACTAAAATACACAGGAAGTCGGTGATGTATGAAAAGATTTTTTTCCGTAAGAATTATAATACGTATTTTGAGCGCTCAGCAATGGTAGTTGAATGATCGATTGAAACTTCGTTTTTCTTCGTCTTTAACCAAGTTCAATAGTACGCAAAGGTGGCTCCAAATCAGGTTCTCATAATTTTTCTCAGTCCTTACAGATTTAAGGGCATTTCTGTGATATTCTGCATTTTCAGTGCTTTTCTGGAGAGTATTAGTAACATTCGGCGACGTGCGGTGGAGGGTGATTGGTATAAGAGGACTTTGTACACCTTAAACTAATAGTGAAACAAATTGCCCCTCGTTTAGCTTCCATAGACTGGACGCTTCATACTGGCAGATAACTAAAAAATTGCAGGAAAACGTAGTAAACTTATCTCGATTTTGCTGCAATTTGCTTTGAAACACTTACGTCATGGAAATAAAAAGTAGGAAAAATCGGAGCTCTACCACTGTACCGCGTCTTATGCTGTACTCCACATGAGAAATAAAAAGAAATTAACTCCAGGTTTATGTACTTTATATGTACCTATATATATATCAATCCTATAAAAAACAAGAAAATAAAAAAAAAAAAACAAATAAAAAAATGTGACCGCGTATGTTTCTCGAAATCTCTTTACGTTAATATTTCGAGGAAGCTCCGTCGCTTACTTACTTATTTTCCAACTAAACATAGCCAAAGGCTTTTTATCATAGAATAGTCTTGTCTTTTCTAAATAAACAATTCAAAAAGTTGAGTGTAATTTAATTAATTTCAATAAAAGTAAGATTAAATTACATTCAGCAATTAAGTTTACATAGTAACATAAATTTTCAAAGAGCTTCTTATTCTTACTGACTTCCTTAGTGTCACTGCACCCAGAAGAAATTTTCTCGGTTTTCTCCTTGCCACTTTTACACCTCAAATACACAAACAAAATTAACTTTAATAGCAAACGCAGACAAATCAGCAAAATTATTTCTAATGAGCATTTAATTGCATTCATTTACATTTTGTTTGCCGCATTTCCTTTTACCTCCGACTGACTCGCCAGCCGTCGAACGGATACAACTTTGAGTCAACTATATACATATGTACGTAGGTAAGCTGAAAAAAAAGAAAAAAAATTATATAAACTAAATAATGTTGTAAGTTAAGCGAATTGAATATGGAGCCAACTCCGTTTTGCAGCGAAGAAGTCGCATAATTAAACGAGTCGGCTAGGCAGGCTAGAAAATCGTATTAACACGGATACGGGGAAATATGTATAGGGCACTTATATGCATATACAATTTTCTTTATAAATACATACATACGTATTATTCAGAGAATACATACATACGTATTATTTTAAAGCGAAGAAACCAGTAACAAAAGCGACTGCGAAGGCAATTAAAGTGGCGAATGTGGAATAGCGACGCTAAAATAGAAGAAATAATGAATACAGAGGAGCTGGGTTCGGAGAAAGTTCAGTAAATAAGCTCCAATTCATATCATTGCCAAGCAATGCCAACTGACTAGAAATAACAAAAATTTAGTAGAACAATAACGACGCTCCATAAGAGTTGACGGTTTTGTTGCAATGTTAGCAAAGGTGGGAAAAAATGGTAAAAGTCGCGCCGCAGCGTTAGTGGTGTGAATTGGCGTAGTTGCGTTAACACCAGGGTTGCCACTTTGATAAATTTTTGCCAAAATTGTTAGAAAGAATTTGGGTTGGTAAAAAGATAAAATTGTTTTCATTTTGGTAGATTTTTGTTAAAGTAATTTGAGTGAACTCGAAAGCTTTTCGTACTGGCTTTATTTTTCGTAGCTATTTTTATATCCTGCCTTATCCTGAGTTTCGCCCGAATCAAAATTCACCCGAAGATTTTTCACCCATAGAAAATACATGGAAATAATTTTTTTTGTGAAAAATGATTTTCTAATGAAAATAAAAAATTAACACGCAGGTAATTGCCCACTATGATTTTTGGCAAAAAAATACTTAAAACATCAATTATAAACGGTGTTAAATTAAAAATGGAAAAATACAAAAGTCCGATGCCAAAGAAAGGTTAAGTCAGCGGGAATTTTTCAATGGGCATTAAAACTGTATACCCAAAAATGTTCTAAGAATTCACTGCTTGCTTTAGTTTCATAATTTTCGCTTTTGGTTGAAGGAAACCAAGAAGATGCCATTAGTATGATCTCAAATGTCATATCATTGGTTAAATAAAAAAAAAATCTTTAATACAAAATTTAATTTTTATTAAAATAGCTAAAAAAAAGAACAAATGTATTTTTTGTGTTAAAAAAAAATAATATTTAGAACTGCCTCAAAGCACACAAAGTTTTCCATATATTTATTTCGAAAAAAATCACTTTTTCGTAGAAATGGCATAGAATTCATAAAAATCTAATTTTTCTATCGGAAGACTCTATTTCTCTTTAGGAGACTTCCAGTTACAACACCCAAATGTTTTTTTATCAATTTTTTAATACTAACTAGCATTTTTAAACCCCAATAAATGCATTGGGAGACCCATGCAAAATTATTAGTATTAAACATCGGTTAAATAAACAATTATGTACGTATTAATATTGGAAGTCTTCTGAAGGGAAACAGAGTTTTCCAATTTAAATATATTGATATTCAAGAATTCTTCACCACTTTAGAAAAAGTGTTTTTCCCCTATGTATTATAAATGGAAAATGCAGTTCTACATATCATTTAATTAACACAAAAAAAATAAAATTATTCTTTTTTCCAATTATGTAAAAAAACTCATGGTGATGAGAGCTTAACATACATTGTTTTTTTGGACTACCCTACTGTATATACATCCATTCGAATATCTATACACGTAAGTATATTTCCATTCATTTTCGCACACAATGCTGAATTAAAATTGCAAATGCATTTGCATTTGAATTTAAAATTGGCGCGCCAAAGCCCAACAAACACTCATACTCGGAAATAAATTTATACATACGCATCCACAGCAGGAACGCACTTTAGCAAACTCGTGTCTAAATAGACGTTTAAGCTGGATTACATTCGAAAAGCACTCACTCGTACAGAAGTGGTGTGGTTCTTATGTATTTTTAACTGTGACTATTCCTCTTTTTACGCTACAGGTACATAAGTTTTACAATGCCAGAGCGCATAATGTGTATGTATGTTTGTATATTCCCCCGATAGTTTGCATTTCTTAGTTCCGATTTTGCTGCTTAAATTCGTATATTTAGTCACATTTTAAATTTTATAAATCAACATCCACGAAATCCACTGGAAGCAGGGAGCTGAGAGGCACACCTACATATTGAAGTTCAACCACTTGCAGCCATGCGCAAAATTGGAAATAATTTACCACTTTTACTCAGGTTTGATACTAGATAACCCAAAGGTGGATATCACTAAAACGTGTTTCACATTTTTAAACATTTAAATTTTTTCCCTGCTACAAATTTTCCTTGCTGGGTAGTAAGTAGACCACGCAGCTGTACGAATACGCAAGTATGTTTAAGTTGTATATGTATATGTCTGTCGTTGGAGACCTCTAAATACCTTGTCAACCCATTTAGACGTTGTATGTGGCACAGATTCGAGCTTTGCTGATGGTAATGGTGTTTGTGCTGTTGTTGGCGGTTTAGTTGATATTCACGTCTATAACACACATGAATACACTGCTCTGCTTTTTGTGAAACTATTTTGAACAACAACGAATAGCAAAATAACAGTCAATGGCTTACAGCGCAGCAAAGGTAAAGTCGTTACCACTTTAGCGCGCGCTGGCGTTTTAATGAAATCTTCACAAAAAAAGCAACAAAAATCCAAAAGGTAACTCTAGGTAGATACAGCAGATAACGAAGGTAATGGAGAAAATTTTATTAGATGTTTCTTCGTTCACGTTGTCAATGTATCCAAATTTGTGTTGTGTGTATGTATGTAGGTTGAGTTTCTCTCTTCTTTGATTTTCTTATACTACGTAAATAAAAGCTTTTTCTGGTCCTGAATTTTTGAAAGCCACATAAAGAAGGGAAACGACTCATAAATAGTGAAGTGGTACTAAAAATATATATATTTTTTTAAGCAGAATGCGCTGTTGTACTACGAAGTTAAAGTGTTTCGATTTAAAGAAAATGTACTACACTTGTCCGGAAAGTATTATCATTTTATCAAGGATTGACTGAAGCGTATTAATCACTTCGATTACTATACCCTTTTAGTGGATTTAAGACTTTAATATTAACACTAATACCCCTTCACTGACTTGATTGAATATCAAACAGCAAGTTAGGATATGTATTTATGTGCTCTCTTCAAAAAGAGAAAATATATAAATATTTTTATGATTAAACTAGTCCATAGATAGATAAGCACGGACTAAGCGCAGATGACATACGAAGGAATAAAGTATATAAAAGTTTCTCCGGTATTATTACCTCGCGACCTGCGTCTGCTTTATTTCATAGGAATATCCTGCCCTGACGGCAACCCTGACCCCCTCCCCCTGCCAGCTAATCTTGACTGAGGAATCACAAACACCCTCTCCAATACGAGATAGCCCGTGTCTATCAGACAGGTTTGGAGTCGTGTTAGCTGAACACCTCAAAAGGCTAAGTAGAAGATCCCGAACCGTGTCATCCGGAAGGTAGTCGTAAGGTAAAAAGATTAAGTTGGAAATAAGGCCATATAAAACTAGATGTAGGCTATGCCAGCGCCACTAAGCGTATAAGACCTTTTTTGCCGAAAGCTTTCCCTGAAATGACACTCACTTGTGAAGATCAGGGAAACCTTTCAAGAGCTCACCATTGTTGAACAAATGGAAAAATAACCAAGGTCCTAACTCCAGTTTGGCGACATCCTTTTGTGGTCAGGTCTCATACGAGTCAATTGCTTGGACGTAGAATGTACCGATTGCGCTGGGCAGACAGTCTCAAAACTGCCGGACTGAGAAGTTACGCAACTATCGACATGCGAAGGAGAAAACATACCCACCGCAAGGTGAGGATACGCGGAAACTAGTTCAATAATAGCCAAAAATAAGGGAATGCATACCAACTTCTGAAAGGTATTCAGAAGCAAGGATGACAAGATGAGTAACTTTAAAAAATTAAAATGATATACTTCGGTACAGGTTTGGTGGTGTTTCTCTACATCTCTACAAGAGTAGGAAACCGAAGCTAAAGGCAGTCAAGCCTTATACTCCACCGGGAGGAGTTCCCTAAGTACATAAGAAGGTGGCTGAAAGGCAGCCAGAAGCGCGGTAGTCGAAGAAGTCAGTCTTCTACCTCATTAATCAGAGGGGATTTACGACTTGTATCTCAGACAGCTAAACCCTGATGTTGATGCTGGGCACGCTGCACTAAAATTTTTAATATAATAATATAACTATTCTTGTAGTGGTAGTGAAACTAGAAATGCATTATCACTAAGTGCTTATTGGAATACTTCCAACTGAAAAAGTTGGCAATGGAAGTCCTGGCTAAATTACATATATTCGAAATAAAAACGAAGTGGTTTTGCTGCGAACGCCAGGCCACACGCACCTGACCACTTGCGTGGAAAAGGCTCAAACAAAGTATTTTTTGACTCGTAATGACTTATAGAACTCCAACATTTGGTTATCGAAGCCACCGTCGGAAACTGAATGAATATATTGCTCAGCAGTGACTGTTGGCCACCTGGGTTCGATCTCTGATCCGAGCAACATCTAAATTGCAAAATGTTTGATTTTTTCGAGTATATTTCCGTAATTAAAATCTTCTCTCAAAAATCCATTTGCCAATCGGAGGTGGCGTAAAACTGCAGGTCCCTCCACCATCAAGTCGCACACCCGAAGATATAGGTGAAGCTCGGGCAAACACTTAGCAGAAGTGTAAGCACAAAAATATTATTATTATTATAATGATTAGAAGACTTTGAAAACTGCAAGTGGTCAAAGCCAGTGTTGCGCTTAATATCAGAAGGTTTCTCTATATATCTGCCTAGCGGATACAAAAGCAGAAAGCTTATGGGATTGCTGATCTAGTATACCAATTTACACCCCGGCTTTAACCCTTAACAACAAACGTTCGACTATAAAAGCGTTATAACAGAAAACCAGTACTTTTTACCGGTCATAAAAAAAATTAGTATGTTATATGCTTTCTTTATTATTTTTTTTTTGAGTTTCGGGACTTGGTGGAAGCAGCAAAGTTATTCAGTTTATTAAAAACAATACTATTTATATGAGAAGTATATATATTTAATGATACTTTTTAACACATCTTTTTTATTCATAGAAAGACGACTATAACTGAAATTTAAAAATAAAAACAATTTATTTTTATTAAAAAGATTTAAAATACAATAAGTAAAGGTACTAAATTGGAAGGAAAAATATTGAAAAAATTAAGCTGACACTCCTTGTAAATATTTTCTTTCAATAGTTTGTTCAATAATCTCATCACTAGTTTCAACCGTTTTAGAAGGTCGAATAACTTCCAACATCCATTGCCATATTCTTAGACAAAAAAATAAATAAAAAAATAAAAATTTATACAAAAACATTTTTTACCCAGTTTTATAATATTATAAAATAAATACCTAAATTCTTAGGTGAACACCGGTTACGATTTTTAAATAGCGACAAATCAGCGATATTTAACAAACACAGTGAACTCTTTAGTCAACAATTTTATATTAAACGCCGAAATGTACACTGTTGGGATCCACGAAAATTTATCTGGTTTTAATAGTAAAGAGCCAAAATGGTTGCTTGATAGCCTCATTATTTAACAATAATTTTTTTGTGGTGTATAGTGCTCTGACGCACTTCTGCACTTACCATAACTTTGTGTCTTCATACTTGGGGAGTCCTTAAAGACTACCTCGAGACTAAAAATAAAGGGATGTTGGTATAACACTGAGTGGGGCGAAGCGGAAATTGCTGGCGGAAGATATATAATACCTTTTGCTGAAGAGATTCTATAACGTCGAGTTCTCTGATGCTGAATGCCGTTTTAATTCCAGCACTGAGCCTGGACTCGCATATTTTCGAATATTTACTGATGGCTCCAAAACTGACTGTGGATCAGGAACTGGGCTCTTCTTCGAAGTTAGTGGGGATAAGCTTCACATATCTCTTGGGGAATATGTTTCGGTCTTCCAGGCTGAGGTATTTGCAATCCTCAAAGTTGTGGACTACGTGGTGGGAAATAGGTGGAGGGGAAGGAGTTTACGTATCTAGAGTGACAGCCAAGCTGCACTCAAGGCACTGGCCAGCCCTCTATCTAAGTTCTTCCAAACTAGTTCGGCAATGCAAGGCTGGAATAAATTAGCCACAGTTGGCTTAGACCAGGCACCAGTTATAGCACTCCCCACTTCGGCCATCGAAGCCGCCATCAGAAACTAGGTGAATACTTTGCTCAGCAATGACTGGGGGCATCGAGGAAATGCGGGTGAGCAAAAATCATGTCGCCTTCAATCTCAAAAGTTCTATCTAGTGTTTTGATCTCATTGAGCAGATGGGACTGCAGACAACTTCTAGAACTGCTGACTGGTTTCTTATGGTGGCACAAAAACCCCTGACTGTGATGCGATGCAAATTTACATCGTTGGAATAAATCTTCACATTTTTGGCGAGCGTTGGGAATATGTTAGAAATATAACAGCAGGCGGTCCACCGAAACCAGTAAAGTTTTGAAAGGGGTCTACGAGGAAAAATGGTTTGGGTACCTCTGGTCTAGATGAAATTTGTAAAACTCAATTTTCGAGTCAGCAACTCCAGTTTCCTAAATAAACAGTAGCATTTGAATTTAACAGTTTCACAATTCTACCTATAAATTCCCATCTCCTTCCAATACTGCGAAGCCATCGCTATAGCAAATATTAATGGTGATTAACACCGCCGTATTTTCATGTGGACTGTCAGCTGCTAAAACGCACAACAACCAAAATAAGAACAAGAATACATTCCGAAAAGCTGCACAGACGCGGAAGTAGTGTCATTGCAACATCAACCACAATGAAAGTGGAAGTCTCAAAAAAAATCAACAGCAACTATAAAAATATCAGTTTAGCTGTTGCCATATACTTTTGAGTCAAAACGTTACATTTACAGATTCAACGGAAGCATAAAGTTACTAGCATACGATACGCGCTTCCATATAAAAAAAAATAAAATAAATATCAGCATATGCTTATATCACAGTTCGGAATATGTGAGCGTTTGTCTGTCTGTGTGTCAGAGAGTTCACATGCGTGCTTGTGGGTTCATCGTCGTCGTCGTCGTTGTCGTCGCCACAGTCATCACAGGTTAGCAACCTGACAACTGAAGAAATTGTGAACCATTGACGTGCGGTGATGTTGCTGTGGTTACGCAATTCTCACACACCCATACACATACCTACATACACACTTTAAATTTTTAGTGTGTCATGGAGATAGGCTCAACATGCCACGTAGTTTGTGGTTACTACCGGTGATGGCATTGTTACAGTTTGGTTGATCACCTGCTGCTGGCTAATGTCGTTCGGATGCAAGAGGTGCTTTAGTGGTTATGGTTGCCCTTGGGTTCAGCCAACTCAACATTCAGCAAGCGCACACTTTTCGTCTTCACTGGTGCTGCTGCTGCTGCTGCTCTTCAATAATACACAACAGATCAAATGAAAATTTTATTGTTTGCCTCTTGAATACACCAGAAGCCTTCGTCACAGTCAACCCTTAAAACCTAAGCACTCGAAAGATATTCTCTGCTTTGAAGTGTTATGTGAAAGTGGATAACTTTGGCCACTATGACGCAGCAACACTCTTTAAAAGGCAGTCTACTAAATTCATGGGCCTTACTGCTAATGCTACTATTGTTGTTGCGAGCGTCCCTAGTGTCACCTCATGAAATGGTAATTCACAGCTCGACTAGAATTTTCCTTCATAATATTGGCAACAAAATTGTTTTTGCTTGTTGTTTGTTGTAATCGTGTTGTCGGTTTGCACCACCACCAATCCCACTGTTGCACCCATCTTAACCCTTCTATGGCCTTGCTTATCATGCCGTAGCCGTTTGCTTGCTAAATACTTTGTTCTTTGCGTCACAGGCCCTCTCAGCCTGGCTCTTGAGTCAGTCAATCCTATTTTTATAGTGTTGCTATTTTGCTATCGTCTGTTGTTATTTTCTCTGACTGTTTACTTTGCTGTTCTATGCCAAACTAACTGGATACACAAGCAAACAGCTAGACACCTATGCCTATATATGTGTGTATGCAATAGTGGCAACGTGCAAAACAATGACTCATTAAGACTCATCTAAATTCTAATGAGATTCAGTAACCATTAAAAAGGGTTTCGTTTCAGCTTTGCTGATGTGGCCCGTTTTTGCTTTGCCAGCTTTGGCTGTACTGCCTAAGTTGTTGTTACAACTATTATTATTACGACATTCGTAGATATTTTATTTTTGCTGTATTATGCTGTGTCGGTGACCGACTAATACTCACACATGTACGCGTACTAGGGTGGTCGAAATATGCATGCGAAAAAGTTAAATCTATACCGAAAAAAATATACGTGTAAGTTTTTATTTTGAAATCAAAAAATTTTTACAGGTCGCTTAAAGCGCTCAAAATGTATTTTATATGGGTAAAATCAACTTTTCATAGAAATGGTATAAAATTATTTAAAATCAATACTTTTGCTGTTTCTCTTCACGAAATTCCCATCAATAATTTCCAATTGTTTATTTCACAATTTTTTCATACCAGCTAAATTTGATAGGTCCGCAAAAAACCAACAAAACCCCCATAAAAAAGTTTAAGATCGGGCGGAGACGAACACTAAATACCCGTCGCAAGTATTCAATATAGTTTTTTCATCTTCCCGAAAACTGCCGCTACGTGGTAAACAGGGGGGGTTTTACGTGTATTTCAAACATCGTCGATAGAACGTTCAGTTAGATATAATGAGATAAACTAATATGGATATATGTGGCCGGCATCACGCCTATTTTCCAAAATTCCTTAATAACGTTACTTTTTTTAAGGGATTGTTATTAGTATCAATTTGGTATAGTAGTTTAGTGTAGTACAAATCGATCGAACGGTTACCGAGATACAGATATGGTGTTATAAGTGAGCGGGGTAATGCCCCGATAAAGAATTATTGCAAATATCAATTTTCAATAAATTATCTTCAGTATTTACTGATTTATTTATATGGGCTGTGGGCGTGGTTATTGTCCGATTTTATAAATTTTCAGCCGTTTGGTATACATTTTCAAGGCCAACAACTGTACGAAGTTTGGGAGAAATTGGTGAATCGGTTCCCACGATATATACATGTGATCATATAACAAGAGTCTCCCGCTCGAAGAGTAGATATTAATTTTCAAGAATTCTATACAATTTCCACGAAAAGTTGTTTTTCCCCCATATTAAATATATGGCAAATTTTGAGCGCTTTGAGCGACATCTAAGTATTTTTTTATTTCAAAATAAAGATAGGTGGACATTTTTTTCGATATTTAACAATCCTAGGGAATGAGAGCATAAAAATTTCGACTTTCCTTATTTTGGACCACCCTAATGCATACCTACATATATATATATATATACGCTACCAACGCTATTTCGTTATCCTTGCGAATAAACGCTTTCATCCTGCTTACGGAATACCTTAAAAAAATTTGAAAATTATTTTTGAAATCCTTTTAACTTTTATGTGAATTTAATATTTATCTGAGAACTACTTACTAATGTAGATGCTTGCCAACAAGATGGTATTATTAAGTAAATCTGTAATGTACGAGCTGATGTTATATTAAAGGTTTATACACATGAATCTCTTCGATATATGTATGCATACTTCTGCAGAATCGTTGATAGGATTTATGCATACGTGTGTATATTCATATGCGGGGCATATATAAGTCAGGTGATTTGTGGTTTGGGTAATTAGAAATACATATACTTGTAATTAACTCTTTAGACTGAGATGCCGCGTTTGTGGGAATAATGTCAAAATAAATTAGCAAATATTAACAAGTAAGAAAGTCTAAGTTCGGGCGGAGCCGAACATTAAATACCCGGCGCAAGTATTAAATATATGTTTTCCACCTTTCCGAAAGCTACCGCTACTTGATAAGCCGGGGTGTATACATTTTAAGTAAATTAGCGTCCTTAAATTTCGAAATATTGAAATTCAAACATATCTGAAATTTACCGTTATATGAAAAGCGGCCTCAATTTTAGTCCGATTTCAACAATTTTCAACGGTTTGCTTTTATGTGACAAGCACAATAACCATACCGAGCTTGGTACAAATTGCTAGAACGGTTAGCGAGATACATATATGTGATCACAAGTGGGCGGTGCTACGCCCATTTTCCAAAATTTTGTCATAAACGTATTTCTTGGTAAAGAATTGTTGCAATCATCAATTTTGAATAAATTAGCTTCAATATTTACTGATTTATCGAAGATTTTGTATTTCTCGAAAATACCGTTATATGGGATGTGGGCGTGGTTATTGTCCGATTATAGAAATTTTCGGCCAGTTGGTATGCTGTACCAGGACCCACAACTGTGCCAAGTTTGGAAGAAATTGGTGTAGCGGTTACCAAGATATACACATGTAACCATAAGTGGGCGTGGCTACGCCCATTTGCCAAAATTTTGTAATATTCTTATTTTTCGTCTAAAACTCTTTGCAAATATCAATTTTGAGTGAATTATCTTCAGTAGTTACTAAAATATCGCAGTTTTCGTTTTTCTGAAAATTACCGTTATATGGGAGGTAGGCGTGGTTATTGTCCGATTTTTAAAATTTTCAGCCATTTAGTATGCTGTACTAAGGCCAACAACTGTGCCAAGTTTGGAAGAAATTGGTGCAGCGGTTACCAAGATATACACATGTAACCATAAGTGGGCGTGGCTACGCCCATTTTCCAAAAATTTATAATATTCATGTTTTCCGTCTGAAACTTATTGTAAGTATCCATTTTGAGTGAATTATCTTCAGTAGTTACTAAAATATAGCAGTTTTCGTATTTCTGAAAATTACCGTTATATGGGAGGTAGGCGTGGTTATTATCCGATTTCGCCCATTTTCAATACCATCCGTCCCACGCCCAAAAGAAGTTCACGTACCAAGTTTCGTTAAGATATCTCAATTTTTACTCGAGTTATCGTGTGCACAGACGGACGGACGGACGGACGGACGGACGGACGGACGGACGGACGGACGGACAGACAGTCACCGCTTAATCGATTTCTCTTTTCATTCTGATCATTTATGTATACATTTGTCTATATCTATCTCGATTCGTTTTGCCTGTTACAAACAACCGTTATGTGAACAAAGTTATAATACCCTTGTGCACAAGTGCGCTCGGGTATAAAAATTAAATACCTAAGCTGCGGCTATTTATATGTACTTTGTACTAGCAAATGTTTGATACATAGTATTTGGCAAACAAACTTAATACGAAAAACTCAATATTTTTC
Source organism: Rhagoletis pomonella (assembly GCF_013731165.1). Lineage (NCBI taxonomy): Eukaryota > Metazoa > Arthropoda > Insecta > Diptera > Tephritidae > Rhagoletis > Rhagoletis pomonella. The sequence continues at coordinate 35,915,605 of NW_023458558.1, read as the reverse complement.
AGATTTTTTTTTTTTATTGTAGATACAAGCCGATGGCAAAAGATTGTTTAACAGCATATTCGAAATAGCCTCCATTTGCCTTCCAGCAGCGGCGAATTCGGCTTAGCTTTACATCGGATGCAGTAGGCATCGCAAGCTTGTTGTGGTATGCATTGGGAAAACTTCCATTGCTCGGACAAAGACGCGCTTCAAAGATTCAACACTTAGAGATGTCAAGTGTTGCAATGCATGGCTATAATGAACCAAAATTTAGAGTCCAATCGATTCAGGGCTGGGCACTAGATTTCTCTAGTTTCCCTTATAAGCCGAAACGGAGTCTTTTTGGAACCATCACAGAAGCTGAGTGGTAACCACGCTTAGCCCACAGAACGGACGCTTATTGTGATGACAAAGCATACACACTATCCTTCTGTTATTATGAAACGATTCTTCCATATTGAAAATTTCCACACAACACGTTGTCTTATGTGTTCAGGAAAATATTGCGATCATCTAACACGTAACTGTTCAGTTGATCAGAACGACCTATAATTCTACACCGACTCCGAACAGCGGTTGAAATTTTTGAGAATCTTTTTTTCATGGCAGAACATAATCGGAGGTTTGCAATTTGCTGCCGACCACTGTTAGAAAAAACTTTCATTTTTTTATGTTGTCGGTAACTGGACTTGAACCAAGGCCCTGCAGAAGGGTAATGTGCATTTCTAACCACTATAAACCGGATTAAATGGCGTGAAATAATATTTTAAATATCGCGTTTTAAGTAACAACCTCAAATTCCAAATATAGTTTTTCTTTTTATTAAGTACTAGCCGGCCTCGTATGCGCGAGGCGCTGAATGTATACATATACGCAGCAGATGGCAATCCTTTTAAAAAATAAAGCCTTATTGCACACCTAATGGATAAGCCTTTCATTTAACATATTATGTTTTTAATGCAACGAACGGTGTGGATCTTATAATTTTTTAGACAGGCGGCAACTCTATTCAAAAAAATAAAACTTTATTGCATATGTGGAGGCCAAGTCCTCTCCATTAATGACTCACTATTTAGTCCAACGAACAGCCCACATCTTACAATTTTTCGTACAGGTGGCAACCCTCTTCCTAAAATCTATTTGCACATCTTCCTAAAACCTAATTGCACATCTGAACGCCAAACGCTTTCCTTGTAGACCTATTTTTTTTTAATAAGAGAACTGCGCAAATATGATGTAATTAATAAAAAATGCCTTCACGTATTATATGTAAGGTTGCAATTTTTAAGGGGGTAGCAGCCCCACAAAAAAAATTCAAACATTGCACATCTGAAGATCATATCCTTCCACTTGTTGTTTTTTAACTGAGTGAACTGTGAAAATTTGATGTATCTATTTAATAAAAATTTGGTTATCTTTAAGCAGGTGGCAATCCCACTCAAAAAAAATGTATGCTTTTTGCACATCCAGAGACCAGATACTTCCAGTTGGCATTTAATTTTCTAGTCCAACGAACGGTGAAGATCTTATTTTTTTTTTTAAAGTGGCAACCCTACTCAAAAATAACACATTACTGAACACCCAGAGACCTACCGCTTTCATTTGACATCTAACTTTTTGTAATTCAATGCAAGGATTTTATAAGCTTTTAGACAGGTGGCAACCCTATTGAAATGCTAAGCACTAAAGATAATTCCCCTATCGATGCAGAATATATAAAACAAAATCTCATCCAAATCCGCTCAGTAGCTTTCAAGATTAGGGTGGTGAAAAAACCTTGGCTTTGCTTTATTAATTGCTTATGTAATTTTAAATAGGTGGCAACCCTACTAAAAAAATTCAAGTTATTGGACATGCGAAGGCCATGAACATTCATTTGGAATATAATTTTTTTATCCAACCAACGATGAAGATCTTATAGTTTTTAAACAGGTGGCAACCCTACTCAGAAAAATAATGCATTAGTATACATCTGGAGGCTAAGTCTTTTCATTCCACAGTGACGGTGCAGAACTGATGCCTATGCTTGTTAGGGTTGGATGTAGTAATTTTCTTAAAGGTGGCAACCCTATTCAAAAAATAAAACATTCGTGCTGTTTTAGGGGCCAGTCGCTTTCATTTGTGGTGCGGATATTATAGTTTTTTAGATAGGTGGCAACTCTATTCAAATTCTAAATAAAAAAGGTCACTCTCCTATCGATACAGATAATTTGTGTTGCGTTGGTAACACCAGCAGAGCAACAATGAAATGAGCAAAAATGAAAATTTTGTGAGCAACCAGAAGCACTCGATTTTACTTACAGCAAAGATGGATTTATGTGTACTTGTATGAGATTACTCTGGCAAACATACATACACACCTTATGTTAAAGCGTAATAGCATTAGTCCAACACATCAACAAACTAAGTACTTATGCAAGAGAGTACGTAAGTCATGTTTGTATTAGTGCACATAAGCTACTACTTGGTCGAAAGCGGATAAAAAGTGGCCCACATGAGGGGGCGTTTGGTTACCTCCACCGATGTGAGTAGTATGTGAGTTTGAAGTTACACACACTTATTAGACGACAAAAACAAATGCATCATTGCAAGCGCGCGAATATTTCTCACTGTGCTGTCAATATAAAGTGCGACTATTTATCTCATTTTCATTCGTCTTGCTCCTATTTTATAGTGTTGTTGACACTTTCTGACGTATATGCTATTTGAAGTATAATCCTCTCAACAACGTTTTATTTTCTTTTGTTTTGAAGTTGGTAATATAATTTTTTTAAAGAGTTACTAGTAGATGAAAAAATTAAAATTGTGTGAACAGTCAGTTGCACTTTCAATTTTTGAAGTGAAACTTCTTAGGCGGCGGTATCGCAAAAATGGAGAGTGAAATTTTTAAAACTGAAAACGTTATATGAGTGAGAAGGAAGATATAGGTAGTATAGGGAAGGGGAAAAAAGAAGTAAAGCGACGCATGACGGGTACGAGTATGTATATATGTATATATGTATCTTAGAATGCGCGTATGTATGTATACATATATATATGTATACATATATATGTATGTATGAACGAACTCATTGCGCATTTCAGCTCTGCCGCTACCAAACAATATATGTATAAATGATGCAAGCATGCTTCGTGTAACTACATCCATTCGTACATATGTACACATGTTTGTATCGATATATTTATGATGAAGCAAACGGGCTTCGTTGATGAACTCATGGGCATATGTAAATCATATACATATATGTACTTATGAACAGCAATGTTTTCATGTATGTACATATGTTTGAATGGTTGTATATATATTTGTATGTATGTACATATGTTTGTGTATGTACATATGTTTGTGTGCATGTTTATATGCACATATGTAGTACAAACGAAAACAAATCTAATAAGCTGCTCGTTGATACAAATTCAAACTGTACTGATTGTCAAAAATTATGTGTTCGTTCATGTTTGTCATTGTGCGTGTAATTTTCTAGAGTAGTTTTGTGTTCTTGCTATCTCCTTGTATTAACTCGTCCTTCGTTGGTACACTCTGATGAACATATGTGAGGATGATAGCAAGGCCAACTTATATAAGGTAGTGTTACAGGAGCAGTTGAAATTTTCGCCCGATGTTTCTTAAAGAAAGCCATAAACATAGCGACCGTTGGTTCAACTTAGTGTTGTTGTGCTCTAGATTTCACCGTTTGTGGGCCAGTTGAATGAATTTATGTCTTGGTTGTATGAAAGATCAAAAAATTTGGATTTTCTGGCAAGTTGTACAACTTATCGCTACATTAATGGCCAAGTTGTACAAACTAATTTAATTTGCGTTTATTTTGTACACTAAATAACCAAAAACGGATAACTCAGCCGAAATAGGTACGTGCTTTAGTTGAATTTTATAAATATAAGCCGAAACTATTAAATTGTAAAAATGAGATTTTACAATGAGACTGCTCGCAAAATTGCAATGTTTGTGAGCAAAATGTCCAACTTGATTGCGGCTTGATTTGAACCAATATTTTCGGCTTGCATTATGTCAAAAGGATGTGTTTGTTGTAATTCCTTCTGTCATTTACTACCATTATGCGTAGGCCAATTCATGAAATCATTTTATGCGGTTGAGTAGAAACTGAATGAATGAACACCATTTCATGATTTCAGTTAACGCGTAATAGAGTTTGTGCACTTTTGTGAATTGGACTACGCATACATGTGATACTTATGCTTTTAATTTATAAGGCAATTTTATGTTTTTATACTCTTGCTACCACATGAATATATGAATTCGTGATAAGAATATATGAATTCGCCTTGAAAGATAGAAAGCGAGTAAGAATAAATGCCGAACAAAGGAATTTGTCTTCTTTTAACTTAAATAAATGCATTTTGCAAACAAAAGTGCGTGCGTTACTTAGTGCCTTGGTAATGGCGAATTCGTAAGGATCTATTGATTGCATTATAAACATTTTCATTTATTTGTTAAACATACAATTACTTCCATTACAACCCGGTCCTATGGATGCTAGAAGCGCGAATTCATATAAGATGTCGTTACCGGAAAATGAATAAATAAATTATATGTATATCATAAAATTAATAAGATGAAATTAAATTATTGTTTGATTTCTAACCAAACCTATGTATGTAACTCAATCGCCTAATGGTTTGCCGAACCGTAAACATATGTTTACACATCCAATTTCGTGAGTAGGTACCTGGTACTCACACCTTTTTTAAGAAGTTTCACTTCTATCATGTGTACGGTGTTACACACGCATTTTTTTATTTATATTTATTTTTTGTTGCTATTTTCTCTAGAGAGTTAGGAGAAAGTAAGGAGAATAATGCTTTGGGTTTCCTTATTGGAAGATAAATAGTTAAAAGCATTAAATTCAAGAAAACGGTCGGTCTTTATGATTTATAGAGCGTATTTTAAAGCCTTCACCAGCTGTTTTCATATGTTCTAGTCAATGTAAGATGGCCAATTTTACTTAAAAATTTGCTCAGCACTTACAAGGTTTGTTTCATTCATTTGGTCCACCACAGATCACAAAAACACCGAATTAAATTTTTTTGGATATCTCTTGGCGTTTTTTTTAGCCCTGATTTTTCGAACATCGAATAAACCTGTTTCTTTTTATCGAAAAAACCGGTATTTTTCATTTCATACAAATCTTGGGCTTTCAATAAAATTTTTGAGTTTTTCGAAGCTTTCAAGATTTTTTCATTTTAATGTAAGCCCCTAGACAGTTTTAAGATTATATACTAGGTTATTTTAGGTAGAACACTTATTTGTTATTTGATTCCAATAAATGAATTTTTGGTTTTGGAGAAAACGCGAATAATCGAACACTCTAGTACCAATAAATGAAATGCATTCACACATAATTACATAGAATTGTTTGTACATGAACTATGCGCCGAAAGTATCAGCGAATGAAATTGATTAAAAATTTGTGAATTATATGGAGTTCATAGGTAAACATGACGTATCATTCAAAAGCTGGTTCACTTGACATCGAAAGCGAAGCGACCACTTGGTTGAAATATGGCAAAAAATAGTGGTACTGCGTAAGAAAGAAACTGCATCACTGAAGTCGGTGTTTGTGGAGAGTGCGATTGTGATTAGGTGGCTGCATTCTAAAAAATGAGAACTAACAATTCAAAAATCCACATTCGATTAACAGAATAACGCTAAGACTCCCCGCCAGAAGATATTTTAATTTGTTTTTTTTTTTTTAAGACAGAAAAGAGCTTTCAAAATAGTTCCCAGACTTGGCGTACGAAAGACTTTGGAAAGACGGTGGTGAGATGAAAGGCAGTTGACACTATTGCCCTGTAAATGAACCAGGCACTCATTTTTCAGTGGTAATTGTAAATTAGGCCACAGTTTTTGAAGTAGAGGTGTCCTCAATCGCGACCTGCGCCAGAAACAGCCTGAAAAAGAGTTCGAAAGGCACTTTCTTAATTCTCGTTTCCGATAGCCAAGTGACCATCATGGCTAGGAGTGCTTAGATACTATTTGCCTGTTGGCAGCGAGCTACAAGCTAACACTGTTCGGGACACCAGGACACAGCGAAAAGAGCCCAGACATTGTGGTTTAATTCTCCTCAACAGAGTCAGAATGTAGATTTTGCAAGTCCAATAATGATTTTGTGAACATCATAAAAATAACATTGTAGGGACCGTGAAATGACGCTAAAAAACGTAAACTCTATGTTGGTTCGTAGATTACGGATCTTTAAACCATTTTTCTAGATAAGATATTTTTTTTATTTAAAGTTTGTTTTGAAGTGAAAATGAAAAATAGGCAAATTTTAGCATGGAAAATGTTACTCATACGCCATGTACGAGTATTGCCAGGTACATGGCGTATGAGTAAATTTCTTTCCTGCTCATATTTCATACAAAAAATTAATGTACATTTTCATTTGACAATCAGAACTTACTTTTTTATTCATCAATCGATTCTTACCGATTTTTAAAAATGAAAAAAAATTGTTGTTTTCTTTTAATGTTTTCCTTATTGAAGTTTAATTTTGAAACGACTTCAAAAATATGAAGAGGTTATCGCATAACTTTAGATCACATTAACCGACTTCTATAATTATTATTTTCTTTTTAAGAAATGTGGTTCCTCGAAGGTGAGCCCATACTAATTTGATTTGAATCATGAAGAAATTAACGGAGCTCTTAAATTTGTATATGAGAATTGAAGTTGATTTCGTTTGTTGTTTAAAAAAGACTTGGTTTTTTATAAAAAGTAAAATATCTTGGGAAAATAACCTAATCGGGCAAAACGGAGAACACATTAATAATCTACGGTCCAATAATAAGTTAACTTGTTTCGATATTTTTTCTAACTTTTCAAACTTGAGATTTCTCCTACGATGTAATTCATTTTGTTAATTTTGTATTTGTATATTTTTGTCGTTCTTTGCACATTTACAAAATCGTTCATGCCACTATTATTGGGCTCAAGCTTGTCCACTTGTCCACCCCTGGCATAGAGTATAGGAATTTACTTGTGGTTTTAAAATATTCCATAACGAGTATCGTATAATGTACGGATATTGAGTTTCGATCGTATATTAATTTTTTTCCGAAAAACCAACTTCGTTACGCGTTGTGGTCGCCTTAGCATTGCCCTTTTATGTACGTAATTTAGAAACATTCAAGATAACGAAAACCCCTACATAAATACATACATACATAAGTACATACATAAGTGCATGTGTAAAATCCATATTGAGCAGATTCCAGCTTAGCTCGATGGCGTTAGCAGTGACACCAAACTGTATTATCCAGCACAGCTTGAACGTTATGTAGTGCAATGCATTTGTAAATATCTATGTATTTGTGTACATATGTGTAGAGGCGTATTCTCATGTACATATATATGAGTGCGTGCGTTCAGCAATTTTGGTCGCAGCCAGTGTTGCCATTTTAAATATTTTTCAGCTGTATTTAACTTTTTTTTTCGCCGTTTAGTTGGAAAAATTCCAATTTAGAAACTAGATTTTTTTTAGCACTTTTCTGAAAATCTTTTAGCTCTTTCTAGCTTTTTTCTAAATTTAGGAAAATCCAAATAAAAAGTATTGTACGAATAAACACGGCTCAATTAATCTTCACAAAACTGTAAAAAGCGATAAGCGCAGTTTGCATGTAAATATCGCACAACTAGATCTAAAGTGACCTAACTCAAAATTCAGAGAGGAAAATATATTGCTGCTTGTGAAGCGTACGGATTCATTGCAATTAATGCAAAAATAGGTATAACTGTTGTTTTTTAGATAATGTATATAATCCTGAAAAAAATGTAACTCCTATGAATTTATTTATGCAAAAAAATCGCCCTATTTTTTTTTAAGTTGATCGTACATTAGATCTATGTTTGCCATACGTCTACCTATAGTGTATGCGCCCTTAACTCTGTTTGAGGGGACAAAGAATCGATGATTGAATATTTGAAAAACTGAAGGAATATGGTTAGGTACGCAGGTATAAATTGTCGAATTTAAAAATTGATATTTACTATCCAATAGATATTTTAAGAAAGTTGATATGTCCGCACCATAAGGGAATATTATCGACGCAGACAATACATGCATAATCGATTACACAGAAGAGCAGCCTCCGCCCAGAATTTTTCGCAATTGAGCAATTGTCAAAAATCTGCCTTTTTAATCAAATAGTTTTTTATTTAAACTACCTTCAATTGGCATCCTGCAAATAACTTTTAGTTTGTTATTGGATGTAAGAAATATGCACCTATTTTGGTGTTTTAGTGTGAAAAAACTACTGAAACATTCGAATAGTTGCCTTTAAACTTTTAGGTTTTTTTTGAGTCTTAAACATTTTTTATTTAGCTGTTTTTAGCTCTTATTTTTTTGTCCATTTAACTGGGTCGCTGAAAAAAATCTGACAATACTGGTCGCAGCTGCTGTGGCTATGCCATGCGTAAACGACAATCGTAACCATGGGAATGTAAGTGTACAGCTGAGGAAATGACCGAATGATTGAATGACTGAATGAATGAAGAAATGAATTTGTTATGAGCTGGTGCGTTTATGTCCCGTTTGCTAGTGTATGTTTTCATGCGTGTGTGTGTGTGTGTGACTAAGGGTAAATGAATACATGAATGAGTTGCTGAAAAGCGACCAGAGCACCACTGTGGCGAATGCTGCTAAATATTGCATCAACTATTTTTGAGTTTATATGCACTTCTACACATGTTTAGACATGCATAATACATACGTACGTATGTACATGTCACACACCGTCTTCAAAAGAATCACAACTCAAAATTTGGGATTTTTGAGACTATGCGCTAAAAATGTACGCAGACCTTTTATTTACCATTCAACAAAAGCTGGAGCAAATTTTTGGTATAATTTGTTAAAAAAAAACAACCTAAAGTAAAGCTGCTATTGCCCATATGATTATCATGTGCTAAGAAATATATTTCGCATTTTCTGACAAACGTATTATTTTGAGTTGTGACTCTTTTGAAGACGGTGTGCGATATATACACACATGCACATAGGGAATTGGTAGTTATGTGCGTATGAGAAACTTGGATGCACTTTTGTGGCGGATGCTATTGCATGCTGCGTTGCACAGCTGCAGTTTAGTTGGCCAAATAGCCCTTTGCTGTTAGTTATGAACCTTATTGCCTTATTTTGGCAGTTTTTAGGTCTTCACCATATTTGCTTTTTTTAAGCAATTATGGCAGAATTTTAATATTTTATTTTGATTTTTTTGCCCATCTAATGTTGACTCGCCTTTTAAATGGATTTTTTTTTTTTTTTTAAATGTTGGAGAGTAGTCCAGTCATTTTTTCTCAGAAAACACACACGCACTTTCTAAACTTATGCCTCTGCTATTTTTCAACCCAAATTCGTTTTTGTACTGCTTTCAAATTTCCATTGCCTTTTTGCTCCATCTTTTCATTGATTCAACCCCGACTCATTTATTTTAGTTTTAGAAATTTTTCCTATTTTGCACACAGCAAACAAATTTTGAATTTCCGAGCACGATTTGCTGTCACAGATTCATATCTTCAATTGGCTTTGCTCTCGTACAAACAGACTTATCGACACACCCACCATAAATGTACGCTTGTGTTACTACTAAAACAGTCGTATAAAGTTGTACGTATGTATGTACATATGTATGTGATTTAACTATCGCTTTGCTGCACTTTAGGTATTTTTGTGTTCTGACACATACACACACAATTCCACAACAAAAATATACAGTGACGAACAAAAGTATTGGCCCAGTGAGTTTTTCGCAATATAAGTTTCTTATTCGAATTTTTGGAAGTTTTTTTAGTGGAAGGTGTTGCTCATTTTCGCCATACAAAAAATAATTGTCGAATAAACTTTGTATAGAAGAACTTGTGTGAAAAAAAAATTACTAAAAATCAACGCGATTTTCTAGCGACTTCAAATTTGCACTTTGTTATACTAAATTTGAATGGGCTATAAAACAGCATACCTAGAATTAGTGTGCAAATTCAATGAATTTTCCTGAGTTTTGCACAAAGTTTAGAGATTTTATTATCATGATTTCTGGTGTAGAATGAATAATACTTTTATAAAAAATTATCGAAAATAAATTAGAATAATAAGCTCTGCATATATTGCGAAAAGTTCACTGTACTAATACTTCTGTTCGGCACTGTACTTACATGCATACCACACAGGGATATCCAGTTCATGTATGTACGTATGCATTTGTATAAATTTTCAGCATTTTCCGTATCTTTTCTAGTCTCCATAGAGTGTAAACTATACACAAACTATGTTGGCAAATTGCAATTTTTACTTGTCGAGTAGCGCATGCATTAAATGCCACAGAGAGCAAACTACGAGCGAGAATGTCAGAGATACTAGTCTGAGTTGGTGGTAGATACTACTATGTTTGACACTGAGAAAGATATTTGGTGCAAGTGAAAGAGCGAAAGGAAAAAAGTTTTGCAGAACGGGAGGGCTTGCGTTTGTCGGTTGAAAATGGCCATTAGTAGGCAACGCTATGGCAAAGATATTGAGGCCAGAAGTTGCACCTAGCTACCGCAAACAAAAACCATATAGTGAATGAATGGAACACATGTCTATTTGTGCTTTTGTGGCGTGTGTGTTTGTTTGATCGCATGTCTGTTTGTCTGCTTGCTTTTTTCTACCTTTCTGCTTTAATGGCTCACTATGCATTTATAATAACCAAAAATGTTGTTGTACCGTAAATAGAGAGATGAAAATAGAAAAAAAGTGTTATTAACAAGCTATAGGTAAATTTTTGAATTACATGAATATATGAATAAGCAATTCGAAGGGAAGGTCGCACATGAGCGAACGATTTAATGCTTATGAAAGGATATTTTTTACTGATAACACCATAAAGAATTCAATTATAATTTAAAAGATGTTCAGTTGTTTAGTATGATAAAAAATAAAGTTGAATTCGATGATAGCACCACAAACATTTTCTGAGCGTTCAGAATATGTCATACGGTAAGAAATATGAGTTTCAAAAACAAAAAATGTATGAGCCAGCTCCTTGTGCCAGTATAAAAACAAACAAAGATTTGAAATTTATATCTAAACTTGTTTATACAGAAATTGAAAATATTAAGAAAATAAATAAGAAACAAAATTTAGCTGCAGCAGTTGCTATTGAATGCATGTTGACATGTGTATATGAAAGTAAGTACGTTTGTATGTTATTGGAAAGGTAGTTTTGCTGAATGCCTTTGCAAATATAGTGGTTCAATAAGGCTGAAAGATCAACCTCAAGTAAGAGTCCAAATTTAGTAATTTATGAGGGTGATAAGAGCCTCAAAAAGAGTCTGAAAAGATTCATAAATGAGGCCAAAAATTGTTTTAAAAGAGTCCGAAATGAGCCGTATATGAGGCCAATAAGAGTCCAATATGACTCCGATATAGGACTCCTTAAAGACTTATTTATGATTTTAAATATTTTCTTTGAGGCAGTTCTACACCTTCACGCTTAGATTTCGAAAAACAGCTTTTTGCGGCAATTTTGACAATTGTCCTTCGATATGATAATTAAAATATATTTTTCAAATATATTTTATTTTTTATGAATGAACCCATGAATGAAGCACGCCTGGTATTTTCTAGTAAAAGATAAAGTTAAAGACAGAGTTCATTATAATCCACTATACACTTTTAACCCAAAATATCTGAGGAGATATAATGGGAATAGTCTTCGAGCACAGAAGTAATCTATACCATTATTAAATCACTGTTATTGATTTATTTGTCGCAAGTTTAGTGGGAAGTACTTAAAACATCCAATGGGTTCAGGCTAAGTTAAGCTTATATTCACCAGTATGTACTTGTGTTTCGATTGCAGTGTCTCAGAAATTGTATTATTCCGTGTGCGTTATACCCAGCCTTTGGTCGATCAGTTGGAAATAATGCAGGTACTTTAAACACGAGTTGAATGTTTTCTTTTTTTCAATACTTTCTGGGTATGTTTCTATGTCACTTAAAGTCCCGATTCTGGCTTGATTTTTAGACTACTCGAAATTCAATCAGCTGGTGTTTGGTGTGTTAATTTTGAATAAGTTTTAGTCTAATAAGTTTTTTTTTTTATTTTTCGGAGATTTTTCAGAAAGATCTTATTATATTACGTTCACGACTTTTTTTATTTCATCTTCATTTATTCAACCTTCAGTTGAAAGTTCAATCCCACGTGGCTTTTTATCTCAAAAGGTATTTTTCTTTTGTTTTTGGTACGTATATAGTTTTATGTTAATGATTAAGTATTCAAAGCTTTTGAAAGATCTAAACTTGATATTGCGGAATTAATTTGGCGCAATAGTTTTAACATATCTACGTCAATATTCGCTTAGTATAAGCCACATATCTCTTATATATAAAAATAAGTGCACGTTTTTGGTGTGACCTCATAATTTGAGAACGGCTTCACCGATTGCAACCAAATTTATACGGCATATTCAGGCTATCATGCAGATGGTTTATGTGAAGTTTGCCCGAATTCCTAAAAGGGGAAGTGGCACCTCCTATACTAAAATTTGTATATTGTATATCTCTTGAAATATTTGTGGTAGAGTACTGGTAATAGGTATAGAGGTATATCAAATAATTCCATACTCATGGAGAAAAATGGGCGTTATTGGAAAAGAGGGCTTGGCACCTCCCATCTTATATACAAAAAATAAGTGCAAGATTTCAACCAAATTTATACGGCATAGTCGGGCTATTATGCAGATGGCTTGTCCTAAGTTTCCCCGAATTCGGAAAAGGGAGCGTTGCCCCACCCATACTAACACAAATTTTTATCTGATATACCTCTTGAAATATTTGTAATAGATTACTGGAATTGGTAGCTATACGTGGCCTGCTCAAGAGTTGGCATTCCAAATTGTTTATTTATTCATACCCAAGATGGAAAAACAGAAAATGTTGTATATCCAAATGTGTTGGATTAAGATTTAAAATAAAGAATCAAAAATTTTTAAATAAAACAAATTATAAATTTTCATATAGAAAAATTCCAGGATTTTTCATTCATTTTCAATATTCGGTGTAGAGAAGCACACCGGGTACCGCTAGTATCTGTATATAACTAACGAATTTCAGCCGTTATTCCTAATTAAAATGCATGCATATGTATATGAATATAGGCAACAGGCACTTGAAAGCAAAAAACATTTTTGAAATCTAGAGGTAAACATTTTCGTATAGTATCTACATAAAAATTTCTCACTAGTATACATATGCACATATGTATGCATTTCGCAACTTTGATATATAACTACATATGTATAAACGCATGCCACTCATATTTTTGGTTGCCATGATTTACCATAAAGCCCACTTCCTCACGTTTTTCCTCAACATTAACAATCACTGATGCTTTGTAGTAGATAAGGTTTGACATACTTTTATGGTTTCTAGCCCTCAAGAGACATTTTTACCAAGCGAAGGGACAAATTTAATTTTTCCAAGTTTGGCATGGCAATCAGGGTTGCCATTGACGGAAAAAATACTTGCCATCCACTTGAGAAAAATCTACCAAACCTGAAAAATATTTACCAATATCTTTTTTTTTAACCTTTTGTTTAGTTATTTTAATAAAAACTATAGTTTTGTTATTTTTTTAGTTATTTCAATAAGAACATAACAATTTTTTGGGTTTTTTTTGTACAAGAATATTATTTGCGCTTCCAAAACTTTTCGTCCGTATTTTGCTCTGAATTTTTCAAACACTTTAAGGTATGGAGTTTTATAGCCCATAATAATTGCCAACAAGGTGCAGCTAAAAATTCCTGTTGATTTTTTTTTTATTTGATTACCGCCAGTCTTTTTTGTTTTTGTTTTTCTTGATTTTTTTCTTGGCCTTTTGTCGGTACATGTATTTACATTTATACGTATGTATGTATATAAAAAGAGTGAAAGAAATTTTGTAATGTAAAGATAACTGCGATAAATAAAGCGCGAACGCATTTCGTTTTATTTGTTTTTCAAACAAAATAATTCAACAAAAATCTACCAAAATTAGAAAAAATTTTTCTTTTTACCAACCCAAATTTTTTCTACCAATTAGGGTAACAATTTATCAAAGTGGCAACCCTGAAGGCAATGGTAGCACATATACATGCATACATAAATATGCTCGTAGAATATATTGCTCGTGAATGCTTTTTATGTGACGATGTAAGATATTATATTCATGAATGTACCCAGCAAACATTTGGAGTCATAAATGAGTCTTAAAGGAGTCCTATTTCGGAGCATTTACGCTCATAATGAGCTCATTTAAGAGTCCGGAATGAGGGTGTTTCCCTTCCTGCAAAGGTCGACATATATGAGCTTAAATTCATACATCAAATGAGCGTCAATATGAGCCATATTTGACTCTTACTGTTATTATATACGGCTCATTTCGGACTCTTACTCAAGACTCTTTTATGACTCTTATTTGCCTCATAAACGACTCTTTTAGGATTCTTTTTAGACTCTTTTATGACACACATTGGCCTCATATGCATCTAATTTTGGACTCTTACTCTGGACTCTTTTATGCCTCTTATTGCAACTTTACCTAACTTTGCAAATTTATTACAACTTTACCTAATTAAAAGCTCTAAAACAGTTATTTTCAATAAACAGCTTTATTATCTACATATGTGCTTGCTGTGTGTTGTATAATACTATATGTATGTATACTAATGCGCAGTATACTAACACGTTGCTATAAATGAATTTATAGTTTGATTTGTTTTGCTGTATAGTTAACACGGTCCCGTGCAGTTTGAAACCATTTTGTTGTAAATTTCTTAAAATCCGCTTCGTTAGAAAATTTTCTGCAATAGGCTTCTATAAAGATATAATACAAAATACCTAAATTAAAACAATAAAACATCATTTCTAAAGAGAAATACCTTTAAACGCAGCAGTTATGGCTAAATTTTAAGGCGAAATTTTATTATCAACATTTTTCCATGTTGTTTGGCAAGCAACTTCATCGATGACTAAACGTTTCCAAACAGCTCTCACAAATTTTCCGCACTCGGGGATGCCAATCAAAAAGATTTCGGTTCAGAAAAGTCTAATTTCATATGCCTATGTGACAAAAAATTTATAACAAAATTTTCGATACAAATTGCAAAGATTTAATGTTTTTTTATTTCCACAAAGTGCCGGCTCATGATTTGGTTCATATATGTGGCCTATATGAGTTGAAAATATTTTGTTATTTTGATACTCATATTTCTTACATAGTAGGACTCTTTTCGGACTCATAAATTCTGAGTGCTCCGAATATGTTTGCGGGGTAACAACTCAAATTTGCCTTGTAACCTTTGTATATGTATACTCCTACTGACTGCCTATTCACCTACCGAAAAAGTTGTTTTGACTGCCAAGTATTTAGCTCTAGCTCAGCTGAGTTGACAATGAGAGCGCAGATATAGATACAAAGTAGATACATTTAAATGAATATTCATACACCAGATGAGGTATACTCGTATCTAAGACCCCCCACAAAACATTTAAATAGATTAGTATTTTCTGCACACACTGATGTTTATTTAAATATATATCTAGAAATTTTGTATGTATACCTACGAGAATAACTTGAGAAATGTTTAGCTGCTGAATATTTTTAGCCAATATTTCCTTTACCATTTTACCAACAGAGGCTCAATTTCTCATTACAGCATCACAGCTGATGTAAGTGCTTTGATAAGCGTACATAAGAAATTCTTTTTAAGAAAGGCTTTACAAGCAAATATATGTACACGCAAATTCATATATTTAGTTACATACATATATACATATAACTAAATAGAAAGTTACACATTTTGTATACCACAATCATGAGTGGGAATTAAATTTGGTGAAATGCACACAATTCCGCATAAGCTGTTTGTAATGCAAAAAAAAAAATCACAAAATTAAGTAACAAACATTTCTACAAACCCAAAGCACGCCACGCTCGTCTATGTAAGACCCTTTGCTATAAGTTTTGTTTTTGTATGCCTCAGGCAATAATAAAGCTGTCGCGTCAGTCAGCTCATTCCTCATTTTGTATTCGTTTGGTTGGACTGCGTCAACTTCGTCCGTACCTCGCTCAGCCTTCGCCAGCGCTAACTTTTGGCCTTTGTTCTTTGTCCTTGACTAACCGCAATGAGCCGAAACTATTTGCAAATGAAGCAAAAGCTCATTTGAATATTTTTTTTTGTGTTTTTGTTGCTGTTGTTGCGGTTGCTTTGCTGCTGATGCTTTGCGCGCATTTAGCTGGAATTATTGCGAAAACGTGTTGGAAATCCTGCTACAACTGCCACTCTGCAGAGTTTTACTATTAATTCTTTTGGTCATTTAGCTATTTTTCTTAAAGTTTTTTATGCCGCCATTTATAGCAAAACATTTTTGGAAAGTTTACTCAACTTAGTGTGGCATTTGGAATTCGAATATACTTATGTACATACATATGTTTGTATAAACATATTTGAGGGATTCACAACGGTGTCTTAAGTATCGTACTGTTGTATATCGTAAACCTTAAAAGCTTAAATAAATGTTTATAGAACTTGAAATCACAATTAAATACTTTTTAACACTGCGAGAATGCATAATTTGACCTTGATGGTACTTTTCGAACCCCCTTAATATATTTTTTAGGCGTTTAAAGTTTACGACATACAACAATACGTCACTTGAGACACCATTGTGAATACCCCACTTGTGTGTGTAATATACGGGAGGTATGAGTGATCTAGACAGATGGGAAAGTAAATGCGATCACCATGGCACATGAGTGATTTTAAGAAATATTTGAGTTACGACGAATATATCCAAAACCATGAATGTGGCATGTTTAGGTTTTAACATCTCCGGAATCAGAGAAGATGCAGTATACCTAACTCCGCATAAAAAACTTAAAAAAAATGTGTCCCGGTCTTACGGCCTAGACTTGTTTGATGCATTTGTAGACCTTCCTTCTTTCATGCTTAAGTTCAACATTTTAACCACACAAAAATTAATTTTCCCTTAAACACAAGTGAGAAAAATTTAAGCTTTAAATCCACAGCGGGATGCAGCCACCCTGCTGGCAGGCTGAAATTCCACTGCGGCTACCACAAATAGAGCGCACAAATGGTGGGCGTAAAAAGTATCAGCCTGGTATTATATTGTTGCAAAATTGTGAAAGAAGCTCAAAATGTTTTTCCGGCTTCTTTTGTGGCTCATTTGGACAGAAAATATTTTGTTTTCGGGAAAGCATTTCTAGCTAGTATATTTTTAAAATTTTCCATTCGTGCAACAAGAGTTATATTTTAAATTATGTTAGTTTTCATTGATTTACGAAAGCCACGCACGTTAAGCACCTGGAGTTTATTCACTACTTATGCCGAGTTTCCACCAGGCATTGAAATGGCAAACAAATTTGCCTTTTACAAAATGTCAAGCGGACACGAATGTTGTTTAAGCACAAAGTTGTTAAAGACAAAGTATTACAATTTTTGTCATGTTATGCTCAGTGGAATTCCAGCATTGTTTGCGGAAATAATAGAACTTGAGCATAAGAACGTAATATCGCATGGGGTAGTAAGTCATTGCGTTTATTTTGAACACTTTCAGGGTAATTTTCTCATAGTCCTACTCTCTGCTTTGTTCGACGACTTGTTGGCATCTTTCCGTGAGTTTAATAACTCCCTGCTTATAGAAGCGCATATCTTTAAAGGCGAAAAAAGGCGAAGGCCCTGATTTACCATCTTATATGAATGTTTGGAAAATAGCAATACAAGCGCAAGCCTCATCTCTTCTTTATTTAATTTCTTACAGGTCACTAACTCATGCAGGTAGATTTAGACGATTTAGGCGGCCAAAAATATTTTTTGATCAACATATTTAGTATATCTGTTCTAAAGAGGATAACAAAAAATAATCCGTCCTTTATATCTAACACTGTATTACTTTTTGGAATAAAGGGTTGCATTAAAGTCTTCGTAGAGAGAATTTTTTACAATGTATGCGAATATAAACCAAAAAAAAAAAATTGTGGAGCATACTTCGTACGGAAAAATCGACGATTTCTCATTAACCTGAAATTTGCACTTTATTGTACTAAAATCTAGTAAGCTACAAAACTACGTGCTAAAAATTTTTCTACAAAAGAATTTAATAATTTCATCCGGGATGCAATGAAAATACAAAATTTTAATCCAGTATTATTTTCTACAAAGTACAAATGTTCTTTACTCTGAGTTGGCGTGAATCTGCGGCTAATTTTTACTACATAGTTTAACGCAGTATGCACACTTTATAACCTAAAGTAAAATTTAAAATTGAAATATTTCAAAACTTTTCTTAATAACTACAATCTATGTAAAAATACTAAACGGAACAAGTACATTTAGAGGCTTAGAAAGTAATTACAAATAATAAGTATTTAAGTAAATTTTGTTAAAAGCCAATGACACTGCATGGTTGATTAGCATCCACCACTTAAACTATACATAATTATTAACTTGCAAGCAAAGTTCTGACAGTTCAAACGCTGTACGTGAGCAAGAAGGATAGTATGTTGTTCCTAAATGGAATTGCATAGTACCAAAGGAAGTCACACATTTATGTATATGTAAAGTTTTAATAATATCACTTTTGAATATCATTCAACGAAACTGTTAAACCTATGGGGACCGGTAATTAAGCATCTGTAAACTGTTTCAGGAGCTTTATTCCGACACCTGTTCTTAATAAAAAATTAAGAGAGAAGATAATTCAGAATTGCCAAAAACAATCGAAAATTGTGAAGAATGTGGACTTTGTTATTAAAAAAATAATAAATATAAAGGCAATGAAATTGAAATTTAAAGGTAGTGTTTTGAAAGTACGGTACTAAATGTGGATAAGGTTAACGTTTTAAATAAGAAATTATTTAAAAGAATAAATAACAAAAAAATAAATAAAATTTTAGTAAGAGTCCATTTCACAGTGTTTAGTTAAACCATTGTTAACTTAACCACCAACAAGAGTTTAACTACGAATTTATATTCAAGTTCACATAGTTAGCTATTGAAATTCACATCGCCTGAAATTCTAAAAACCAATATTTTTCTTTACAAATTTGAAATTCTGGTTAACGCACTGTGAATTTGGCGTTAGTGAATACAATTATTTAAGGGTGATAGAAAATATGGGTTTCTAAGTTATCGCTCCCGAAGGTCATGAAAATTAGCGACAGAAAATTACTCCAACCCTCCAAATTTCAATATTAATATTTCATAATTTATCTCAAAATTTTATATGAGGTTTTATTATAAAATCAATCTTACTACAAAGATTTAGAAAATAAATGAAAATAGTAATTGATGCATACTAATTTGGTTTTAATTTATTAATGACTAAATAAATGAAAGCAAAATAAATATGAAGCTTAGTCTCCTGGAAATTAAAAGTTTTTAAATAACCAAGCCCATCGAACCAACTGCGCATAAATTTATATACATATGTATATGTAAATTAGTTCCAATTTATACCAGTTCATAGTAAACACAACCTTAACTCAGCTGACTAAGACTTGCATTAACACAATTAAATAAATGGAATTACCTACCATGCACACTAATATAGCTGCACACCATGGCGTATGAGTAAAGTTTACTCTAAGGAATCAATCATTTTAACAAATAAATATGTATAAATCTAGCAACAAACAAAAACGAGTAAATAGTTTTGTTAAGAAGGATATTTATTGAGTTTTTTTTTATTTTCGTTTCAACAACTCTTCAAGACCAATTTCATTTTATTAATTGAAATTAAAAAATTAGTACTATAACATGATTTTGAATATTTTATAGTGCATGCATCAGAAAAGCTAAAACACACATACACATATTTTACTCATACTTTAAAAAAATATATTTACCAGAAACGCTGTTAAGGTAGCGGTAAGTATGTATACAGAAAAAATTATTTGTTGTTTAAAATAACCAACTTATATTCAGCTTTTTTGGGGGTGTTCGATAAATAACTAACTTTCAACTAGCTGTGACAAAACTAACTTAAAATGAGTCGTAAAGTCGTGCAGGAGTCATGCAGACGTTATCTTGAGTTTGCTTTCTTTACAAGTTTCTACTTAAGTATCCAAACAAATATTTCTTACAATAGACTTTTTTCTAAACTTCGCAGATTAATTTTCGTATCCAGGACAAATAAAAGGAAGATCGAAGTTTTACATTAACATTTTGAAGTTATGTCTGACGTTGTTCGAATATCGGAGCACCTACAGCCGAATATGTAAAAAAGTATGAAATGTAATAAAAAAGAGTAAATAAATAAATAAATGAAAAAGTAAAAAAAGCAAACAAAATTTTTTTTCCAATTGATATTTATGTCCAAAAGTAGTTAACTAAGGAAAAAGTTACCACTAGTCGACTGTTAGTTAGTTAATAGTTAGTTACAAGCTAGTCCCATTTCCAGCAGGGTATAGACTTAAAGCTAGGTCGACTGCATAGAAATAAGATGTTCAGTCCTGTTTAGTGAAGGAAAATGCTATGGGAAACTTATGAAGTAGTGCTCAGAAATGTTAGTGTTCTTATAATTTTATTCAAAAATTGCCTATCTCAGCTGAAAATACGCTGATATAGGACATTCTTGAACCGACAGTTGACATAGGGCACTCTTGAGCAATTTTCTGAGAAATTGTGCTTTCGAACCGGCTGCCGAGATAGGTCGATCTTCCACTCAGCCGTCGATCTTCCACTCAGCCGTCGATTTGTGCTTAACCTTTTCTAATTAATCGAAATTTGGTGATAAATAATCTGAAAAGTATTTTTCCTAATATGAACATGTTCGTAAGCTACTTAGTAGTTAGGAAGCAGGAAAAATGCAAATAAAAGTCGTTCTTCACTAGCATTAAAATAGTAACTTTACTTAACCTTTGGTTATGTACCTACTCCATATATTCATTTTTTTTTTAAACATATATATGCATATATGTAAGTATGTATGTAAATTTTCCAATTTTTTTTTGCTGGCCTTAAATTTTTGCTACTGATAACGTCAAAACCTCAGAAAACGGCGCTATTAAGCAACTTAGGAGCAACCCAGAGCCAGTGGAGCTAAAAGTTGGTGGCAATGGCAAAATTTAATTTACTACGCAAATAAATGTCACTCATGCGCCATATGTGCACTCGAGAGTAAACAGTGACTTGCCACAGTGTGGCAACAGCAGTACATATACGTATATACATATGTACATAGATGCGTGTATGCCAAATTGCTGGTACATCAAGTCACACACATATACTTACATACTCAATAGCGCATAGATAACTTTTTGTATTTCTTTGTGTGCATGCGGCTTTTCCACTATTTTATTGTTTTTATGAAGAACAGAGGAGACGTGGTGAGTAAACGTAGAATTGCATCTACGAATTAAACTTAAGTCATAACTTTTGACACATGCAGCAAAGATTAAAAAATCCAAAGGGAAAGTTTGGAGAGTGAAATATCCAAAAAAAAAAACGTATTTAAATGTTAAAGAGTTACATTTAAAAAATTATTTGAAGTGGAACGTTTAAGACTAACTCATTTTCTTAAAAATGAGGAAATACAACAATCAATTAATTCAGTTTGTGTACTTTTCGTATTCCTGAATAAAAACTGTAGCATATTTTCAAATTAAGCCAGTCTAAAATTTATTACACTCATATCTAATTCTCTACACATCCTATAGCTTTAAGCTCAACAAAATTAAATAAGAAAATATTATTGATTCACGCTGACTGCCTAAAATTACTATTTGTTGCAGATTTTAGATAGCCGGTGCCATTATTTTTTGTACTGTTTCGAAAATTATGATGGCTGCACTAGTTTGATGAGAAAAATGACAAGTCCGGGCGACTGTGAACTTTGCACAAAGAAAAAAATAAAAAATAAAAAAAATACTCGCAGAACTAGGGGCCGAATATACTAAAACTACGATTTTTAACTTTTCTTTCTAAAAACTTCGAGCATTTTAAATAGATTTCTCAGAAATATTTTGTGTCAATTTTAGTACAATAAAGTACAAGTTTGAAGTAGCTAGGTCTGTCCGTTGATTTTTGGCATTGTTTTTTTTTTTTGTTGAAGGTGTTGCTCATTTCCTCCATATAAAAAGTATCAGTGACACTTAAAAAAAACATTTTAATCAACAGTAAGCAGGGACTTACTTGAAAAACTACTAAAATTGAATGAGCCACAAAACTGCATACCCAAAATCTTTCTAAGATGACGGCACTCCTTTGAAAATATCCTTCGTGACGACACCCATGAGTTTGAACTAAAATTTTTTTTTGTGAATGTAATTCAAACTGAGTAAATATATGAAAATATAGAGGTGCTTGATGTTATTGGTTGGATTTTTGAAGGTCCCAAGATGTTACAGTGTTAATATGTAAACATTTTTGTTTTGTATTACCAAACTATGAAAATGCATCTGTGAATTACAGAATAAAAGGGTATTTGAACGAAAAAATTGTCAAACAAATGTCTATTTAAAGTAAACAAGCCCCCGCTGCATTCCGTTTTTGATAGATCCGAACCAGTTCTAAATTCGTCACCCTACATGAGAGAACGGCACTTAATGAAGTAATGATTAACAGAGAATTTTATTTTTGAAATTTCGGCAAAAATTTTGTGCAAATTTGGGATTTGTTCCAAAATTTTTTTACGTATTAACAATTCCCTCACAAAGTCTTTTATTTCTTTAAAATGTACAAATATTCTTCTTATGAAACCCGTATAACTTAAAATTGTTTAAAAAATAACCGAGCTAAAAATTGGTTGGTGAAGGAAGTCTTACGAAAATGTTTGTTTAAGAATAAGTTGAGATTTTGAGATGCTAGAAAAGTTGCCTGAATATTATTCGCCAATTTTTAATGCTATGCTTGCTGTTGTCACACAAGCGATATTTGTTATAAAAATTTTTTATTATGCCTCGCAGATTGGACAGTGTTAGCCGAGACGCGACCGTTGTAAAAAGAACTGATTTTATATTTGGTGGGCGTTCAAAGTTGAGGCTCAGTCAGAAAAAAATACTTTAAATTCTCAGCCACGGTGGCTAGGTTATACATATATAAGTTTTCCAAAAATTTAAAACTCTGTAATATCTGTATCTAATGCAGCATTTTGGACATTTTCTCTTGAAAAAAGTATTTTAGTTAACCACCCACACAAACGCTTGTTAACTCAAATTCAGTATTATTCCAATTCATATTTGCCATTCGATTATTATCAACGAAAATTGTTGCAATAAAAGTTTACGACAATGGCTATTATTTTTTTTTATCAAAACATATAAGGAGACAGCAAAAAGAATTAAGGTATAAATATATGTACATACAATTGGTACCGTAAAAGTAAAAGTGGGAAGAACAATTCCAAAAATTACTTGAAAAAATTTCATTTCATTTAAATTGTTGTTTTAGCTGCAACAAATTTTCACAATACTACCGACAAATCTACAAACAACTGCATCTATGGCATATATGTTTTAATTTTGGTAAACGCGTTTGGAAATGTGTGCTTATTCTACCCACTCGTAAGCTATATACTACCTATGTTCATTGTACGAACCAAAAATTGGACCAGAATACCTACATATGTACGTATGTACACATAGATATGCACATTCATATACATATGCCTATGTATTCATAAGTACATGGTAAAAAGTAAATAATATGCATTTTTATTTACCCTCATTCTAAAGGATGTCAGAGCACCCGTACTTGAGACTTTTACTAGAACTTTAACCCTTAAACGTGCAGCTGACCGCCTACCTTCCGTTCCCGTTCTACTCCTCTAGAAGGCTACCCCTTTTTCGTTCGCTTCCTTCCAACTCTCTAATGTAGCTGTTAGCTACATATATTTTGTTTTTGTAAACATCGTATTTAACGTCACATCGGCAGCTAAACATCGCCATTGCTGGTGGTTCGTCTTTGTCGTTAGCTGCTACTTCGTTGTTGCCAGCTTCCGTTTGCCGCTACAACAACTATCAAAGTGTTTTTTAGTTCTTTTATTTACGGTTAGTTGCAATAAACGCCCACCCACCACCATTGCCGGCAAATGAATGGAAATTCACATACACTGGCACTAACAAACACCCATACAAGTACACAAAGTAAGCACTTAATGTCGTTGAAGCCGTTAGCGAGTTGTATGAATGGCTCAATACCTTCAAAGGCTGTTCGGTGGTGGTTGCCTGGTAGTTGTGGCTGCGGTGCTGGCTGGCAAAGATGCAGCGCGTGGGTGCAACAAGGTTGCGTGCAAAACTAGTTGCAACAATTCTTCGTAGAAAACGCAGTGCATTATTGTTGCCGCTAGATGTTGTTGTTAGTTAGTATTGCTATTGCTGGTGGTTGGTGGTGGCAGCGCTTGCTCGCTCACTTGCTCGTTGGTGCGCTTTACTCGCTTGCAATACGAATTAGCGAATCGCTCGTAGCGTCTCACTGCAAGTATCTACTGACCAGCAGAGCTGCCAACTTGGCTCAAACTGTGCCATTTTTGGCCATATTTTACTGCAAATGGCACTTAATTTTTAAATTTGGCAAATAAATATTTCAATATATTTCTGTGAAATCCTTTGCGTTACTTCCTTTTCTCGGCTAAAATTTCCTAGTTTCTATAGTGTATACAACTGGTTTATCTTTCTTTGTCATTGGAGTTTCGTTTTAGGATTGTGTTTCTAATTTTATTGCCAAATGGGAAGAATTAAGAAGAATGGCACTTTTTTGGCATTTTTATTTCTCTATTTGGCACCTTTTTATCCTCAATATGGCACTTCATAGCTAAGTATAGTTGGCAGCCCTGCTACTGACGACTGACGTTTGTTGATGAATATATATGTTACTACATATATGTGTTTGTTGTGGCTAGATATTGCTTTATTTTTGTAGTGGAAAAATTGTTATACCTCTTGCGGTAGTTTTCTAAGTACTCAGATATGTATCTTTTTGTTGTTTTTTTTTCTTATTGCTGTTTTCCAGCAGCTCGAGGCTGCTTGTTATTTAAATTTCAAACTAACTTTGTTACACTTTCCCTGCTTTAACCAGGCATCACCCTTCCTAATGCCGCTTTTCGCCGCTTCCATTCAATCATGCCAATATTGCACCCGCACATTTTCTAAGGTGCGCAAGCAACAATGTCGCAATATACTACATACTGTTGCAACTATAATTTCTATTTGCTTTTTCTATCTGTGCCCCTTTCCCCCAACTGCTTCACCACATGAAATGAAAGTATATATATGTACATACACATGTACGCCTGCAGTTCATCGTGTGATTTCCTCACTCATTCGCTCTACCGATTGCTAGGGGAGAAATTGTGGCCTCGTTTTCATGTTTACATATTTTTTTTTCGTTTTTTCCTTGTTTGTAGTTTTTTCTTTTTGTTGTACTGTAATAAATTTAGCTTGCAGCAGAAAAGGATAAAGTGATAACAAGTTATTAAAATTGAATTATAGTGCCGGCCTGTTTTTACAGCCGGTACTTTGTGAAATGTGGAAGTGATGCTCGCAGAAAAGGTGGCGGGGTCGTGCCACAAGTTGTTGAGGAAAGAGAAGTGAAAATAAGTACTATAAGTCAAGCAGTAAAAAATCTAAGTCATTTTGCAATTTCCCATTAATTGTTCAGTATTATCGAAATTGCGATATCTTTGACACTTTAAGGAATATATAATACTACTGAGCCCGCTCGGCGTTAAAACTCTCAAGATAGAATTTCAAAAACCTACAAACTATTCCAAATGTTAGTAAGGTATAAGCGATTCAAGTGTCTCATTTCTTCTCAATCCGTTCAGCCGTTTCGCATAGTAGGGTTTTAATATTATCAAATTTTATTTCACCCAGTACCGATAAAAAGTTTATAATCTCAAAAAATTAAACCTTATCGCATATCTACAGGGCAAGGTCTTTATTTTCCAGGTTATACAATTTATGCGAGTAAACTTCTACAAAGTCCAATTTGAGTTGGAAGCGAATTTGGTTTAAATTCACACGGAATTGAGTTGCAAATCCTAACTTAAAGCCTTTTCAAACCCATTTCGATTGATATCTATCCTTTAAAAATTCATTTAACTTATTAAATAACCTAAATGTAGCTTATAAAATACGTGGCAACCCTCCTAAATATATTTCAGAAATAAAGCATTTTCAACTCCAATACCATTTTCAACATCCATATTTTAATAATTCATTTTATTTTTTAAATAACTAGCAGACCCGGCGAACTTCGTCCCGCTCAAAATTATTATTTTTCTTGAAACATTTGGTCCAACGTTTTCTCCAGCAGTTCACGTTCACATTTGCTTTTGTGGTCGACAGAAGGCATATCCTCCATTGCCGTCTTAAATAACCTGACGAAAGCGTTATACCTCTGCTACCATCAGCGGCTTCCGAGTTTAATACTTTCAGAGCTGGAGCGTCGGTGTCCATTCGAACGACATGGCCAAGGTAGCGGAGGCGCTGAATTTTAATTCGCTGCACTATGTACATGTCGTTGTAAAGCTCATACAGCTCATCGTTCCATCGTCTGCGGTACTCGTCGTTGCCTACGCGTAAAAGCGCCCGTAAATGTTCCGAAAAGTCTTTCTCTCGAATACTCCAAGAGCCGGCCCATCAGATGTTGTCATTGTTCATACTTCTGCACCATGTACCAGCACGGTCATGATGAGTGAATTATAGTGTGTGGTTTTCGTATGTTGAGAGAGGACTTTGAACCTGAACTGCCTATTCAGTCCAAAGTAGCACTGTCGGCAAAAGTGATTCTGCATTGGAGTTATATGCTGACATTGGGGCCGAATGAATAAAAACAAAGCAATTGCTTTTTCTTAAAATTGCATACCTTTTACTTCAATTTTGTTTGAATAAATCGAGTAAAGTGTAAGAAATTTTAAGAAAAATCAATTGCTTATTTTTTGTTCATACGGCCCATTATTATCGGTGTTAATGCTGGTTCCCAAGTAAGTGAAATTTTTTACTTTCTTGAAATTATAACTGTCAACAGTAACGTGGGTGCCAAGGCGCGAATGTGCTGACTGTTTGTTTGATGACAGGAGATACTTCGTCTTGTCCTCGTTTACCACCAGACCCATTCGCTTTGCTTCCTTATCCAACTTGGAAAAGGCAGAACAGACTTCGCGGTTTTTGTTACGGATGATGTCGATGTCATCAGCATAACTCAGCAATTCCACGCTCATGTAGTAAATTTTTCCTGAGCGGTTCAGTTCTGCAGTTCGCGAGATCATCTCTTAAAAAAGGAGGGAGACTTCTTTATATAATTGGTGTAAGTAAAACATGGCAACACCGATTTTGATGCGGAAAATGTTAAACAAGTTTTTGATAGACATTTTTATGCTGATTACGAATCCATAAGCAAAAAGTTTTCATAAGATCCAGATTTTGAGAAAAACGTGGTGAAATTGTCAAAAAACCGCGTTTTTACAATATTTTAGAACCTTTTGCAAGGAAACAAATGCTGATAGAACCTTCCACTTAGGCTTAAACTAAAGCTAGAACTACACATTACTATCCCTGAAAATACTGTTTCTGCACCTTGCCCTGATGGTCACCTATACTCATATACGTTTTATCGTCCAACAATAAAAAATACTGAAAAATTATGCAATTGAAAAAAAAATTGTAAAAATCAGTGTTAGCTGTTCAATAAATTACTATAGGTGACCGTACGGTCAAAGTGCAGGAATGGCATTTTCAGTGCTTGAAGTCAGAAGTCCAAGCCTTAATTTAAGCCTAAGCGGAAGGTTCTACCACCTTTTGCTTAATTACGGGAGGTACTCGAACTTCCCAAAACCAGTTTCTCCTGTTCATCAAATGACTATTTATAAGTATTTCGATGGTCCTCTACAATAACGACAAAATTCAAAATTCAAAAAATAAAAACTCTTACTATTGTTAAGTGGCTCATGTCTTCAATTGTTGTTTTATTCATTTAATCTTTACTACTTTAGTTAGGATTAGACATGGGTTAGCCAAGGATTAGGGACATGAGTCTCTTAACAGTAATAAAGGATTTGATTTTTTGAGTTTTGAGTTGTGCCTTTATTGCAGAGGACCATCGATATGTGAATTCATATATTTCGATAATGAAATAAATTCGAGCATAAATACGATTTTTTGTTACATATACATATGTAACTCAATTTCAGCGCCACCTGGCGGCAAATTTTTTTCGAAACGATTCTTTTTCCTGTTATCAATACAAATTTTGAATCTGGGGATAATCGGACCATAAAGGCGATTTTTAGTAATAACTCGACTCCAACGCCACCTCGCGGCTCTTTTTTTTTTGCAATGGTATTGTTTTTCTTATTGTCAATACCTATCTCAAATATGAGGCGAATCGGACCATAAATACGGGTTTTATTAATAACTTGACTCCAGCGCCACCTAGGACTTGTTTTAATAGTTATTCTGCTATTCGGAAGGTAGACAAATTCAAAAACCAAATATCATAAAAATCGGTCCAGCCGTTCTTGAGTTATAAATGGTGTAACTAACACGACTTTGTTTTATATATACAGATTTGAATACTTGAACAGGTCGTAACCCTTTTCAAAACCCAGAAATTATTTGTAGTGTTCAAACTAAAGATTTTTAACACTCTTTCGTTTGACGTCAATACGTCTTCAAACATTCCAAATGTTCAAACTCAAGTTCTTTTAACACCCTTTCGCTTCATATTTCAAATAACTTTACGGGCTCCACTAGCTTGGCTATGACATTCGTATGGACACCGACGCTCCAGCACTGAAAGTATGAACCCGCTGGTGGTATCAGATAATGAGGGAGGCACCCACTTCGGTGGAAACACCAAGTAGAGAAGGACTTAGCTTCACTAGGCATTTCCATTTGGCGTCAGTTGGCACAGAAAAGGAAATGAAAAAGAAGAAGACCCTAATAATAATAAGCACTATTGTCTGAGTGATCTGAAAGTGTTGTTTTTCCCTATTTTTCCGGCCACCGATCATTTAATTTCATGCCCTTCCAGAGTTAGCTACTGCAGTATACTTCACCATTAGGTTAAGAAGCGCTGGCTCTCCTTCAACCCGGTGTATAAACATTGGGAAATCTTTAGAAATCTTCACTTCTCTACACACATATCTCTAAGGAGTGAATGGGCCAGAAGTACAGTAAACTTATTCACGGATGGACCGTTGTTGGATGGTAGAGATGGAAGAGGTGTATTTCGTTAGGAAGCAGAAAGCGGCCACTATTTAGAAAGGCAAATATCTACTGTCGGGGAATGCCTGATTTCCCTCTGATTTGTCTCGAACGACCTTCAAAGCAAGCTTGTTTAATTTTAAGAGAACAGCCACTTTACATAAAGCTGCATGGCTAATGAAGTGGCTAAGCAGCGTACCCGAATGCTGAATGATAACAGAAGTTATCTTAGCACATCCAGAGGGCTTACTAAACAAATTCATTTGCGAAAATTTGCCTTCGTATACCAGGTTTTATTCGAATATTTTTATTAGCTGATAACACAATGTCATCCTATTTAACATATTTATTCAATGTTTATGAAAAATTATATGTACAAACCTTAAAAAAAGGTTAGAACAAAGATATAAATACAATCCACGAGAATGATACGGAAGAGTAATTTAGCCATTTGCAAGATGATAATATTGCACAGCAGTTAAAATTGTGCTCCCACACATTTAACAGGCACTTACTAAAATACACAATTACAACAATAACAACGCAAAAATAAAAGCATAGGCAACGTTGCACTGATATGTTTGCTTGCTTTAGCGCTTAAAAAGTTTGCAAAAGTGAGCTTGGTACACGAACTTTGCCGCCATTTATTTTACCAATGTCGGCAAATAACTACGTACATGTGTGTGCACAAGGCTGCATATGCACATACATACATACATAAATACTTTTGTATGTACGCGCATGTGTTTCGGTGTATAAGCCGGAAAGCAGGAAGCCTATTATAAATTAATTTTTGCTAGCTGTTGCCGATTACACCGGCACTGACTTTGGCAGACAGATAGACCGACAGATAGAGAGTAGCGGAAAGCCGGCAATAGCTGCCTACTTTTTTGCAAGCAACAGTATCCGTGCCGCATCATGGCTGGATTGTAGGTTTGCTACTACATATTTAGCTTGTACATAAAAACATGAAAAAAAACCTTATTGTATGAATTTTTGATTTAACACTGCTGTTGGGCGCTTATAACTTATACACGCTTACGAGGATGTAGTGCTCGCGTCCTGTATATGTATGTATTTTTGTATGTACGTACCAATGTGGAGGTGTAAGCTTTGGCATACCCAGTCATCATTTTGAAGATGGTGCAGCGTGAACAGCTGGAAGCGCTTACCAGTCAATGATATTTACATTTTTATAAAAAAAAATTCAAACAAACAATGAAAATTTAAGTAACACCAAATCTTGAGTAACTTTTTTATTTGTATTAAAGCTTGTTCTTTGTCAAAAAAAAATTAGGCTAATAGCGATTAAAATCCATGGATTAATAAAGAAGTTTTGAATGGTTAATTTAGAATGTGAAATAGATTTTTTTATTAAATAGGAGCAGGAAATAATTTTACTAAAGCGCGTTGTACATGGCCACACTCATACATGATTCTACATGGCGTATGAGTAACATTTTCTAAGTCAAAGTTTAATTGTTGTTCATTCGCAATGCAATGGCGAATTAGGTACCTGATCTAGAAAAATGGTGTGCCGAACCGAAATCTACGTGTCTCGGCGACGTTCCGCGCAGAAAAGGACGAATATTTTCTGACTCTTGCCAAATTTTTCTAAGCATTCAAAGTACCCATAGCGTACAGGAACAAACTAATTGTAATTCCATTTTCTATACAGGACAATAGTAGTTTTCTGGTCTCTCGCTACTACTCGAATAGCAAATTCACTATTGGCTACTTTTATTTTTTCCAGATACGTTGCATCCGATTCACGATTTCGAGTTGCTTTTCATTGAAAATGCTGGCTGGGTATGCTTACATAGTCGCTTTTGTGGCTGTACGAATGCTGGATGAAGGTAGTTGAAGTAAATGCTGTTGTTTTTATTATTACTGTTGTTGAGTTATTACAACGGCTGTTACAATTTTTCAACGGTAAAAGCAAGCAACGAACAGCCAAATCATTTGTTCTATCTCAATTTCGCATCAACAAATGCCAACACTTCCCACCAGCTACGTTTATATTTAGTATGTCGATGTGTACATGTAAACCATACGCTGTCGTGGAGGCACATAAACTTTTGCTGTTAACGGTTATTTTTTTTATTTTTTTCTGCTACGCGTGAAATTTTTCAAACAGTAACGCATGTGAGTGTGAGTAATTATATTTACTCATATTCACGCCAGTCAATGCCTATGCTCTATGTTTATTCTCGCATCCCTGTACACATGTGTGTGTGTTCTATGTTTAATACATACATATGTTTCATATTATTTATTTCATGTGGCGTGTGGCTTTACTACTTTCATATTATTACTATAAATGTGCAAAAGTATGGTAAGGCAATTTTTTAGAGAGTTTTTTAGTGCCTTTGCAGTTTTTGTTATAACTTAACTGCATAAACATTTTTTATTTTTATTTTTATTTTTAAATCAGCGTATGTAGACGTTTTATTGTTTGTTGCGTACGAGTAATGGAAGAAGTAGTCCGTACGCATTTATATACGGTGTCAAATTAAAAATAATTACCTCTATTTTTTAGCTTGAAAATATTACATTAATTAAAGGTTATATATATATACAACCACCTGGGACTTGTTACAATCAAAAAAGTTGCTAACTCACGTCCCTTATTTAAATACATTATTTCTATCTACAGAAATTTCTAGTAAATCTCTAGAGCTACATATGTAAATATATTGCGAAATAGAACGTTTTTTTATGGAAATATTTTTTTTTTTTTCATATGCCACTCACTTATAAAGGCCTTCGCAAGATGTCGTAGCCCAGCAAAAACCACGATTACCACAGAAACGAAAGTGGAAACGAGCTAGGCGATGGGAATCGCTTACCCTTTCGCTTCAAGAAGACACAATTGGTATAAACTGGTATAAATCAGTTTTTATACATACATATGTATGTATTTAGGTATTTAGATTTTACTTAAAAATCGGTATGTACTTACATACACGTACATGCATATTTATTTAGGCTTAAAATTGTACTTCCTCACCCTTGTACTTCGCTTCATTGACTGACTTCAACTTCGCTGCAAATTGAACAACGCAAATTATGATTTTTATGCCGGACAAATTTCCACCGAAAGTAAAGGTAGAAAAAGAATTTTTGAATATTCATTCTATTTTTACCTTCCTTTTATTAGCTTGGGATGTAGCTATGTAATATTTATTGATGCGCCTAAATGATGCAGCGATTTCTCTTCTTAAGTTACATACCTGATGACAGTACGAATGGCAGTTATAATATGGAGGTTGTAGTTTTTTAAACTATAATTGTATTTATTCAGCTGACTACGATGCAGCTTTCTACGAAATAAATAAAATATTGTAGGACATTCTACTTTGCATTACCGGCAGTGCCGCTTTCGCATACTTGCAAGTTAATAGTGCCCGATTCAAGACACTTCAATATGCGTGAACGTGAAAAAATAGGAGCCTTTGCTCTTTAACGCTTTTGTAGCTCTGTACCTACTATGAAAGAGAGCCATACACGGGAACAAAAAACAAGTGGTTTATGCTTTTAACCCAACCCACCTACCGATATGTATTTCGACCCGCTGTATCCGAATCTGAGGTCCGCTTGACTCGTTCATCCTCAAAATGTTAAGTAAATTGCGAAAAATCGAAAAAGGGCAAACAAATTCGCAATGCCTCGTGCACGAAATACATATTGGTGGTTGGGTTTGATTGAAAGCACACACCACTTATTTACGTTACGGTGAAATTAGATTTAAACTGAAGCTTTTGGTGCAGCAGCAGTTGTTATAAAAGTTCCCCCCTATGTACATGGAGTTATAGTATGGCGCCCTGTTCTAAATAATGCCGCAAATCTTGAACAAGTTAGTATAAGCAAACGATTTAGTATGATCTGCATCAGCGGAGCATTCTGAACAACACGAAGTGATACTTTAAATCACCGGCCATAACAGACGAAGATTTTGAGCTGCCGCAAGAGACCCGCTTAACTCTGGTTCCATTAGCATCCATATACTGCAGTCGACTAAATGCGTGTTTATCTAGACTCCTTACCGACATACCAAACCTACGTCTAGCTTTCGAGGACTGAAGCTGAATGGATAAGGGGAAGGAAGAGTTTTCTCGAGGAATACTAAACTGAGTTGCTTATTTTCGTTAGCCACACTACATTAGTGATCCCTAGGCAGTGTTTTTAGATATTGTGGAAACTATAATCGAATTCAAAATCAATACTATTGGTAAGGATGTTCCAATATTCAGTGATACCCAAGCTTTAATGCTGATTTTGGATAAATAGAGCAGTCTTAGCTTCATTTTGGTTCCCGGTCATAGGGATATACTGAGATGGTTACAGTTTTGGTTAAGAAGCCTTTTGCCGCCTGCAGCTTTTGTTGAAATCATTTTCCGTGTTCTATGTAAAGCTAGATGGACGCAAAGTACAACCTATTGGAGTTCTCGAAAAACGAAACTTAGGTGGGACAGAAAAATGTTCCCGTTATTCATCTTCTCTGCTACTGTCCTGCACTGGCTAAGAACAAATTTCAGATCTCGCGGTAGATATAAATTTAAGTTGTCTCACGAAGGTAATCAAGGACTCAAATTTGTACAGTATTGGCCAATACAATAGCACCCCCATTTAAGAAT
This sequence comes from Rhagoletis pomonella, assembly GCF_013731165.1. Taxonomy (NCBI): domain Eukaryota; kingdom Metazoa; phylum Arthropoda; class Insecta; order Diptera; family Tephritidae; genus Rhagoletis; species Rhagoletis pomonella. Next base: position 35,881,769 of record NW_023458558.1, on the reverse strand, counting down.
TTTCAATTAAAACACAGTTCATTCTCTCACAAAACTCACCTAAACTCAAGTTCAAAACTCTTTAAAAGACTGCAAAAAAGCGCAACAGATTTTCACCCAAATTTCAAACTTTTTTCTCAGAAGCGGTAGAATTTTTTTGAATTCATATTTTTATAGCCCATTCAATTTTAGTCTAATAATGTGCAAGTTTCAAGTGGCTAAAAATTACCGTTGATTTTTTAGAATTTTTTTCGCCGAGGATGTTGCGGGTTTCTGCCATATAAAAATAAATTGTGTTTAGTCGATATATGAAAGCAAATGAGACAAAAAAAAATTTAAAAAATCAACGGTAATCTTTAGCGACTTGAAACTTGAAGTTTGAAATTTAAGGGAAAGTTTGTTGCGCTTTTTTGCGGTATTTTAAAAAGTTAAAACATGGGTTTATATGGGTTTTGTGTGTGAATGTGTGAATGAACTGTATTTTAATTGAAAATTCATAAAAACAAATAACTAAACATAAGTGGCAAACAACATCGCTTTGAAGGAGGGGTGCTATAGATATGTCCAATACTGTATATTAAAAAGTGTCGCATGTATACGTACAAATGTATAAGCTAGCAACATGATATAAATTTGAGTTCTGGAAAATATAATTTACGCAAAACTTTCTGCTGTTCCCCACTGTTATTAAAAAAAAAACATAAACATAAACATAAACTTTAGTATAAACTTTGAGTAAGCAGGTATGAAAAAAAATCGTTACTTCTACAGTTTTGGTATTTCCATTTTCAAATTTTTACAGCTTACTCCATAAAGTTTGAAAACTAATCGGGTTGAAAAAATAAAAATCAAACATGATGACGTTAATAAAAACAAAATTAAAAATAAAAAATGCGTTTTTTTAATGCAAGTTTTTTTATTTTATTCTATCTCATATTCTCATGAAAAGCCGAGGTAATTACGCACATTTTTATACCTTATCCAATATCCAATATCATGACGAAATGAAAAAATAGGTGTCTTTTTTTCGATAAAGAATGTAAAAATATATATTTCACACCAAAAAAAAATATTGAGGTGTAAATATTTTATGGAATAACCCATATGTGTGTTTGTATGTATGTATGGTATACTCTAGACAAAAATTAAATTTTTAATATAAAAAAAAGAGATTTCATTTTCCCACTTTTCTTTGATTTGAATCAGTTCAAAATAATTTTGTTAAATATCTTTTGTGAAATTCTTTTTCAGATACACACACATACTTAAACTCACTACCAAGCTGAGTAGCTAAGCGGAGTTGAACAACCGTAAAAAATACGACAGCATTGCTGCTCAAATTTGTCAACGAAGTGACAGCCGCGACGATGGCAAATGTGATAAAGGCCACAGCAACAAAACAAAAATAAAATAAGAGAAAAATCTTTGGAACAATTGCAAAAATACGGCACTAAAATGGCAACTGTAACCGCAGCCACATCCCGAACGTTGACAACGGTTAGCTATAGCGCAGCACGAATAAAATAACGAAAAACCCAATTTTTGCAACACCACAAAACCAATGGTGAAAAGAAAAAGAAAGAAAGAGTGTTCACCAAACAAACGAATTGCATTTTATGGTTGGACCAGCCACATCTCCACCACGCCACCGACAACAAACCATGGTCAACAAGCCAGGCAGCAACGCAACCAAGTGTTTAGTCAGCCACCAGTTACGAGAAACGTTCCGCCACAAATAAAAAAAAAAACATAAATGACGTACGATGGCCACAATAGCACACAACAAAAGCAAACATAACATATAAATAATAAGAAAACAAAAAACTAACCAATTTTAAATTTCTACACTACCGCAACAGCACTCGGCGAGTTCTTTAGATAAAAAAGACGAGCTAAAATAAAAAATAAAAAAATAATTAAAAGAATGAACAAAACGCAGCGGTTGTTCACATCCATTCCCGTTACATTGCCAGAGACTATCGTTCCGTCTGCTTCCTCTTAAAGGATCTGCGATATAATTCCAGCGATGAGTATGGGAATGCTAATTATGGTCAGTAAAAGATGATATATGGAAAAAAATTTTAAAAAAGAAATTGCCTTAAACTCCACATTGATCCAAAAGTTGGCACACTTATCTTACACCATGCATTATCTTCAGCTTTGCCAAAATAGAAAGATTCCACTCCGAAATTGTATTTAAAACCAATTCTTAAGAAAGATATGCCAAAAAAAAGTAAAAATAACAACTCATATACCTACCCGTAGTTATGTATGTAACGTATACGCCCAGTAAAACCATACACAGTAAGCTAACGTGCGTGGAATCTTTTTCTACAATAGTATTCACGTATATATATACATATATTAATTTCTTTATGCATAAGGCAATTTCGAGTGTATCAATATTGTCAAATTGTAAAATGAAAATTTTTGTTTCGCAAATCATCGTCATCTTATAATTAATGAAATTTTGTTTCATTTGGTGACACACTAGTTTTACTACACTAGCTTCGCTCGTTTTGTCTAGAAGAACATTACGAAGTAATTAAAATTGTTACAATTAAAAAAAAATTGTTAAATTGGAAAAATTAAAAAATTGTTGCGACAGATATTCTGCATGTTGCTATTTTTTTAATGTGGTGGCACACTTTTGAAATTTGACGAATATGTTGTATTTTAGCTTCTAGTTTCCCTATTTCGCTAATTTAAAACTTCCCAAAATTATTAAACAAGAATGATTTTTTCGAGTGACAACGAAAAAATTAGTAATTGCGGTACTTTTTCGTCTCAATAAAGGTTTTGGGGCTAAAATGTTTAAAAAAAATGCAAGTAGAATGCTATAGCGTTTTTTTTTTACTAGCGAGAGAAGGTATTGACACTAAAACATGAGATTTGCTTATACGTATACGGCCATAGCCTGTATGTACATATGCATGTTATTTAAAAGAAATTTTTGCTGAATTCCTTTGCAAATATAGCTTTAAAGTGAGTTCAGTAAGAGTGGGAGAATAAGCCAATACAACTCAAGAACGACTTGGTTTTGGTTGTTTCGAACAACCTCACGAACAACTTTAAATAAAAATCCTCAAAAAGAGTCTGAAATTATTCAGATATAAGGCCAAAAATTGTCTTAAAAGAGTCCAAAATGAGCTATTTATGAGGCCAATAAAAGTCCAATATGAGGTTCGTTTGATGTACGAATTTAAGCTCATATGCTATGTGCTATGAAAAATTTGATCGATTTTTAGTTTTTGGTGAGTAACGTACCAGTATTTAAAGTAGTTTTATATCCACTAACAAGCCAGTACAAAATCTTTCTATATTCTGAAAAAATAGCATTAAATATTATGTTATGTTAAATTAAGCTCTTACTTATCCAAATTTTCAGGTAAAAAAAAGCAGGATTCAAATTAGATGATACTTGTTGTTGTAGTCATTATTTTAATTTATTGCTTACTATTATAAAATCATATAACGCTGTTTACAAGTGAACTACTCATATATTTAAGTAAATTTAAGGGAAACACCCTCATTTCGGCCTCTTAAATAATCTCATTACGAGCGTAGAGGCTCTGAAATAGGACTCCTTAAAGACTTATTTTTGGCTCCGTATATTTTCTGGGTATATGTATATCAGTCTATTGTAAATATATTTTCAAAGAAATCATTTTTGTGCAAAAGAACAGCCGATTTCTTTGTGCATATCGCTAGCTTAGAGTGATAAGATGCTAGGACCACTTTTATGAAATCAAAAAGGCATTGAATTATAAATTAATAAGGGTACTTGTTTTGTTTTTTCTTGTTTATATTCAATAACAGGAAAGTTTGCTAAGTCCAAAAGAAGCACCGAAAATCCGATAAGGCTAAAATAATATGAAATCTTGTATTAGTGGTTGAATCCTTCTGTTTTTTCCTCGTCAGTAAAGTTTCTAAAAAATGGACTTAGCAACTTTTCACTCCAAGCTAGCGATATACAAATTTGGTAGTACCATTAATTTCTAATCTAATCTAATGATGGAAACTTAACCAAACTAGTTTCACTGCCATGAAAGATTTGAAGTATTTGGCATTACGCTGCCCCGTCATTCCTGTTTCTTCTGCTTTCAGATTATTTCTGCGTTTGCCGAAACTTTGACTTTTCCTGGCCAAGTGTGAAGCAATGACCTGCTGAGGTTGCTACAATAATGTTATGCGGCAGCACAAATATCAGGAGCACAAAAAGCCGGTTTTATGTATTTCGAAAATCCTCATTCCTTTCCAATTTCAAAGGAAGATTTGTTTTACTTATTCATCGCTTGTCTTTGTTTCTTCTATGTATCGCCGTAATTTATGTTGGTTTCTTCGAAATTCAGCTGATTGAAACGAAAGTAAGCTACTTATCACTTTCACTCTTTATTTATTTAGACTTTTATTTTTATATATACATACATATTTTTAAACCAGATAATTCAGCGTTCACAGCTACCCTGAGAACTCGCTGTAGCTAGTGAAGAATGCAATAAATATGTAAGCTGATGTGTGATGAAATTTTGTATAATGCTTTCATCTCATTTTTGTACTCTTTAGTTTATTTTTTGTTTTTGTCTGGGTTTCTTATGCACTTTTTGTACATATACAATGTACATATGCATGTTGGTTTTGGTTCGTACTATATGTACATGTACGTATATATGTTTTTATTTATGCGCACGCTGGTGTATATGTATATATATAAAATTAACAGCGCGCAAGGACATCTTTGTCGCCAGCAGCTTTAGTCGCTTACAACTACAAAATATATTAGCAATAACAGTCGCCTGGAATATGGTAAGCAAATGCTTAAACATCTCCCTCCGTCATTCATATTTCTCTGCCACCACCTCTCACAAGCCCGGCTGTAATAACATTGCTGTTTTTGTTGCATTTTTGTATCATCAACACTGTCATGATTACTCAAGCTCCGTAGCAGTACGGAACGCAGATGGGGTCAGTCAGTGAATTTGGCTATTTCTCTACTGCTGTCAGACAAAGTTTTTACATACGTACATATATATATATATATGCTCTTAAATGCATAACATTACATATGCACGCACACAAATAAGGGGTATTCACGATCCGGTGCATACTGTCTAGCATGATGCACTGATAGCATGATTGGCTAATTTTGTTGTTGTTTGAACACATGAAACAACAACGACCATGATATCTATGCTCCATGCTTGACAGTATGCTCCGGATCATGAATACCCCTATTATATCCATGAGGATATATGTACATATTTATTTAGGCATATACTATATATACATACATATTTACTTATATGGGGCATATCTATGTGTATCTAGACTCAGTAGACGTGTGTGTGTGTATGTAAAACAAGCAGCATATCGCCCTGCTTATCCACAAATGTTTTCCCCTTTCCCTTTCTCAATCATTGTTCTTGCCACATTATTTCCGTTGTCAGTTTGCTATCAAAAATGCTGCATATTTATTATTACCATATAATACATACATATGTATGCGAATAGTTATGAGCGCGCTTGTGCATACAAACTTATTTATATACATATTCACATATAGTACATATGTATATTTATAATCTGTAATCCTGAAATTGAGGGTCATTCAGTTGCGCGGGCCATTAACCCCCACCATCCGGTCTCCCCAGTTGACTGGTCGGCTATTTGTTCTGTAGCACTGCGCGTAGTCCGTTGTCCGTTGTCTCCCTAATGCAACGCAAGTTCTTCCCTCTTCCTCAATGCCGCCATTATATTTACTTAATATAACACCCCCCCCCTACCGTGTTGTCCTTATCGCTTGCGGATGTTTATGTTTTAAAATTGTATGTATGTAAATAAGTATCTGTTTGTACGTGTTTTGCCCTCTATCTTCGAAAGATGAGCACATGCGATGCCGCCAACGTTAAGCTATTGCCACAATGACAACAACAAAAGCAAAAGTATACAAATAAAGCTTCTTTTTTGATGCTATTTTCGCTGCGTTTTTTTATTCATACGGAAATATGTATGTATGTGTGTATAAGTGTTTATGTTTGTTCATGTGTGCTTATATCACTGGGGTCACACAGCGGGACCTTTGCAATCTCCGCTGCTAGCTCTACTCAGCTTGAATTTTAAAAGTTTTGCGGCGAGTTTCATAAAGTACAAAGTACTGCATTTTTTTCATGTGGTTCTTCTGGTTTAAACTTTCATTTAAAGTTGATTAAATATTATGTTCATACAAAAGAGCGTAATGATTTTTTACTCAGTATATTTAGAGTAAATCCCGGAGTGACGCTTGCCATTTTGCAAACCTCTTAATATTCTGGGTACTAACATTTGCGTACAAAGTGGAGCAAATCCTTTGAAAGACTTCCCGCAAAGCGTATCTATATTAAGGTAGTTAGTCAGGTTTATGAAGCTGAGTTGGTTTTTATTCTTGCTTTTGTCGATTTATTAATTGAATTGAATTTTTAGCAGTGTGGGTTAATAACTAAGCAGTAGTTTAGCTTTAGATATTCCTTATGTTTTTTATACTCTATCATATATGAGTAGTTTTTTAGTAAGATCACGTACTTTTTCCTTTGGAGTAATCGGACTGGACTTGGTGTGTTAAACAGCTTATTCATTTACACTTGATCGCAAAAGTATACATACGGAGAATTTCTCACAATATATGTTTTTTTTTTCCTTTATCCAATTTTTTTGTAAAAATATGTAAAAAGCATAAAAAATAGACATCTTAAGTTTGTGCAAAAATTAGGAAAATTCAATAAATTTGCATAAACATTTTCAAGTTTCTTATAAGAAAGACAGTAGGCGAGATAGTTTGAAAGATTTTGTTTATTCTGGCATGAAACTCTTCCAGAAAAGTTCTCTTGCCAACTCTGATGGCGGAAAGCTATATATTATGCATATACAGAGTAAAGGCTCTCTCGGCCCATCATTGCTTTAAAGCGGCCATGGGCACCGCTCTTTTAAGCTTTCTAGAGGAAAAGCTCTGCGCCAACAGTAGCAATGGCCGAGTGAGCAAAACACAGGTGTGCCATTCGAGATATACTAGTTCGATTCCTTAGGCAGGGTAATTTTTTTTGTTTTTTAATTGAACCTTCATTTAATTTTGAGATTTTATTTAAAAAATAAAAATACAGATGTATATATTTTGAATTTTATTTAATTTAAAAATTCGTTTTTTTTTTATTTGAATTTGCTTTTTTAGCGCAATTTTTATCAATTTTTTTTAATAAAATACTTTTTATTTTTTCCATTTAATTTTGATTTTGGTTTAAGGTTGTATTGTTTTAAAAAAATTCTTTATTTTTTTTGTTTCACAAAATTCTTAGAAACTTATTGTATACAAAATATTTTTAATTATTTCCATTGAATTTTGTGTTTGGTTTAAGATTTAATTTTTTAAGAGAAAAGTTTATATTTTTTGGTTTCTAAAATTTTTAGAAACTTATTTTTTAGTTTTTAATGAACTATTTTTATTCATTTAATTTAAGTTTTTCTTTGTTAAGATTTTTTTTAAGAAAAATATATATTTTTATTTCATCAAATAGAGGGTCTTATACGTTTTTGTTTTCTTTTTTAATACATTTTCTTTTAATTTATAGATTTTCAAAATTAAAGAAAAATTTTTTTCTCTATTTTATTTAAAAGTTTAAAAATATTTTTTATTCATATTAACTTTCTGTACATATTTTCATTTTATTTATTTTTTATTTTAATTTTCTCTTAATTATTGGTTTTTATTGTTTAAAATAAAATTCACTATTTTTTTATAATTTTATTGAACTTTGTACCATGATTGTTTATAAGCAAGAATAGAAAAAGCAACAAAGTCTAAGCGGTAGAAGTTATAGCAGCTATTTCGGAGATCACCGCATCTCCTCCGTGGTACAAAGTTCAATAAAAATAAAAAAAATAAAATTTTAATAAGCCACAATAACATTGACAAAAACAAATTTTTTTGTTTAACTTAATTTTCTAAAAAAGTTACTGCTAAGAGGAGAAAAGCATTTCGCTAAAACCTCCACGTTAGCAGATCTTTCAATTAGTCTTTCAAAAGACAGAAGAGAGCTTCCAAGATAGTTTCCAGAATTGACAATTATCTTATGAAAGAGGTTTGTATTTCGGAAGAATGTGGTGAGTTGAAAGACAGTTGCCAGCATTGCCCTGTAAATTTTAATGTTGATAGATAACTGATACGCCATGGTAAGCGAGTAATTAAAGCTGGCAGGTGGTAAGTAATCACGCAGAATTGTGATCTTTGTGGACTTTTTCTATTTTATTTGAGTGCATATTATTACTATGCTTTTTTCCTTCCAAATACATGCGTGTACATACCTACTTAATTGAAAACATGCTTTTTTTGGTTTTATAATTCAAAAGTAATTATACCTATCTGTACGATAAATAACTGCAGCATTATTTTTCCACATATTTCCTCGTAGACAATTTAGTCTCTGCAGATAGATACGAATGTATGTATGTATAAACGTAAGTATGTATGTCCTAATTATAAGCCCAAACCAACTAATATCTACGGTAGCAATGCAATATTGCACTTGTCTTATAAGTATTTGTTTGTGAACATGTGTATGTCATATACTTGTATAACAAAAAGTTTACACACACAGTTTATGTCCCAGCAAAGCTCTGATTATCGGTATTTTTACCACCACAGCATGCCATTTTACCACATTTATATATACTACATGGACCCGTATGTGCTTACACTGTATGTATATATGTGTATGTATGCATGTAAGTTATACGAGGCTCAAAACTATCGCCTTCTGGCTGCTGTTCTGCCACTTCGTTGCACATGCAATGTTGCAGATGCTGCTTTTTCTGCTGCTGGTTAATGAAAAAATTGCCTCTGTTGTCATTGTGCCCTTCGCTGGCTGTTAACTGCTATTTTCGACGTCATTGTCGTTGTCATTGTTCGCTTTTAAGACCATTCGAGTTGGCTGACTATGAGAATGGTAAACTGTTCAGCTGCTCAACATGACTGCTGGTAACGTCACGCCGCCGTCAATGCCTGTCACTCATACGGCCTATATATGAATTCATAGGTGCATATATGTATACATATGTGTACATGCAATGCCAACAATGAAAAGTAGTAGCAGCAAGGGCACATGTACGCCTAAATGACTTTACTTGCACACATGCCAACATGCATGCATACAGATAAGTAAATTTTTGTACAAATGAACATAACGATAAGTAGGTGCAAGCTGCTATTTTTTTCTCTTTTTTTTATTTCACCAACATTTTCTTTCGCTCTTGTAACCTTCGTGCTTCGATTTTTCCTTCATTACTTTTTTTGTGTAGAAGTTAACTAAATGAAAATAGTGACGCAACGATCGACATATTTGGCCTGCTGCCTGTGAATGAACGACATTGCTGGCTGATGGTGAGCAACATCAACAACCAGCTGACTTCAGTTGCAGATTATGTGCGCTGGGCGAATCATGTTCATATGTACATAGATATGTGTATTTCTTCATTCTACTCGTACAAGCATTCTGCTAGGCAGACATTGGCTGGTAAATATGACAGTGAAAATGAATGTGGACAGTGCCTTTGGCCAGAGTTTTAAGCGAGGTTAAGCTACGAGCAAATATGATGGCTGTGTGGAAAACGGAATTAAAGTGTGAGTGACTCCGGCATAGCTTTTTTAGATACATATTGAGTGTGTATATAAACAAAAAAAAAGTGCGTCCACTAGAAGTAATTGGAATTTTGAGCCTCGGAACTTGAACAGCTTGAGATGCCAGCCGATATGAAAACTTACAGAAGGTTTCGAGACTAAGCCAAATTCCTTTGGGAAGAAACAGTGTAACCTATAGAACAGATCATGCTAAAATTATCGACACACAAGATATATTTGTCAATTTCTAAGCCGCCTTTGAAAGCTATAAAATTAGGTTCGTTTAAGCCGCAATGTCTGAATTTGGTATAACCTTCAAGCTAAAAAGGCTGTGTAAACTCAGGTTGAGCAACACCATCAGCTCCGTTGGACTTGCGAAACACTTCTGGAGCCGCCTTTCGTTAAGGACCGTCAGCAGCAGTTTCTTTAAGAAATAGATAAATGAGTATTTTTTCTTGAGAGCTGTATACTGATTTAAGCAATTTTTATATTTACATAGAATAAATATTTACTTTTAATTTCTTTTGTGTCATTTTATATGAATTCTTGGCTTTCCTTGAGAGCCGAAAACACGCCCTCATATTCAGTAAGTCAGTCATCACGGCTACAGGGCCACGCTGCGATCGGGCGCAACGCGCGCTATGTGGGACCGCTATAAGAATCTAAAGAGGGAAGCGAGACGTATTTGCCGCAACAAGAAGAGAGAGGCCGAAATACGTGAGTGCGAAGAGCTTGAAATGCTGGCCGACAGGAAGAATGCCCGAAAATTTTACCAGAGAGTTAGGCGACTTACGGAAGGTTTAAAGACCGGGGCGCACTCCTGTAAGAGCAATAATGGCGACCTAGTAACTGATGTCCAGAGCGTACTTAAATTATGGAGGGAACACTTTTCCGCCCTACTAAATGGTAGCAGCACGGAAAGTTGTGGAGAAGAAGAACCCGAGCCCGCAGTCGATGATGACGGAGTCGACGTTCCACCGCCTGACTATGACGAGGTACGTATAGCAATAACGCGGCTGAAAAACAACAAAGCCGCTGGAGCTGACAGCCTGCCAGCTGAGCTATTCAAGTACGGCGGCGAGGAGTTGATAAGGTGCATGCATCAACTCTTGTGCAGAATATGGTCAGATGAACGCATGCCCGACGACTGGAATTTAAGTGTGCTCTGCCCAATCAACAAGAAAGGTGACCCCTCCATTCGCGCGAACTACCGCGGGATCAGCCTTCTAAGCATAGGTTACAAGGTCTTATCGAGCGTATTGTGTGGAAGACTGAAGCCCACCGTCAATGAACTGATTGGGCCTTATCAGTGTGGCTTTAGACCTGGCAAATCCACCATAGACCAGGTATTCACAATACGCCAAATCTTGGGAAATACCCGCGAGAAAAGGATCGACACTCACCACCTATTTGTCGACTTTAAAGCCGCTTTTGACAGCACTAAAAGGTGTTGCCTGTACGCCGCTATGTCTGAATTTGGCATCCCCTCAAAACTCATACGGCTGTATAAAATGACGTTGAGCAATACCACCAGCTCCGTCAGAATTGGAAAAGACCTCTCCGAGCCGTTCGCCACAAAACGGGGTTTCAGACAGGGCGACTCCATGTCATGTGACTTCTTTAATCTGATGTTGGAGAAGATAATAAGAGCTGCAGAACTGAACCGCTCAGGAACAATTTACTACAAGAGCGTGCAATTGCTGGCTTATGCCGATGACATCGACATCATCGGTAAGAAAAACCGCGAAGTCTGTTCTGCCTTTTCCAAGTTGGATAGGGAAGCAAAGCGCATGGGTCTGGTGGTAAACGAGGACAAGACGAAGTATCTCCTGTCATCAAACAAACAGTTAGCACATTCGCGCCTTGGCACATACGTCACTGTTGACAGTTACAATTTCGAGAAAGTAGAGAATTTCGTTTACTTGGGAACCAGCATTAACACCGATAATAATGTCAGCATTGAAATCCAACGTAGAATCACTCTCGCCAACAAGGGCTACTTTGGACTGAGTAGGCAATTCAGGAGTAAAGTCCTCTCTCGACGTACGAAAACCACGCTCTATAAGTCACTCATCATGCCCGTGCTGGCATATGGCGCAGAAGCATGAACAATGACAACATCCGATGAGGCGGCTCTTGGAGTATTTGAGAGAAAGATTTTGCGGAAGATTTACGGGCCTTTACGCGTTGTCGACGGCGAGTACCGCAGACGATGGAACGGTGAGCTGTATGAGCTTTACAACGATATGGACATAGTGCAGCGAATTAAAATACAGCGGCTCCGCTGGCTTGGTCATGTCGTTCGAATGGACACCGACGCTCCAGCTCTGAAAGTATTCAACTCGGAACCCACTGGTGGTAGCAGAGGAAGAGGGAGGCCCCAACTACGATGGAAAGATCAGGTGGAGAAGGACTTGGCTTCACTTGGTGTTTCCAATTGGCGTCAGTTGGCACAGAGGAGAAACGACTGGCGTGCTTTGCTGAACTTGGCCAAAATCGCTTAGGCGGTTACAGCGCCAAAAAGAAGAAGAAGAGAAGTCATCACGGCCATGCAGGTATATGGCGCAAAATCATAAATAATGATACTACGATCGTAGGAGTATTCATGAGAAAGGCAACCTCTTTTATTGAAGAAATAAATATTAGTACGAGCATTTTTTTCTTGAAAGCTGCACGCAGTCTTTATATGGCACGTCATTTGGTGAAGGTTGATAAAAAATCCGAAATGTAGAAAATAATGTATTATGTATGTATGTGTCCATGTGTCTATGTACTTAAGTAAAAATGATTTGCTATTTATTGTCCTAAAATACCTTAATAGATTTTAATACTATTGTACCCCTTAAAGTAACGACTTCAAATGAACAACCCAGGACAAAAATTAAGTTTAAATTATTTCTTATCTAGCTTTTTTAACTCCTTAAACAACTGAAAGCAGTCAGACTCATAAATTAGCTGGAAAAAAATAACGGACACCAACTAACCGCGCAATAAAAATTGAACAATGACAGGTTAATAGCAAATAAATGAAATCCCATAAGCAAAAGTACACACAAACAAATGTCAATGAAAAGAAAAATCCAAGGCCCACAATACCCTTGCGTGCAAGGACCGATGGCTAAAAGGGAGCAAACGCTATTGACATCGATGGCCAACAGGATACAACGATAAGGAATACAAGGCAGCAGGCGACAGTGGCGGCAATAATAACAGAGCGTGAGAATGCGCGCAAAAAAACATAAATAAATTATATAGCGAAGAAGCGATGGCACAACACGATGAACAACAATAACAACTAACCAAAACTCACAAACTTACAAGCACAAAGCATATACAACATAAAACAACGACATGAAAATGGGGTAAGAAAAAATAATCGGCTGCTTTTAGTCGCACCAATTGATATATGGCTTTCAATTTGAGAAAAAATTCACGAGCAAAAGAAGAAAGTGAGCAACAGTAACATTTTCACGCTGCAAGTTGCAAGTAAATATAGCCGTAGAAATTGCAGCTGCGCACATTTCAAGATAGCGAAATTGCCGCTGAAATATGGAAGAGTGGCAGTGGTGCGGAAAAAATGCAACCAACCGAAGCTGCAAAGAGGCGAGCAAATGTGGCCAGCAACAGAAAGCGGCGTGGGTGTTACAACGACATATTGGCAGAAAAAGGACACGTTGGCATGGAAAAAGAACACGCTGTTACAGATAAGCACGCACATAAACGCCTCTAGCCACACATGCACACCTACATACACGCACACACTAGTACTACGTATAGAAAATTAATTGAAAGTGGGCGCATTGAGTGAGGCATCGCTGATATGGTAGCAAAGCAACTGAAGCAGCGTATAGGGACAGCACTAAGGCAAGCATATATACATACATACGGGTACATGTAAATACAAAAGTGTGTGCTCTTAGTGTATTCGCTTTTCATGGCATATGGCTGTGGCTGGTGCGCGCAATGTTATGGGTAGATAATAGAAGTGTATGCTCAGTGAAATGAGGCAGCGCTAAAAGGCGACTACCCACCCGGCAGATAGAGAGGTAAGGGGCAAGCGAGCCGTTCCGCGATGTTGTATAGGAGACAAACTTAATGGTGACAATAATGATAATGACATGGCGCACGACAGGCATACCAACAAGAACTAAAACAACAGCGAGTAAAAGCCTGTGGGAACACAGTTGATCAAACGATTGAATGAGGCAAACAAGTGAGATACCCGACAAGCGATGAAGAAAAAAAAAACGCGAACGGTGTAGCGTTGCACTCAGAAGGCTACAAAGCGTAGGAGTAGTATTATGTACTTAAAACGTGTGAGAGGAAGAGTGACAAAATGAGCTAGAAAGTGCAGCAAGTGCAGTAAAATGTCGTGTAGTGTATACTGGGAATAGAAGCAAAAGAACAAATAAATGCGGCAAGGAAGAAAAAACATAAGAAGGACAAGTGATTAAATGCACACTCAGTGTAATAATTTTAAATAACTGGAAAATATTTCACTAATGCCTTTGTGCTTTAAGCGATAGATGTTTTGCGCATTTTGAGAGTATAAAATTTCGCACAGAGTAGCTCTTTCATGGCAAAAATACACCACACACAAGTGGTTTGCCATTTCCAGCCGAGGCGACAGTGGCGGCTTTTAGAAAAAAACTTTTTCTAATTTTGTTGTTGCTCTGGCCAAGCCCTACTGAATGCTAGTAGATATGCGCCTGTAATCACTCAGTCACAGCGGCCGTTGATCTATAAAAAGTTTAAGCAATTTAGGAGACGATAACCAACGATGTTTGTAACACTTGTTAGGTAAAATCTAGAAAGTTCATTGTAGCTTTCTGCTGTAGTATTTAAGTAACAAATGGTTACCCTGATGTATCTCTAGCTATGCATTTATGGCAGTATAACAGTTTTTTTTTTCAAAAATTCAGATGGGCTACTTTGGTGTATATTTTTGTAAAAAAAAACTATTTTTGTTGACATAAGTACTTCTGTCAAAAGTCAAGCCTTCGCTGAATAAGTGAGAAAAACATGTGTGCGATTGACAGTTCCTGGGCTCATATCCATAAACTATTTGAAATATGCTTGTTCCAAATATGCTTGTTAAAAATTAAAGTCGGAATTTTAATGCTCTCACCCACTAGGATTATTTTACACCAAAAAAAGTATACCCTTATTTTTGAAATCAAAAAATATTTAGAATTCGCTCAAAGTGTTCGATGTATTTTATGAAAGCAAGTTTTCGTAGAAATCATATAGAATATATAATTCTTAAAAATCAATATTTTTCGTTTGAAAGACTTTGTTTTACTTCGGGAGACTACCAATAACTATACCCTACAGTTTCTTATACCACTTTTTTATACTAGCAATTTTTTATGGGTCCCCCATTGCCTTTTTGAGGTTTTTAGGGGTCCTAAAAAATAGTTTGTAATAGAAAATGGATAAATAAACTATCGAGTTTTATTTTTAGAAGTCACCTGAAGAGAAGGAAAAGTTTTCGATCAAAAAAATATTGATTTCAAGAATTCTATACCACTTCTACAAAAACTTGTTATTCCCCATATAAAAAATGCTTGAAAAAACTAAGCGCTTTAAGCGAACTCTAAATATTTTTTGATTACAAAATTAAAAAAAAACAGGGGTATAAGTTTTTTGGTACTGAACTCTCCTAGGGGATGAGAGCACTAAAATTTCGACTTTATAGTTTTTAACTACCCTTATTTACATACATATATATATACACAAGTTGCTAAATTAGTAATACATTTTTAATAACAGAGCTAAAATTATCGGATTATAAAAGTACATACTTTTCATGCATACTATACACATTAAATTTGTCCATAAAATATCAACATTAAAGCTTTTTTATGCACGCCTTTTTCTACACACAAAATAAAGACAACCACGAAAATTTCAAAATTTAAACCACTTTTCAGGGGTCTGGCCAGGGTTTGAGAAAATCAGAATTTTTTTACGTGAAAATTCGCCTTAACTCCGACCAAAAATCTGATAAATTTCGCTTACTTTTGATACTGTTTATTTATTATAAATTCTCTGAGTTGTAGCTGGTCAAAGTCAAAATTTTGTTCAATATTTGCGATTTAACAAAAACAAAATGCATTTTTGCAAACCCTGGTATCGACCCCTTAAAATTTGTTTACAATTTTTAAATTGTCGTGGATGTGTTTATTTTGTACGTAGAACAAAAAAAAGTACCCTGTGTTGTAAATATTTTAAGGACCTACCTAATACACATGTACGTAGATTTGCAACTGGATTTTTTTTCTATACAAGAACAAGGGAAAGACCTTTGTCTGCTATACATGCATACATATGTACATACATACGTACCTAGGTACATACATATAAGGAAAATCATGACTCAGAAAGAAAAAGAAGTAACAGTTTTGCGCCATATTGTAAGCAGCGAAAAATTTAATGGCGAGGAAAATTACATACTTTAAAAGCTATCAATGTCATTATCCTTTCCCTGGTGGCCTGCAATTTTTCTCCACCGCTTAATTCCACTTCTTTTAGACTGCAATGGGTTTAACGGTTTTGTGCTTATGGGCGTTGCTTAAACCGATTTTAATTTGACATAAATACTATGTATGTGTGAGTATATGGGCTAGACATACATACATACATAGGTGCTTCCGACTGTTTAACCGGACAGCAGTTACATACATACTATTGAGATAATGGAAGCTAATTAATATTTCAGGCGTCACAGGTTCATAGTCTGACTATGGAATTTTTAATTTAATCTAACGGTTCAAAGAACGAGACTCAAAAGGAACGAGTTAAATGGCTGAAAACAATTTTTTATAGAAATTCAAATGCTGATTCGATTTAGCGAACTTACTTTTTTCAGCTTTCTGAGCAGAAATTTTATAGGGCAAACAAGTGACGAAACTCGCCTGTTTTTTAGGCCAACTACACTTGTGGTAAAGCAGCGGCTTATTCGCGGAAAACCTACTGTGATGAATATTTGAAGTACTGCTTACAAAAGAGGTTAGCATCCAATTTTATTTTGACCTAAACTCGCTTATTGACACTATGGCGAAGAAACATTGGAGCAATGTGAAGAGTGATGAGGCCTGAAACCGCTCAAAATATCCTGGTTGTTCACGGCGATTTTCCGACTTATTCTTTCTATTGGATTGTCGTATTTTGGCCGTCTCTAGAAAAGTCCAATAATATGAGCAAACTTGGTAGAGTACTGAGTGCTGCCTCTACCTGTACACTGCAGCATAACTTTTTCGAAAAGGGCAGATGAATGCCTATAGAAAGACTCTAAACCAATCATGCCCAACACTGACAGAACTCCATAAGCAAGTGCCCTGCGCTGTGCAATGCGAAATGGTAGCACAACGAATGTGATTCCCTGTCTGCCTGCCCGATCTGTGCCGTGTGGCTTTGTAAAAAAAAAATAACATTTGGCTTTTTTTTACAGTTTAATGACAATTTTTTTGATATAAGGTGTCCTAATAAATTCAGTCATACTGGATATTCTCCCATATTGATTCCACAACTTATAATTTTGCTTGTGCTGATCAAATATCGTAAACAGCGAGCTAAAAAGCGTTGAGGTTTAGGTGGGTTTGACGGTAAGGGTCATAAGGGTGATCTTTAAAATCAATTGAAAGACTTTTTTTTCATTCTCACCCCGCCAATCGGTAATACCACGGTCATAGATATCACACATAAATTTTAATCTCAATTGAAGACGGTTAAGGCGTGTCGCACCGGGTGCAAAGTTCAGATTCCCTTATAGAAATTAAAAAAAAAAACAATACAACCATATTCGAAGATATCACATATACATTTTATTTCCGATTGCAGTCGGTTAAGGCATGTCGCAAGGGGGTCAAAAGTCAAATGTCTCTATGGAGACTCAAAAAATAAAAGACAATTTTTCATTCTTTATAGGGTATTCAGAACTTTGAGCCCTATGCGACATGCCTTAACCGACTCGAATCGGGGCCAAAATTTATATGCGATATATTCGACTATATAGCAGTCGCATTAACGTAGGGGTTAACTCTTAGGAAATCTTATGTAAAAATTTTCTTCCAACATTTAAGGGCCACCCTAATTTATGTATAAGTATATAAAACTAAATTCAACAGATTTCCAAAAGCTTAAATTTACTTGATTTAAATTAGCACGCTTAAAATACAAACACCAACATTTTATCTGGTGTTAAGCAAATTTACTAAATTAAACCAAATATATGTATGCCTTTATTTCCGAGTTCAGCAGCAATAAGCGCTTAAGTCGACTTACTTATATATGCTGTCGTACTCTCCAAGCACCATTGCATGCGTATGTCAAGCCAGCTAGACTAAATATTCAACAAGTTATAGACAAGCATATTTTCGTTTCTCCATAATGTTTGGAACGTTTTTACTCGAATTTAGGTTTCTCGACTTAAGCGCTTCTTGCTTTTGACCAGAGATTTATGTGTAGGTACACATACATATATATATATATATTATTTTCATAAAATTTTTTTTCGCGAAAACCGCAAATCTTTTTGCCCATGCCGCGAGTGCGCTTGTCATTGGCTTAAAAATGCGCTAGTGCATTGTGTCACTAGCACTCGAAAAGTGAAAAAAAAAACATTTTTAAATAAAAAATAACCATAAACAAATCACACATTAATTAATAATAATGCCAGCCATATTCATGCGTGCTTAACCAATAACAATATTGCGTTGACATACATATGTAACTTTAAAAACTTTTTAAATAAGTACTTAAAAAAATAACACGAAATATGAAAGCATTAAAATGGCCTCTGCCAAACTCACGCTGTTAATATTAATTATAAGTTTTTACTCAAATGTTAACCACTTAACCGCAACAGCAGGTATTTTGTGTGTAACACAAATTGGCAAAAAATGCTGCAAACCAAGGATAAGCTTTGCAAAGCACGCGTGCTTCCAAACTAAGGCATGAGTGTGTTCTACGCAATTCAATTTTCAAAATTCGATATGTTCGAATTCTCGGCATTAAATTATTCATGCGTTATACTAAATCCTTAAATTTATATTTTTCACTTTTTCCGCATTTTAAAGCTTAACTTTCGACACCACAATTTAGTTTGGCTGCACAAAGCATCATTTTCCATCAAGGCTTAAGTCGATTTTTTACTAAGTACCTACAACATGTTTTTAATTATTATTTGGCATTAAGCTGGCACTAGTTATTTAAAACACTCAGTGCACATATTTTGGATTAAAAAAATATTATTAATTATTGATTTTTGTGATAGCAAAAATTATTTCCAATGACTAACAGCAACGACGTTCAATATACATACATATGTATGTATGTATGTGTATGAGTGGATGCTGTGTGTGTAGATACATATGTACATACATATGTGTTGCTGACGCAACTAGTACTCAGTATGTGCATATTTATATGTAGTAGTGTGTAGTACATCAAAAATTAATTTCTAAACAATAATAACACAACGTTTGAATTTTAAATGATCCGTTTAAAATTTAATCAACCATTACCAAAAACTTTTCACTCTGAATATTTAATAATTCGGAAAAAGCAAAAGGCTTACACGCACGTAGTACATATTAGGGCGGAGGTTATTTGTATATTCCGATATCCGTATATTTGTTCGGATTTTTGTGGATGTGGATAAAATCCAGATATCTGGTTTATATCAGTCCTTTTTGATATCTGGATATGCGACTAATATCTGTTCATTCGGTTATTAAATGGATTTACAAAATTGGTACCTAAATAACTGTATATACTGAGTTGCAAACAATTGCTGTTTTGTTTTTACTTTTAGATTCGAATATTCCAATTTTCCGGACATTTTAAAAATCCGTATAGATCTCCCAGCACTAGCAAATATGCATACATACATCTGCATGCACGTAAGTACCCTTGGACGTACCCAAGAGGAGCTTGGGGTTCAAACCATTCCCTACTCAAAGTTTTTCAAATACATAGTGGTAAGCCAAACCAAAAATGTTTGTTGGCTATATCGAATCGTAAAATATTTTAAAACTTAACTTTAACCTCATTTAATTCATTAAATATTATGAAAACGCAGTATAATTTTCCTTGATATTGTTCTCATAAGCCTTTTTTTAGCGCTTTGAAACCTATGTTGCTCAAAATTTTTTTTGGAGTGGATTGAGATCTGTGGTTTCAGGAGGCAGTTGTTCATTTTTAGCAGACATTTTCCTCTCAACAGACTGATAATCTGGTCGCGTAGCTGTGGTCGTCGAGATGCGCACCATCACTCGGCAGGGATCTTCGATTCCTGGTCAGAACAACTTTAAAAAGAGTTTTTTTCCCTAATAGCGGTCGTCCCTCGCCATTCAATGGCTTATCGCGAGTTTATTTCTGCCATGGAGAAAGCTTCTCAATTAAAATCATTTGCCGTTCGGAGGTAGCGTAAAACTGTAGATCCCTCCCACTTGTGTGACAAAGACTACATGAATAAACGCACTGACAAAATGGAAATACTCTAAATTCGATCACACTAGCTACATTACACAAGACAGAGCCTAAATCTTGAGAATAAGTTCTCCAAATATATTCCTTTAGGAAATGATTTGGAAGTCGATTCAGTGATGGGCCTACAATTTTGAAAAAATTTCGCTTACGCTTTTTTCTCAACTAGGACTTTATATGTCTGGATGAAACCAATGGATAGTGTAACCACCTAAAAAGGCAGATATCTTTAGTTGAATTTTGCTAATTTTTCGAATACAGTTTCATATTTAGAATCGTGCAGGAAAAAAATCTGGGTGCACCTCTATAAGTGTATAACTACATGCATATCGGAACGACACAATTCAAAATTCAATTAATAAAAACTGTTACTACTGTTAAGTGGCTCATTTATCTAATCCATGTCGAATCCATGTCTAATCTTTTGTACTTACTTTAGCAATCCTTACTTACTTACTTTTGTAAGGGATGGAAATGGATTAGGCACAAATTAGAGACAAGAGCTACTTAACGGTAGTAAGTTTTTTTTTTTTAATTTTGAATTGCGTCGTTATTGCATAGGACCATCGATATGTATGTATATATGTATGTATACATATTTATATGTAATACATATGTAGGTACCCAGCAATGATTAATCATATCAAGCGTGAGAATGTGCACTCTGGATGTACTTACATACATGTAAGCATATGTTTGTACGCACATTTGTATTTTTCTATAAAATAAATCAAAAATTTGTATTTCGTGAAAATAATATATAAGACCATTTACATATGTCCACGATGTATATATGTATATATAAACTTTTAATACTTGTATCTAATGCATATATGTATATCTACTAACATAAATACATAAATAATATTCACAAAATTTCGTCAGAATTTTCTCCTCTAACTCATTGTACCCAACTTCATCTGGTTAGTTTTGCTCTCTACACTAACCGTAAGCTTAACGTTGGCTCCTTCATGAACTAACGAAGAAAAGTGTTGCTGCAAAAATTTGTATACACCCACACAATACATAAATATCAGCGAACAACCAAAAGCAATTTCTAAACCTTTCTATTTAAATTCTGCTGAAAAGCTACATATATACATATGTACATATGTATGTGCATATATGTTGATGCATTCATATTTACATATATGTGTAGAAATCTACTATAGTTATTGCTATTCACAAGAATTATTGAAGCATAAAATGTCATTGTCCTGAGCATCATAAATTTCATACTTCACTGCAAGCACACGTGGTAACAGAATTTATGCAATAAAATAGCAGCTTGCTTGTGTTTCTATACATACATGTGTATAAACATTAGGGTACCCATCGAAAATACTATTTTTTTTGGAAATTTCAAGACCCCACCTAATTTTATTCGTTTTCTTATGGAAAATAATTACCAATGCAAAAGTAGTGAATTATGCATATTGCAATACTTATTCACGGACTCCAAAAAAGGTGCTATTAAGAGTTTTGATTGCAAATGGTCTTCTGGCTTATTTAAATAGCATATTTCAAAAAATTTACAAGAATTGTGCTCAATACGAACACACACGATATACATGTGTATTTGCGCACATGTTGATATCTTAACTGATTTTCTCCGACATATAGTTTATTAACTGCAAACAATTAAAAAAAGATACTTCTCCGAGAGTTCAAAATTTCGGGAATTTTTTTCGAGATTTTCGAATATCATGACGAAATAAAAAGTAGGTGTCTTCTTTTTTCGATAAAGAATATAAAAAATATATTTCACGCCAAAAAAAAATATTGAGCTGTACATATTGTATGGAATGGCCCATATATATAAAAGCCATGTCTCCTTGAACAAATTTGCCATTTGAGACAGTGCCATTGTACTCGTGTAAGTGGATTAAAATTAACAAATAATGTACAAATCGAGTTCCTTTTCTCAGAGAAAAAATATATGAATAGTGTCACATGTCTCTAATTCATGTCTCATCCCTACTAGCTCTTTATTATTGCTTTATGGGGACCATCAATATGCGCTTGGCGTGAACTTACAGCTGCTTTAAACTTCAGCAGCACTGACATTAAGAGAAGAATATTTCAAAAAAGTACTCCCAACTTCAAGCTGGCGTGGTTTCCAATTTTACCCAAAAAATTCTACAATAATTAATATTCAATAATTGTGCTGCATAAAATTGTTAAAATTTTTTTGGGCTCAGCATTGTCAGGTAAGCTAGTAAGACAGACAATACAGAATCAATACAGAAACAATTCCTACTTTTTGCTTTAAGAAATACCCCTTGGGATACCCAACATAAAATTTCATTAAAAGTTCATACACGGCGTATGAGTAACATTCCTTCCTAGTCATATTTCATAAATAAAGAAATTATTATGCATTTTCATTTGACCATTATATATATTTTCCTTATATAGTTCGCACACTTAAAATAGTATATCAATACTATTGTACTATGTATTAAACGACACCGAAAATGCTTCTATACATGCATAGGACATATACAGGACACATGCATGACTACAACATGAATACCTTTGTACTTAGTATTTATTGTTTTTGTTGTTGGTCTTTGAATTTTAAATTATGAAACATTTTTAATAAACTCGAGGCCCAGTAACTTCAAGAGTCACAATCAAGAGTTCCTGAAGATGACCTCAGATTGAGGTCGAAATATCGATAATTAAAGAGAACGAAGATTTGCGTTTTACTTAAATGCTAGGCCTCGAGCTTGGTATTTATTAAATAAAATGTTTTCCGCCACTAATTGGGCTGCTGCAATTAGTATATGGAACTTAGGTACCGTCAACGCTATTTCAACTGATTCCATCTACAAATTCAGAAAAAAAAACTATGTACCTTGAGTTGGTTCCCTTGCTAAGTAATAGTAACACATATGTTGTATATTGTTGTGCGTATCCACTGCTACCTAGAGCTTTCGCTAAGAGTCATCCATCTTACGAATAATATTCACGTTTTCATTAATTTTTCCATTTATAAACCTTTTTTAAAGCTACTTTGGTTTTTATGAATATGGCTATTAGTATGAGTATGAGTATTAGTATGAGTGTATACACCATAAAAGTACCAAAATGTTCATCATACGACATGTCAAACCCGATATAGTATAAATATGGCTGTTCGAAATTAAAAAAATCCATTTTTGAGTCGATTCGACTCGAAATAAAAATAATCGATGAAGGAAAAAATCGTCAAAAAATAACACAGCGGTTTCAATATATAGATTTATCCAAAAGCCATCGGGTAGCTAACAATCCGTAAATACTTCGAAAAAATTAGATTTGGTTTTTGGTTTATGAGCATTCAACAGAAAACTCATAAATTCTTAGCCATACTTAGGAAAATAGTAATTTTTTCGAATTTGTTAGTTTTTGAATCAAACTCAACCGCTATTTCAAAAGGCTGTCCCCAATCATGCGGAACTTCCGGAACATCTGGATTATTATTGATTAGTTATTTGTCCGGAATTTTCCTTTTTGTCATTCGAAAAATTTGTCCAATTCATAAGTTATTTTAAGTGGCTTGAGTGCTAATTTGAATTTTACTTTTCCGGATGAATATCGATATCAAAAACTCTCTTGCCGTCGCCAGATCCATCAGCGGGCTAAAATGTTAGCAATGATTGTGTTTTTGTGCCAATTAAATAATTTTTTTAAATGTGAAATGTAATCCGGAATTTCCGGACCAATAAAAAAAATTATTCGGACGGAATTTCCGGACGAATATCCACTACTATTTAAAAAGTATTTTATACATATTTAAATTTTTTTTTGTTTTCGCTAACTATAAATATTTTGCTCCTTAATTGCCCTTTTTCAGAAAAAAATTTAGTATGTGGCTTTGTAGCCCATTTTTATGTTAAGAAAATACCTAGCCCCGACAAAGTTACGATGTATCGAAAATATTTTGCAGCCACTTTAAACTGGCACATACTTAAATGGTCGGCAATTTTCTAGAAGTTATTACTTAATTATACACTGCCGGTCATTTGTATAGAAGCAGCCTTTGCTGATTTTTTTTTTATTTATTTATAGTATGAAAATCAGATTGAAAAAAGTAATGAACATTAAATATGCAAAAAGAAAACTGTCAATACTGGGGATAAAAGGGATCCCCTATTCAAGTGGCGGGGAATGTACATGTATATACATTGCCGGCAAACAGTATTGGCACAGCAAATTTTTCAAAATATATGAAAAAAACAATTTTTTTCTTATAACTTTAAGCCAGTTTTTTATAAAATTATAATTCCTGATTTTCATGCGTTTTGCAATTTTGTAGTTTTGCGGCCCATTAAATTCTAAAAAAATGCAACTTCGCAGTTAGTCAAAAATCGCATTGATTTTCGAGAGCTTTTTTGTTGTTTTGCATTTTCTCCTTATAAAGAATTTTCTTTTTTTTTGTATGGAAGAGACAGCGCGAAAAAAGTGTCAAACATCAACGGTAATTCCTAGCTACAAATCTGCATACTCAAAAAAAAATTAGAAAGTGGAAAAATTGCATGAAAATTTGTTGAATTTTCGTAAATTTGCACAAATTGTAGGAACTATATTTTTATATTTATTGTTGTAGAATGAACCATATTTTTATAAAAAGTTTGCGGAAAAAAATTGTTGCAGATATTCTGTGAAATTTGCTGTGCCAATACTTTTTGCTGCCAGTGTAAATGATATACGCTGTAGATGGGGGTAACCAACTTGACAACATACATTTACAGCATAGATTCTCTTTTGTGCGAAGCAGCGAAGTCTACCCTTTTAAGAAAAATTTTAAATTTTCAAAATCTATTTGCATGTGAAACAAGTTTTTCAGAGAAAAGAAGCGATTGAAAAGCAGTTTATGGTGCGTTTGCTAAATTTAGGAGTCTAGAAGCTAATTACAAATTTGCCAAGAAAGAAAGTTGCAGCAATTTACATATATGTTTTTTTATTTAAAATTGTACTATTTAAATTTTTGCTTGTATTTCACATGGCACACTTTGATCTTAAAAAAATCTGAACAACCTTTTGACGGTTTAGAGTTTGTTTATGCTCTAATACTACTCCCCGTTTAATGTGCCTTGATTTAACGCAAACATCGCCGAACTTCATTAGTAAGTTCAATTCAAAAACTTTTGATTTGGTTTGCTTTACTGAAGTACCAGCATCAAGTCAATCGTCAATTAGATATCGTAAGCTGTACGAAGACGATGATATTATACGTATGTCGATGTCGCAGCAAGTAGAAGTTTTAAGCCAAATAAAATAAGTTTAAAAAATCAAAAATGTCCCATCTCTGATTAACAGTAACCAGTCTTTAAAATGAATCGACATTCCCGGCTTACGAAAACACTCATTGAGGAGGCCATTATAGTTTAATGCCCAAGCTATTCCCTAAAGGTTTGAAATGCTTTCTTTATTTTCCATATCATGTTTCTCCGATTTGTGCATTGGCTATTTTTTGCTAAATCAACTAGAGTAAATATCCGAAATTACAGCTAATAATTTCAAAACAGTTTTAATATTTGTGCCATTTTATAAGCGAAATAAACGTTTTTCCCTTATTTTAAAGAGGCTTCTCTGTGGAGCCCTGTAGGCCGAGGAGGAAGGAAGGCAAGCCATTGTTTCCTTGGTCTTTACTCACTCAAGTTGGAAAGATGGGAGATACTAAGCCCTCTTCATTTTTTTTGTATCAGCAGGAAGTTCAAATACCATTAAAATTTTCTAGACTTCTATTAAGATAATATTGAGCGTCGGTTCTGGTATTTTTTGGATCGAATCATAGGTCGGATAAAAACTAAAAAATCGACAAAAAATTGAATCGGAAGTTCTCTATTAATCGATCTTCAATTTAATCGATTTAAAAACGGCATCTCTAATATAGATATATCACTATGAATTTATTTTTTATGTGTAATACTGTACTAGGGATTTTCGTTTGCACATTGCATTGCAGTTTTTAAGCAAAATAATGGATTACACTAGCAACTCTCTGTTAACTCGTGTATCTGTTTCTAATAAAAACTGAAACAAAAATTCCATCAACGATGCACAAACCCATTAGAAGCATTCCTTGATTTCCTGTGTACCTAGCAACTACTTTTTATCTCTTCCCATAGTATAATATTTTTGCTGCCTCAAAACTAGTAGTCAGTCTAAAGATTGCATGATTATGGGGAAATGATAGCAGCATAACATCACGGAATTTGTTACCATTTGCTGCAACATGCGTTATCAACATGCCCATGCTGCCATCTTGCAGGCATTTTCCGAAATATGCACTAAACGCACACACTCAAGTCAAGCTTGGTACTTATGTATGCCTAGAGAGTTTACAAATATTTACTAACAAGTAAGCGTAGAAAATAATTCTGATGAAAAACTAAAATAAAATTTCAACAAAATTTAGCATTTTTGTATTGTTTTTTTTTTGTAACGTAACAATATTTTTGGTCAATACTCAATGTTCAATAGCTTGTTGACAGCAATTTACTCTACAAGTGTATTTGAAAGCTGTCAGCTGCTTGTAAGTTGGAAACTATTTCACTAGATTCTGATGCATTTATTTGAAGATTTTGGTGTTTCTTTTGTTAACTTACTGATTTTTCATTAACAAACAAAGAAGTGGACGTACATATGTATGTACATTAGGGTGGTTCTTAAAGAATCAAATTATCGATATTTTCAGTCTCATCCCTACAATGGGTAACACCACGGTCACAGGTAACAAATACAAATTTTGGTCCCGTTTGGAGACGGTGCTTGATCATGGAGACTCGAAAAATTTACAATATTTTTTTCATTTAATACTCAAAATCGATACTACTTACTAAAGTTGAAGATATCACATATAATTTTAATTTTTTGAGTCTCCACAGAGCAATATGAACTTTGCCCCCTGTGCGACACGCCGTAACCGTCTCCAATCGGAATCAAAATTTATATGTGATGTTTTCGACTATAGTAGCAACGACGCAGGGGTTCGAACTTAGGAGATCTGATAAAAAAAATTTGCTTCCTACATTTAAGGACCACCCCAATGTACATGCATAAACACATACGCATATAGTAGTAAAACAGGATTAATAATACAATGTACATACATCAACTCAACTACTGACTACAACTAAGTGGATTATTTTGTATTTACAAATGTATAATATATATACTTATGTACAGAAACCAAAGCATCTGTATGCATGTATATACTACATACAGATGTACATATGTGCCGTTAATATGTTTGCAAGTAAACAATTTCAGTTTCAATTTCAAGTGCAATCACGTCAAGCATCGACGAGCAAAGCGATACATATTATGCTAAATTTTTGTAAGCACTCAAGCAAAGCCTTTCAAGAAAAATTATCGAGTAAAGCACGAGCAGGAAGAAGAGACTCAAAAAGTATGCAACCAGCAAGTTTACTCATACTCGTATGTATGTATGTACATACATATATGGACAGTAGAATTCAGCCAGGCAATGAAGGTTGTGTGCGCATAGAAATTAGGTAGCTCCGTTCTTTTATTGTTTGTAGTTGTCACAACGGTGTATATGTACATATGTACATAAAAGCCAACTCATACGCACACACATGCATGTAAATACATACTTACATATAGTATATTGTCGTAACGTAAATGTGCTTAGCGCTGGTGCAGTAGCTGACAAATCCCATTGAACTGCAAATTAAATTACCGTTAAGCATCAATCTAGCATGCTCGAGCATTATGTTAAATTCGGTCAACAAAAAATGGCTGAAAA
>NW_023458558.1:35777290-35848894 GCF_013731165.1 Rhagoletis pomonella | reverse complement strand
CGGTACAGTATCCAGCTCAGTAGTACTGTTTTCTAAGCTGCAAAAGCGTCAACGGCACGAAAGCAATCTTTTAGAAGTTGTAATCTTATTTGTGGGACCTCAGTGCTAATGAAGGGCGCCCATACTGCAGATGTATTTCGAAGACGTGTCTCTTCTAATTTTAAAATTTAGACCGACCTCAAAAAGTAGGAGGTCATCAGTTCGTCGGTATTTACCAAGTTTACCGATTGTTATAATTCTTTATGTAAATTAAAGGTGGTATCTCAGAGGCGGTCCCTTATTCATTTGGTGTAGGTCATTGCATCATGAAGATATTAACGGTATTCATAAATTTGCATATGAGAGTTGAAGTCGGTTTTATTGTTTGCTTAAAAATTACTTATTATACTTATGCTTACCAAACTTTGCATTAAGCTTGGTATATGGGCTCCCTATGTTCCAGAGAACTTGATTCGCAATAAGTAGAAATTACTATTCGCGCGTCATTGAAACAAATTTATTTCCGACCTTGGGCTTTTTTATCCGGTTTGGAAGGGAGTTATTGCAACAGGGATGTTGAATATATCAGTTCTCTCTTTTAAAGCTATAGGTAACTAACGGTTTTACACTAGCATGAAATCAACAGATCGCATGTTTGACACATTTTTATCGTCATATTATTAAAAGCATATCAATTAAGGATGCAAACGATGCATCGATGTTTTGATAATATCGGTTCAATTTTCGATGTTTGCCATCGACGTTTACAATTTACTAACATCGCGAATTTGACGATACATCGATGGAAGTTTTACCGATGTTTTAAGCATCGACTTTAAGGAGACTCTCCGACTTTCTTTCCGTATGTTTGGCTGACCTCAAATTTATTATTCATTCAGAATATTTTTGTTACTTATGGCCTTATAACAATTATATTCAACAATTTTATTGATCTTGAGGCTGTTTCTTATGAAAAATGTTATTGAAAATCAACAATAATTTACAAAGGTAAGAAGTTATAGCTGCTATTTTGGAGATCACCACATCTTCTCAGTGACCACGGTTAAAGAAGTCTAATTAGTAGATGTGGTGATCTCCCAAATAGCAGCTATAACTTCTTACCTTTGTAAATTATTGTTGCTTTTCCACAACATTTTTCATAAAAAACGGTCCAAGCTCAATAAAATTGTTGGATTCATTCTGAATGCTAATAACCGAGCCGTTAAAACGGAACCAAACACCCCTTAGAATTTTAACAAGATCAGGCCTAGGATCTTTAGACCCAAACGACCTTACGATGGTATGAATTTCGATTCTAATAATAGAAAGGGTATAGAAAGGATAATAAAATACACGAAAATACATTCATAATTATTAAAGTATTTATTATTGATTTCAATTTAACTAGAAATTAACAAATTGCAAAACATCGGAAACCTTCGATATATCGATGTTTCTCTGGCGATGTATTTTAGCCTCGATGTTCTTTTCTCCAATGCATATTGTATGTTTCTGTATTAAAATTTTGGCTTGAAAAGCTTTGTGGTTTTGTAGATTAAAATTTTGTGTTTTGAAAATGTGTGTAATAAATATTTTTCGCATCAATTTAAAACTCAGAGCGATGAAAGTAAAAGTGATGCCATCAACACGAATAAACTCATGCTTAGTGACCCAAATATATGAGGAGTTTATAGTGAAGTGAATGTTAATACGCTAGTGCTCTGAGTTTTTGAAATAGGAGTGCTCTTTAAAAATACAACTCCTCAGAGGTAGAACGTATTTCGATGACTTTACGAAGTCTGCATTTACAGTCAGATCTTAAAACATTATACATCGATATTCTTGTTTCGAGGAGAATTTTTTTTTTTGAAAGTTCATTGGCCTCATCTGCGTTGTTCTAGCACTTATTTAGGTTCACCAAAAATCATTAAAGCTTTGCTATGGAAATATTTCGATTTTAAGGCAATTTAGATTTTCTTCCAAAGAGGAGAGGTCGCCTTTTGTAATTTTTCGTCAAATCCTCGGCATTTTCAGCCAGATCTTAAAGTACGATACAAATGCCAGTATTTTTTCTTTTTTCCTTGTAAGGTAGTACAGTCTAATGGGCATACATACAAAAGTCGTATGTAATTACTTAATTTAAATTGGTCGACGATTATATATATTTTCATTATTTAATCTATCTTTTTATCGCCTTACATAATCTTAAAGTTTTTCTACGATGCCTAACCAAATGTATGTACTAAAGTACTATGCATGATTTAACTTTACAAATATTATACATATTTTATTTCTTTGAAAATTAATCTCAACTCTTTAAGCATATCTTTTCGCACTCACCTTGCTTTGGCGAGCTGCTGCTCATCACCTGTTGTGGCGATTGTTGTTGTGAATGTATTTGATATTGTTGCTGCTGTTGTTGTTGTTGTTGTTGTACTGCTACGCAAGCCTGCTGTTGGGCAGCACAAGCAGCTGCTGCAGCAGCGGCCGCAGCTTGCTGTTGATGATGTTGTGCTACTGCAGCGGCAGCAGCTTGTTGTTGCTGTTGTTGGGCCACAACAGCAGCTTGTTGCTGCTGATGTGCCACTTGTGCGGCCTGCTGCTGCTGCTGTTGTTGTTGCTGCTGAACAACAGCCTGTTGATTAGCTGACATTTGCTGAGCGGCAGCAGCTTGCTGTTGAGCCTGCTGTTGTTGCTGCTTGCTCACAGCGACGACGGCATTATTCTGATGATGCGTTTGCTGCATATGCGACTGATGAATCGTTAACAATTTGGTTTCATAGGGCTTGGTATGCGGCGCGCCCACCGACAAGGGTTGGCTGCTGATCGTCATTTGTGCTGTGGCTGGCATCATGAGAGTCGGCATTGCCAACATCTTTGCTAGAGCGACAGGGGCGGTTGGCTGCTGTTGTTCTTTTCGCTGTGGCTGTGGCTGTGGCTACGACTGCTGTTTTTTTTGTGCAAATTGAATGAGGAGCACAATGTTGCAAATTTATTTATACAATTTTTATTGATTGCTGATGTAACGACAGTTTCAATTTATAGGTCAGGTTCGAGTTGTTTGATCGATTGCACGCAATTTCGTAGCAATTTTATAGCTTTGTCTTTCGGCTTAGCGCTATTTTCGGGGAGTTTATTAGAGTGTATTTACTTAACAATTTTTATTTATGTTTATTATTTAAATTTGCATGCACTTTCTTGTTACGAAGAGTTTTTGAGTACGTGTATTTTTGTATGAAACCGAACACCTTAGATGAGTTCAACGCTTTTCAGTATCGATTTTTCTTTAGCAATCTTTTAATAATGAATTCATTTAAAATTTTAAATATTTTTCTCAGCAAAATTTTATTTGCGTTGTTTTTACTAATGTCTTTTGCTATAAAGATCGTCTTTGACCGTCATGTATCACAGACCAATAAATCTAGTTTTCATTCAATTTTCTTTAAATTTTATAAGTTATTATTAAAATTAATCAATGATAAAATAACAAATATATTTATTTTGAAATGGTATTGAGGCGGAGGAAAGTGAAATTATTTATTTTTAATAACAGTAGGCATCAACAAAAAGTATCCTTATATTCTCTTAATAGAAATTTAATAAGTAATTTAATTTAGAAATTCTTTTTTTTTTTGTCGGAACTGAAACACAGAACAACCAATGCACTCTGGCTACAAGCCCCTCATTTTACTGTTTTATTGTTCTATTTAGTCTGTTTAAAATCAACATACTTTTTTAAGAATAAATCTAAACGGAATATGGGTTGTCAGTTAGCTCAGTTGTTCATCCCTTATTATCTCATATCGCTGCCAAGGCCCCATACTTACCTAATCCCAACCGTGCTCCATCGCCTCATCCTCTTTAAGGCAAGAATGGCAAAAGGGGATTGTCGTCATGTATGTAAATCAAATTTTACGCAGTCTCTTCTATTTATTGAAATCAAATACCCAGGAAGACCTTGGAATTTGGGAACAACGAAGGTTTTGCCCACCTGCAGCCACATAGAGATCGTGCATATTTTTTATATAGTACTAGACCGTCTCCAGCAACTTCAGTACTATTGAAACCAAACAACATAATACCGGGAGACATACGTTATGTAAATTAAATTGTTGCATGAAAGAAAAAAACGAATGTAAAAAAAGTTTATTAAAATTCTTATCAAACTCTAAAATTTGTTTGGGTAACCCTGAGCCCGGAGATTCGATCGGAAGCCCCTGAAACTCAGGGTGAAAAATCCAATCTGGCGGGTGTAGATTACACTGAAAAAAAGTTAGTTAAACACATTTCTCTCAACACAAAATTTGGTAACCATAACCAAATTGTGTGATGAGAGAAACATATTTAGTTGATGTAACTAAACAAGTGCAAGACCCAGGGTTAGCTCAATATGACAACTGTTCGTTTTCAAGGTTATGATACAAACTTTTCTCCAATTTACACGCTCCAAACTACAGTTATATATATGTATATGTACATATATATTGAGGGCTTATAGTCAAAGCATGCTATCAGCGATTTTCAAAAAACAACAGCAAGTAAGGTCTGCATTACCGACAAATTCTGACACCAGAAAGTACGTTCTGTGAAGATCGCTGATAGCCAGCTCTGGATATAATAACCCCTAGATATATATTTTTTTGTTTAGAAAAAGCTGTACTTTTTATTGTTTCATCAGCATTACGAATTTATTAAAGCATGAATAGTTTTCGAAGATTTCTGAATTGATAAATATTTCTATTTCTTTATGAAAATCATGTTCTTAAATGCCGAGAAAACATACGCAAAATACGAAACGAGAAAATTAATTTAAAAGGTATGGACTAAGGAAAGTCCACCAAGTGCACTAAAATTAGATTAGGTTATGTTGAAGTGGCTGCCAGTAACCCCACTGGCACACCTAGGCCCTGAGATTTAGCGCACTAATCTTTCGCCTAAAAATATGTTTCACGTCGTAAACTTTTAAGTACCGCGTATACAACAAATGCGATAGACAATTTTTTTAAAGATATAAATACATTAGGGTGGTCCTTATGATATCAACATTTATGTATATTTTAAAGAAGACACTTTTTTATATTTTTCTACGTATAATGCACAAAAATTCAAAAATTTTCAAATAGTTTCTATAGGTAACCAGGACTACCGGGGTTAGAAAAACTTTATATTTTTCTTAATGGCGAAAATTCGATCATTTATAAATCTATAATATTGATCGGACCTTCCAGTTTAGCTATGAATGAAATCATCTCGAAAACGCACAAGTGCTGCAAAAACATCGATGTTTGAAACTATCGATTTTTCGATGTTTTTACCAACCAAACATTGATAGTATCGATACTATCGGGTTTTCTTGGGAATTATAACTTTTTGTTTAAAATTGAAATTCTAATAAATTAGAAAATATTATAATTTTTAACAAACTATATTTATTACTTTAAAATTAATTTAATTAGTTAATTAGTTTCGACTTATTTATATTTAAGGTCAGGTTGAATACTTGAATATATTTATTAATTAAATGAAAAATAAAAAGTTATATATCTAAAAATATTCATAAGGCAATAACACAATTAATTAATGTCTTGTTGAGCTAAAGTTTAGCTGCTAAACTGCAAAATATTGTGAGTTTATTACGCATACATTATTATACTTCTTTCATGCCCCAAATCATCAACGGATACATTTTCTTATATCTTCTAAAAACATCGATGTTTTCAAAAAAAATATTAAAAAATCGAAATTATCGATAGTGCCCCGATGCTTTGACAGCTCTACATTATCTTGTAAAAGTGCCCAAATAAAAAATAAAAAAATGCGTTTTGAGCTGAGAAAATCCTTACTATCTCTCCCCTGTATTCGAGTTTCTTGGTATTTTGTTTTCAAAATAATTATCTGTAAACGATAACACTGGTGAAAAGCAATCCACTTATTTGAAAAAATTTAAACAAAGGACAGTCTTTAGAGCTTAATATTGCATAGTGAATACATTTGGCGATGTTTTTGAATTTATATGAATTGGATTTCAAAGATGGGCAAGCTTTGGGTACTTTCGAGATAACTTTTCTACGCAATATCTACGACCCTGTTCGCGTGGACGACTGATATTGGAGAAGATGGAATGACGAACTATATGAGCTTTTCAGCGACATGGATATAGCTAAGCGCGCATAAATATAGCGATTTCACTGGCTTGGATACGTTGAACGCATGGATGACCCACGGATTGACAACGAAAGTAACAGCGCCCACGAACACAATGGAGGAACCAAGTGCAGCAAGACCTGTCTTCACTCAAGATGAGAAACTGACAAGCTTTTTGGTTTCGGCTCAAACCGACAAACGGTTGTAGGGTCAAATAAGAAAAAAATAATATTTTAAGTTATCAGATTTCAAACAAAATAAAAGGGTGATCCATACAAAATTTATATGTTTATATTTTAAGAACCATCCTAATCTATATATATAAATATTAATACGCTAACATAAATTTTGTCTCCGTTCATTTGACGATTCTACTGAACCAATTTCAAAACCAAGAACACCATTGAAACCGTATTTTTCTGTAGATAAGTTTTTATGGTTTCAAAATTGGTGGAAAATTGCGGCCAAAATCGTCGTTTGGAAAATTTCCGTATTTGTGTATAGTTCTGGTTGAAACCTGTTCAGTTTGAATTGTTTTCGTATTTTGTTTCACTTTGTAGTAAAGATAAATGTGGCGATGAAGAAATAAATGATAACGATGAAGACAAAGAGGAGCAGGCCAAAGTGAAGACAAAGAAGACAATGAGAAATATATAAGAATTAGGGTAACACCCTAACACCATTGAAACCGTATTTTTCTGTATATAAGTTTTTATGGTTTGGAAAATTTCCGTATTTGTGTATAGTTCTGGTTGAAACCTGTTCGGTTTGAATAGTTTTCGTATTTTGTTTCACTTTGTGGTAAAGATAAATGTGGCGATGAAGAAATAAATGATAACGATGAAGACAAAGAGGAGCAGGCCAAAGAGAAGACAAAGACGACAATGAGAAATATATAAGAATTAGGGTAACGAGAGGGTGTGAAAATGTAGTGAAATTTTTCGATAGGAATCGAAGTAAATTCAGTCATAAAAAATTTAGTTATCGAATGTTATTGTGTTATCGAATCATCGAAATTTAAAGATATCGAAATTTATCAAGTTATGCATGTTATTGAGATATCGCAAAGTATTATTCAAATTGATCAATGCTTATTGATTTGTTGAAATTTACGGATAGATATCGAGCTACAAAAATTTATGGGACTATCGAAATGATATTTATGATGATGATATTTATTGAATTATCTTATTCAATTGCAATGCAATGAATTCTTTGAACTTATCAAGTTATCGATATTTATTTATTTAACTGAAATTATTGGATTTATCGAATCGAAGTTTTTGGAATAATATATCGTGCTATCAAAATTTCAAGGTTATATGAGTTTACCGAGTTATCACTGCTTATCGAATCACCACCGTTTCACCAGAGTGTAACGAGTTATCAAAGTTTGTCGATAGCTTTCTGAAAAAAATGGAGCTGTAAAAACTAAGCGAGTTATCGAAAATTACAGAGGTATCCTAAGTTAATCGAGTTATCGAAAACGAAAAATTGTCGAAATTAGTCGAACTATCAAATTTGATCGATATGTATAAAATAATCCATATTTAAAGACAAACTGGAATGTATGGAGTAAACTCCAAACGCCGCCAAATGCCTTCCAAAATGTTAAAAATTGTAGTAGTCACGTCTTGGTGCCAAAGCAGGAAATTTTCCGGTACGTAATTTAAACGACATGGTAAGTTAGAAAACCCGTCCAAGGGCCTTAAAAAAACAAGAAATGAGGTCGAATTTCGACAGTAACTGGCGCTGCTAGTATATTTATAAATATTTAAAAATATGTACCGGGTTTTATGGTTCAACATACGAAAACTGGATAAATATAGCAACTGGAAATTCTGGGCTGAGAGCCGAATTTGATACAATAGTTGACTTTATACTTAATAGGCGAGTTTTAGTGCACTTGCAATTTTTAGTGGATAGTTCAAAGAGCAGTAATATAAATATTTCTATTTTCTATTTTAGGTAAATAAACAGTGAGAGTACATTTATATAAAAAGAATATAAATTTGACGAAATCTACATATATATAAAAAGAATATAAATTTAACGAAATCTATTTTTTGTTAGTCCACTACTAATCGTCCGAATCATGGAATTGCTTTCAAATTTATTCAAAGAAACTTAATTGGTTTTCTCAGATCCAGCTAACAAAGTTAATTTACTAATGCAACTTTCTGCCAAAAAAAAAATTAAGGATCTGCTAGTTAAAAGGACTGCTGCCATTGAAAATTGTGTCTACAATAAATATGCTCACATATACTAAAGGAAAAATTTTCCAAAATATGTTTATCTGGCCATATAGGTATCTACCATATACTAGGTTTCATCAAGTGACTTTCATATACGAAAAAAATATACATATGTATATATTTTCTTTGTACGCGATTCTGGTATGCTTCAAATATTTTTAGCTACAAAATTTCATTTCATATTTAAGACATCATGTGCGCAACACTTCCTGTGAGGCACGCACTTATCTGCATTTCATGTCTACTTACAGAATTCACGATTTCGGTTGATTGTCTACTGCGTGATAAAAATATTTACATTACCGAAAACTGCAGCATTTTCAAATTTCCGCATTTTCACATTTCCGGTTTTTATGATGCAAGTCTCAAATGCATACATAAAAAATTACTTGCACGCATACAGACGTATGAATGAATGTATATAAGCAATATATATATAAAGCAGAAAACGCATGAAAACATAATTTTACAAAAGAAAAATTTATATATGCATACATATGTATATGTATACATAAGTATATATGTATGTGCTTGCATGTATATGAATATGTGCATTCGTTAGCAATATAAAAACAATGTAAAACAAAGTACGAAATGGAAGTCTGCACTTTTTATCGAAAGCCCCACTATCGGCTGCTACTTCTCTTCTTCTGCTTTAATTTTTTCGCATTTGTGTACACAGGATTTTGAGAATTTTTCCTTTTATCATGCACTTGAGTTTCACAAAACAAACGAAGAAGAAGCCCAAATATTTAATGACTTTTCCGCTTTCACACGAAGCTGGAAGTGAATTCAACTAGACTTACAGTTTTACGATCGTACAAACACAAGTGATGGAATAAGCAAAAAAGTGAAAATTTTACATTACATATACTACATAGCTGTTCTCACAAATATATAAATATACGTATAAAGTATGTAACAGATGCATATATGTAAGTATGTGCTTATGTACATCGGATAATATGAGCTTTAAATACAGCCTCATTCGAGCGCTTCGCCCTTTTCGTTGGGCGTGTATGCGCGTGTACATAATTTCTCCAAATGTGACTTCACTTAAATGTCTATGTATGTATGTATATGCTAGTGCGTGTGTAATTATGTCAACAGCTGAGAAAATCGATTCCATTTACTATATATGTACATACGTATGCAACGCAACAAAATCTAAAATCATGTACGTGTAAAAGAGGAAATTAAAGCAGCAACATATGGATGAATATGGATTTTATGGATACAGCAATGTGAAGCTGAATACTTATTTTCACACTCCATCTGTGCAGCTGCTATTGAGTTCGCTGATTTCAATTGGAATTGAGAAGTTAAAAAGTTTAAGGAAAATGATTCACATAAAGGATTTTAACTGGAAAGTTGTGAATGCAGAGAAGAATTTGAGAACAAAATTTTTGAATAATGAGAAGGCGAAGAATCTTTTAATTTGTTTTTCATACATATATTAGTACATACATACATACATGCATTAAAGGAAACTTATCATGACGAACAATTTTTTTGTTTGTTTTAAAATTTTATTTACAAACAAAATTGCCCGAGTATTAAATTTACAGTGCTGTAGCTACTTTTGCAAGCTCCTAAATACATATTTTAATATTACAAATTTTTATTTTTATTTTTTTAATTTAAGCAAATTTTTAAGAAAAAATTACTTTTAATTGATATATGCGAATTTCCATCGGGCATTAAATGACCAAAACTTTTAGTGACAAATTGAGGCATTAAAAAGGCCGCATCATTACGTTATATGTACATAAAATTAATTTAGTTGGCTTCCACCTCCCTTCTGTTTAATGGAGGAATATT
Organism: Rhagoletis pomonella; assembly: GCF_013731165.1. Taxonomy (NCBI): domain Eukaryota; kingdom Metazoa; phylum Arthropoda; class Insecta; order Diptera; family Tephritidae; genus Rhagoletis; species Rhagoletis pomonella. The sequence continues at coordinate 35,838,695 of NW_023458558.1, read as the reverse complement.
TTTCGTAATTTTTACTATTTAAATGCCTAGTGAAAATTCGGCATTAGAAAATTGTGAGCTACTCTGCAGTCCCTTTCAATATGCCAACTGCATTTTAAATAGTTGTTTCGCTCATATTTACTTCGATAAGAACTTAACTGGAAACGTAGTATGAAAACTATGTTACTTAAATTATCTCTTGCGGTATTTAGTTAAAAAAATATGCCCTAGAATTTTTGAAATTGAAAAATTCTGGTGTTGAACATTTAAAAAAAAAGTCTTGCAAATACATTTCGCCAGATCTAAATGCATTTAAATGAATAACGAGAAATCCTTTTGACTCTCGCTTGAGTCTATTCAAACCAAAATGAATAATTAGCGCTTTTGAATATTATATATTATATATATATTTGCTATAAATTAGATAAGTTTACAAGGAAAGTTCAAGAAAATATTAAAAATTTGCAACAATCCTTTATTTAAATCTACTAGGTATGTGCGACTAATCAATTTATCGAATAAACTGATTAATTGAAACCTGATTAATTAATTAATCAAAAAAATAATTATTTTTGATTAATTGGAGTTATTAATTTATCAGTTAATTACCTTTTTATAAATCAGAAACTAATTAGTTCTATTAATCAGAAAACCGACTAATCATAACCTGATTAATCATAACTTGATTAATCAGAAACTTGGTTGCTATATCAATGCATATTTTTTATGACAGAAACAAATTTATACACATGAGTACATTAGGGTTGTACAAAATAAATAAAGTCATAATTTTAGTGTTTTCACTCCTTAGGAATTTTCTATATCGCAAACATTATATGCATATTATTATTTTTTATCAAAAATCATGTAGAGGCCGCTAAAAGCGGTCAAAGTTTTCCGTGTATTTTATATGGGAAAGAAACAACTTTTCGTTTAAATTTTAAAGAATTCACGAAAATCAATATTTTTCGATTGGAAAATTCTGCTTCTCTTCAGGAGATTCCCAATAATAATACCCAATTATTTATTTTTCACATGCATTTTTGGACCACTCTAATATATATACACATACATGTATGTAGTTTTTTCATTTCAAGCAGCAACATAGCAAGGCGCTCGTTCGGAATAACATTTTTGTTAATAAGAAAAATATTGTATTATATTATACAAAAAGTTTTTATTTGATATGTAAACTTACTGAAAATAAATAAAAATAGTTACTCATATTTCAATTATTATTATTTTTTAATAAATAGTATTACTCAGGATCTGATTAATCAAAATCACATTAATCACGCTTTTTGATTAATCAGGATTATGATTAATTAAAGAATTATTTATTACCTATTTATAGTATATATAAGTCTAATTATTTTTTAATATTTAAATTTTCACTATTTTTTTATTTTTTTTATAAAACTTGTTTTTTACCTTTCAAAAAAAAAAGATATTCTGTAGCTGGTTTTTACCTTTCTAAAAATTTTAGTAAAAATTACTATCATTACTTCTCTACTTCAATTCAACCATGTCCACACTTTACTAACATTAAGCATATGTATGTAGTTGATTCAAACAATTACTTAAGTATATGCATGTATGTTAAATTTTTTATAGTTTACATAACAGTATGGAGCTGATATGTATACGCTCACACCTGCCTATACATAGCACATAATGGAATACATATAGAATAACAAACTCAAAATCAAATCCAAATTAGTCTGATTTGCTAAATCAAACACTCTCACTTCGATAAGTCTTTCACTTTCCTCCAGCCACTTCAAATAATAAACGCTTGCCAAAAATAAAACATTCTTACAGTATGTACATAAGTATATAGTATATACGACTATCATATACTCTTTTCTTTGCCACTAACAATTCAATTAAATTAAAAACTTTTTTTTTTACTTTCGGCTATGCGAACTTTCACTTGCTTTTAAGAAGTTGTTTCAAATATTTATGCTTATTTGCTTTTTGAAAATTTTTTGTTTCTTTCGCGTTTCAGCAAAATTCACTTTTTATTCACGTTTAAAGTTCTCTATAACGCCTTTGTCATATATTTTTTTTTAACTTTGCTTTTAAGCAATACAATTCAGATAAGTATTTTTTCTCAAAAGAAAGGTGGACTTTGACTTCGTAGTTTTGGATTTTCTTTCGCTGCTTTTTAAAATATTCTTTGCATTTATTTCTTTTTGTTTTTATTGCGTTTTGGCTCTTTATACTCGCTGCCTTTTATACATGTATATATATATATATATATATATATATGCTTTGTGGTATGTGAGACTTTTCTTCAAATGCTGCTGCTTCTTCTCTCAAAAATTATAATAACAACTTAACGACAATGTAACGAATATCCTTTCTTTACGAGGGCACAATTCAAACTGAATGCGAAGCTTTGACGTCGCCTTCACAAATACTCAAAATCGCGAGGACAAAGCGTCGACGCTGCCAACTGCCAGTTGGCCGCTGTCAACGTAGCTGTCGGCAGTATGCAACACATCGTTTTCGAAATTGGTACGCGAAGTAGTGGCGGCATTCGCCTTCGTAGTCGCCATCATAGTTGGCGGCATAGTCCTATGCATAAACAACGAGTAAGCGAATGTTAGTGGCGTGCAGTGTCGTTAGCGACGGCTGCAGCGGCGTCGCCATTTCCCACAGTGCTCATTCGTTTATATTTACGGTTTGTAGAGGAAGCGAAAGATATTCGAAGAATTACAGTTATTTGTATGATTGACTTGGTTGTGGTAAGCGTTAGCTCTCTGTTGTTGCTCTCACTTGATTGCGCTCTTCGAAAAGGCACTTGCTCCTTAAAAACTATTGGAGATGCTCAGGCAAGCGCAAATGCGTGTTTCGAATATGCTAAGGATTCTTTGAGCATATTGGCTGGTGTTTCGTAAATTCGTGAAATTCTTATGAACTACGTCGGCCAAATGCTTTTATGTAGACGCGAATAACAACTTTAAAACTCGTATTGGCTGCGAACAACTGCACTTTTGGTCGTGTTGAAGATAAGTTGAGACTCCTCGCTCGGAATTGCGAATATGATTTCGTAATTCGAGAGGTTGAAGTCCTAGCTAATAGTGGGATTTTTCAGTATTATGAGTTCGACTTTCTACTTTAATGATTTTAACTGTTCTACAAAATTATGGTTGGCCTATTTCGAAAAATCTATCTTTAGTAACTGTGGATTTTATGGCAGTTGAATAAGTGCAACTTGTGTTTGTTGTTATATGCGAGCATCGAGTATAGGACTTATTCCATAATGTGGAATTGTCACGCAAATTAAGCGCATTTTTAGCTGACTATTAAGTCGAGAAGTAGAGAGTAAAAGGCAAAGTAACAATTTTTTTTAGCTGTGTGAAATGTCGTGTTCTGTGGTTAACCTTCATATGTTCGGAAGTCTACATTTGTAACATTTTCGTAAAAAAATGTTTAATAAATAAAATAATTTTTCTAAAAGCGTGTCTTGGGTTTTCAGTAATTTTATAAAAATCAATGGCTATTAAGTATACCCAAATTTATTATATTTAAGTCGATACTATATATCAGCATGCGACAATTAATTTTACTCACAGAAAAATTTATATACGCACGAAACTCGGGGTCAAACATAGTCATAGTCATAGGCGTTCTTAGATTTTCTCTCTGACGTCAGGATTTTTGCAATTTTAGAGGACTTTGCAATTTAAAGGATATGATAAATTCAATTATTATTGAAAAATTAACTCCGTAAGATTGAAAGAAAATTAAATATGTTGGTCCTTTTGACAATGACAAGCGAGTATTGAAATTGTCATTTTAACCTTATAAGTTAAGGATAAAAAATTATCCAAAAGGACATTTTCAATATATGTTTACTCTTTGGCACAAAGAATTTAACGTAAAGGAACAGCGCCACAATGAAGGTATAGCGTTTGAAAACGAAATTGAGCTGTTCTTTATGATCGTGTACTTGGGGTTTACACAAGTCAATTTTGCAGATACAATAACAATACATTCACATTTTTTTTTTACTTACATATTCACACTTCTCACATTGTCTTCGTCACTGTCTTCAAATATTCGAGGACATTTTATTGTCTGGACGCCTACTTTACCCAAACAATGTGAAAAACAAGATGTACATATTTTAATTGTCTTTTCTTGTATAAACGCAAGGTAATACAACTGTTAGCTGTGACGAACCTACCTTGATCGTTTCAATAAGACTTGCACCCTTGCATAAAGACAATACATATACGCCAGACCACATTCATGCAGCCAGTGAGGCGTTCACAGACAGAATCGACGCTTGAGATGGCTTAACCGAGCAGTAATATTTTTTTCGTAAAATTTTGCTAGTTCATGTGTTGAACTGATGTCTTTAAATAAAAATATTATAAAATATTATAGCGTTTCTAATTGGTAACACTTCGAGCGCCTACCCCTTTAGGATTAAGCGACTTTGCAGTTTACCATAATTGCTTGCGTTCACTTTAGCTCCAATAGCAAAATTGTAATCTCCTAAGTCGAACTAAGGTATGCTAGAGCTCTGTATAAGCAACTAATCAACTTTAAATGATTCAAGCCATTATATTATTTAACCCTAAAAGCGTAATATATGCCTGCGAGCCGTTTACGGAATCGGAATTTTTTTTAAATTGAACACAAAAATGCCTTTATATATTTTTATTTAATTAATCAATATAGGTTTTTTTTTTTCGTAGGAGAGGGAAATGCTTTATGCACTGGCCGGGGGCGCTAGTCTCTATACTACCTTCCCCGAGTGTGGGACTCCCACCGAAGCGTGTTGGGCTACCCACTAAAACCCAAACTCCCAGCGCCCGCGCAAGAATCCCGCATCTGGGACCGCAATTCTGCATGTCTTCAGATGCAGGAGCGCGCTGTTAGAGCCTTGGGGCTGCTCTTTTGTAGGGGCATTTCATTCGGGTGTCCTCAGTAGACAACCGGCCTCTCGTTTGCAGCGGAGTACGAATTTCTCGCAACTGCTTCCCACTTTTCTGCGCTGGAAATCATTACCCCAACTATGTTGTTCGGAGTTATGTCTCCGTGTATTTCTTCCAATATTCTGCGCGAAATCTAGAAGTGTTTGCAGTTGAAGAATGTGTGGTACACGTTATCTTCGACGTTTCCACAGTAGTGACAGAACGGTGAGTCCACCCTTCCCATTCTATGAAGATATTCTCGGAAGTAACCATGACCGGTGAGGAACTGCGTCAGGTAGAAATCGACTTCCCCATGTGGTCTGTTCAGCCATGTTTGAAGGTCGGCTATCAGGGAGTGTGTCCATCGACCTTTGTGCTCGCGTTCCAGTTTTGTTCAATATAGGTTTTATTAGAGTAATATTTTAACATTATGTAATTTAAACGCATTTAAATCTAGCTGCATAAAATATGTATATCATACGCATCATATTTCTTGAAGCACCACATTATTTTAAATATGAGCAACAAGAGCAGAGCAATAAACCCTTCTGAATCAAATTTCCGTACAAGCAAATAAATATGCCATTAATTCGACCACAAAGCCAATAATCCACTTGAACGCCTTTTGTAACACTTTTGTTTTCTTCGCACTTAACTTCTACCTAATTTGCCACTTAAGCAAGTCAATTGTCTGATGGAGTTTCCTTAAAGTAAGTAGCTACACGCGCTGCTAAATATCTGTCTACTTATACCTAGTAATTGTGTACGTACATATGTATGTACATATGTCTGTATAAAGGAACCTGGTATAAAGCGTAGCTGCAATTGCTCCAAGACAAAAGAAATCGAGCTAAAGATCTCAAGAAAGCCACAAACAATGAAAGATTCAATGAAATGCGATGAAAAGCAAAGAGGGTAATGAAAAAAGGATCAATTACGACCACTAAAAAGGAACAATGTAGCTGGGCTGAATAACAGAGATCAATGTTATTGAAAAAAATAAAAAATAAAAATAGGAAAAGAAGGTAATTACTGCTATATCTAAATCTATTTGTTAGTGAAGCTCAAGTTGGTTCACACAAATAATGACCCATCCACATTTAAACCGTGCAGTAATAACAAAAATACAATTATAAAAAAAACGCGTATGCCTAGCTCCTTAGACATCGATTGACTGATAAAAATGCCAAAAGTGGTATTTATGGACAACCCCATATGCAAACATACGTGCACTTCTGTGTATGCATACATATTTAGGAAAGTGTACGAGCAGTTCCACGCATGTAACAGAATACTATTAGTTATAACTAAATTCAAATATAGTTGCAAAAATAATTTTTTAAGCTTTAATATGTTCCCTTTCAATAGCAAATATGACTTTAACGATATTTTATCAAATCATATTGATTATGCTGTTTTTTTCTTCAAATAAGAAGTGCAATTTATAAAAACTGACTTTGATTTTTTTAATTTTCTTTGAAAACGATTTTGCGCATTTTCTTCCATAAGAAATTCATGCTTGTACGGAAAAAACTGCAAAAGCCGTCAGCAAAAAAAAAAATATAAAATTTTGCAGCCACTTTAAGCTTGCAATTTATTATACATAAATTTAAGGGGCTACCAAACTTTATACTCAATTTTTGTTTTTTATTGTTGTTTATTTTAATGAAAATTTGTAAAATTTTTCTAAGCTCTGGACAAAGTTTGAAAGTTTGGAAATTTTGGTTAAAGCTTAAACCATATTTTTACTAAAACATTACAAAAAAAAATTAAGCTTTGAAAACCTTGCAAATATGTATTAACAAAAATCACCGTACTCATTTCTGCTCCCTACTGTATGTGTTATTGTTTGTGACGTGGGTAGAGGAAGGTTAATACTTATTGCATTCAGGAACCAAGCATACCCTTATTTGAGTACCAAGGCGAAGTGGAGTCATGACGTGGCAAATATTCCCACCAGAAAAGGGGCTGCACAGGGATACACTTAAAAAAAGCTTAAGAGCCAAATCATTAGTAAGCATTATTATTGTTTTCCAAAAATATACAATATTCCGAAAAAATTTATTTTCCATAGATTTTGTGGAGGAATTTTTTGTATGTTTAGTTTTGATCGTAAAATTACAACAGGAATGATTGCCCAAGGTCAGTCAGGTTGACAGTTGCTAGATAAGCTAACATTACTTCTGCCTCTAAGGTTCGATTTCTTCGTAGATAATTCGAATTCTTCGACATTACACTTGCATTGTTCGAAAAACATTATGCGGCTGATCAGAATAAGAGCTATTTAGTTTGGCCAGTCACAATTCACAAAAATTGGCGATTCGCCGAGCAAATTAAAACCTTCAGCATTACGTCCAAAATAAGAACAGCTTCGAGTGCATGCATCGCAAATTCAGGCAGGATAAACTCTGCAGAAATCAGAATCACAAGCAGCTGCTTAACAACTGAGAACCTAATCTTCAAATTTATTTCGTTGGCAACTTTCATATTGAAATTCATAAGGGTTGTGCCTTTTTTGGGGAAAATGTTATTTCAATAAAAAAAATAATAATTATATGTGAATCTTACGCGCGACTGTACTGAACCTTTTTCTCCCTCTATTAGCCGTATTACTGTTTATATTACTAGCGAATTTAATTAACATTTCAAACAGCTGGAAAACCCTCATCGAAGTCTTGGGAACTTCCAAATCTTAGTCACATTCATAAGCCATGTGTGTACTAAATTTCATCCAAATACGACTGGTCATTTCTAAGGGTTCATATGGTTCGGTTTCTCCAATTTCTAATCAACCTAAACCGACAAAAGGTTCTAAATAACTTCGAAAAAGAAAGTGTTATTTCAAATATACAGGCGAAGTGCTTAAATTGTATATCTCAACTTTGGAATTCAAAGGAGTGGTGCAGATATGATGTCTTCATGGTTTCGAGTGGGGTCTAACCCTAATCAAAATTATTTTCAAACGAAAGGTTTTATAAAACTCCTTCGTTTGGCAGTCATATTTAAATACATCATATACATATACTTATTGTGTAAAAATTAACAAACCTTCAGCTTCCAAACAAGTGGCAACACTTTTACAATTTTTTTAAACCCTCTTAAATCTTTTTCGTCTGATGGATTTAGTTGAAATTGATTTTTGAAATACTTGAAATATATTGAATTTAACTATATAACAAGTGGCAACTCTTTTCGAAAAAAATCTCATTCCAAATCTAAAGGCCAAGCCCTCGATGCTAATCTTAGTCTTAACAGTGACAGACCGCCACCTCCATCCGCTACCTTCTTCTGCCGCTTTGTCGTTTGAAATTATATCCCCAAGGGTGCGTCGCTTTTTCATTGCATCCTTACCACCTTACGCAAAGAAGTTTCACTTCAAAAATTAATTTTGGGCGATACAAAGCTCGCCGGGTCCGCTAGTGTACATATTTATGTATGTATATTTATTGTGTTAATAAAATTGTCGGTGTTTTTCTGAGTAATGCTTTTTTTTTTTTTTAAATGACCAACTGCTGCTTTCTTATTGGACAGTGTCTAGTAGCTTTAGATTTGTTACCCAATGCCAAAAATTCGAAAGAAAAAAGTTCGAACATAAATTAAATTTAGTAATAACTATACAGATCATGTATCTCTAAGACAAATAAAAGCTTTATTGACATGTCATATAGCCAATGGGAAACAAAAATAAACAAATAAAAAATGCAGAGTATGCAATCAAAGGAATCCCAAATTTGACAACTTTCTTAGCCGTTGGCTTAGTAAATTTCTTCAATCTGCCCAGATTCAGGCAAAATAATCGACAGTCTAGCATAAAGCTTCACAACAGTACGAGGCTGCTGTTAAGTTAGCCTACTAGGCGTATACGTTACATTCAACGAAATAAAAAAGCAATACACAGTCTTTGAGGTTTTGCGCTTGATTATGTATTCTATTTAAGACAGCATCAAAGAGTTTAAGGGATTATTTTAATGCGCCATTTAAGTAGCAACAAAAGCAAAAATCTCGAACACCGGATGTTTTAATATTTAATATCCCCTTTTTTGTTAATAAAGTGCGATTGTAATCTTTTAATTTCATTAAAAAATACTTAGTGCCGACCGTAGTCATTTCAATTTAACTAGTCATTGAATTGTTATTTTGTTTTTGGTACTTATTATGTTTTTGGGAAGTTTATTTTTCATATTTAAAAAAAATTTTCTGACCAACAGCCGATTTCACACTGAAAAAAGTACTCGGCTACGGCAATCCTACTTATGTATATACGGGGTGTTCCATACCAAAACGGCCGGGGTTCACAGTTTATGTGTTTGTTTCTTTTTTCAAATCTTTAGGGTTGATGCATAAACATAATTAACAAATAAATATGAAAACACACCGATTTAATAGTTTTCCAAATAGCTCGAAAACGTGGCGAAATGAAATCTGGAAAAAATTTGTTTTCTTGAAAAATTTTTCACACACATATTTTTTTTGTACAAAAAAAAATAGTTTTTGAAAATATGCCAGTATTAGTATTATACGTACGTAACAAATTTATAAATTTTTTAAATGTTTTTTAGAGTTTTCTGATTATGTAGTTTTGTAGCCCATTTAATTGTGGGGTAATAAATAATATTTTGTTATTTTTTTTTTAATTTTCTTTGAAAACTGATTTGCGCATTTTCTTCCATAAAAAAGTGAAAAAAGCCGTCAGCAGAAAAAATGTTAGAAATCAACGCAATTTTGCAGTACCTTTAAACTTGCACTTTTTTATATTAAAATTTAATGGGCTATAAAACTGCGTACTCAAAATAATTCTAAAGAAAATTTAAAAAAAATTTTAAATATTCATAGCTCAAATTGTTGTAGAGTGCACCCCATAATACTATACCTAAATATTGCCATTGTAGTTTTTTCATTTTTTTTTTTGAAGTGGCTTTTTTTATCAAAAAATTTGTATGTGAAAAATTTTTTTAAAAAATTTAAAAATATGTCTTTTCATAGAGAATTTTGACGTGTTTATGTGTGACTTTTTAAATTTTTTCCTCGGAAAACTATTAAACCGATTTTTATTTTTGGGTTTTTATGCTGTAAAGTTTTTAAAAATGTATTAATCAAGCTCAAATTTCATATTTGTTCAATATTTATGTTTATGCATCAACCCAAAAAAAAATTTAAAGAAATCAAACACATGAAGTGTAAGTAAACCCCATCCTTTTTGGTAAGCAACGCCCCATATATATACCTTTATACAAATACGTAAGTTTGTAAGAACATATTTAAGGACTTGCATACATATATACCGACACAGGCATGCGATTTGTAGTGGAAATGCCTCAAAATTGCTAGCTGTTATGAAACTGTTTCAGCTGCTGCGTATAAAACGTCGACGCTTTGAAAAATTGTTCGGATTTCTTTAGTGACAGTTTTGATTGTCGGACAACGGCGACAACAACCGCAACAGTCCAAAAACAACAACAACAGCAGTTTACATACATACTCTGTATGCATGTATGTAGGTTTACACAGCAGCAGCAGCAGCAGCAGCAGAGACATCAGCAATGGATGTGTGCATAATAGCCATACTTTTCGAGACTCGCCATGGAGTTAACAAAGTTTGTCGTTTAGCATTTTTTTCGGTTCCATCTACATAATTTTTTTTTTATCCCCGTAAAAAGTTTTCGCGTTTGGCGCAAAAAAAATGGCATACACCACCTTTGCTATTGTCGCAGTAGCGCGCTGGCTTGTGCGAAAGTTGACAGTATAATGCAAATAAATCACAAATTATGTCATTCGCGCTTCTGTTCGCCGACTGGCCATCAAAATAAATGTGAATTCGAATGTAACGCGGAACTTCTTTCGTGAAAGTGGTAGGTTAAATTTCCATCAGCCTTACCTACTGGCATTAAAAGAACATACATATGTATGTATGTAAATATATGACTTTAAAATTCTCTTTTCATTTCCTTTCATTTTCGTTTAAGTCGATGGTGAGGTTTTTTTAATGAAGTTCTGAATAACGAATGAATGCAGATGTAATTTCCGGCTTTACTTATTTATAGAGACATTATATTCATTGTGATTAAAGCTGGGATCACACGATTTGTACATTTGGCTAAAAATTTGTCAAATTCATAGACAAATCATGTGAACGCTAAATTACATTTGTCATTTATGAGAAAAGCCAAATATTTGCCTTCTTGTGGCAAATGAAAAACAACCCTGGTGGCCAAATCGTGTGAATGCAATGCTGCTACATAAGCCAAATGAAAATTACGCAAATGACCAAATATCTGATTTGCCACTTGATGACAAATGCCAGTGACAAATATACAAATATTGTTGAGCGGCATTGCCATTTCGTGCTTGTGAACCCTTGTATTTTCCAATTTTGGTAAAATTTTAATATTTAATATAATATTCATATCCGAAAACTACCGAAAAATATCACGTTATTTGAAAACAACAATTTTAAAATATTTGCTCAAACTGAACATTTGAAAACGTGTACATATACGTATTCGACAGTAGCTGAGTGTGCAGAGAAGCGTGCGACTATTTGTAAGCTTTCATGAGGTCCCAGGTTCTTATGCCGGCAGACGAACATATTAAAAGTATAATTAATTTCTGAGTATAATTAACTTTGAAAAAGCATATTTGAAGTTCAGAATGAAAAATTTCAGAAAACCAGTCGGAAAAGTATTCGTTTCACAACCCTTCGTGGCACTTTACTATTCACCTTTCTTTCAGTTTTCGGATCTCTTTCCGAAGTTTTTGCTGGCTATACACATATACATACATGCATATCGTCGTATAAAGTACAAACCCGCGTACCGTCATTCTGCAAAATCGCGTAACTGACATTTGCTGCCAAAAATTGAATTTGCTTACAGAAGCTGTTGGCTCAATCCTTATCCATTCGTCCTGAAATATACATGCGATTGCTTTATAAAAAAAGAGAACCATTTTGAAATATGAGTGTTTTTACTATCTAGATAATAATTTATGCAACCTCACATAGGCGGCTTTGCATTTTGTTGATACGCGGTTTTGTACTTTAAACGACGATATACAGATTATTAAAGGCGATCTAAATTACACTTTGTGACAAAAAAATGTATATAGTTTTTTTCGAGGTTCATACTTGTTGTAGGTCTATCTAAGCAGTAAAATCTGCATACTCAAAATTTTAAATACACCCTCAAAATCTGGGCTTAAGGTCAAAAACCGCGTTTTTCAAAGGGTGACGCACAGGTATACTTGCTCGTAACTTTATTTCTGTTTACCCGGTGAAAAATACGTATATGTGTATGTGATTCAAGATAAGACATATCGCTGCTTACAACAATGTTTAAATTGATGATTTATCTTAAGAAATGGCAAAGGAATCAGTGATCGGACTTCAAAAAAATTTGTGTGGTAGAACCTAAAAAAATTTGATAGATTTCAAAAAAATGTGGTAGATCTCAGGTTTTGGATCAAACTTTGTACAAAAATTAAAATTAAAAAAATCTGCAAGGTTTCTCCTAAATTGCAAACATTTTAATCAGAATCTAAAACAAAATTAATTTTAGTATAATAAAGTGCATGATTGAAGTTGATAAAAATTGCGTTGGTTTTGGCAATTTTTTTCCTTGACAGTTTCCTTCCAGCTTTTTTTATCACATCACGATGTAGCGAACAAACGTGGCTCGTTCCAGAAATGCTACTTGGGATTTGCCGATTTTGATAATTCTCAAGTAAAAGTAAACAACGCTTTAGAAATTTGAGATGCACTGAAATTTGCTAATGCTTTCACAAAAATCGTCGGTTTTTATCATTTTCGCTATTAATTCCTTTTATAAATCATATATTTTGCAATTTAACACAATAAAACCATGTTTGATGTCGAAAAATTGAATATTGACAAAATTTACTACTTTACAGCTTATTTTATCCTCCCATTCTGCCTGTTGTTAGTGTTTAGTGTTAGACAATTTTTGCTCTTAAAATTAAGAAACTTATGTTGAGCAAAAATAAAACTACTCAAAAACGCCAGTATGTGGTAGATTTCAGACCTTGTGTGGTAGGTGTGTTCAAAAAAGAGGCAGATCTACAACAATGTGGTAGAAGTCCGATCACTGAAAGGAATCTTACAGAGTATATCGATGGCTGAGTGGAAGATCGACCTATCTCGGCAACCAGTTCGAAAACGCCCTATCTCAGAAAATTTTTTAACAACGCTCTATCTCAGAAAACTTTTCAAGAACGCCCTACTTCAGGATTTCATTGAAAAACGCCCTATCTCAGCTGCCAATTCAAAAACGCCCTATATCGGCTTATTTTCAATGTATTTTCGTTTGAGATAGGGCGTTTTCGAAATGAATTCTGTGATAGGGCGTTATTCAACCAAATTCTGAAATAGGGCGTTTTTCAATCAAACTTTGAAGTAGGGCGTTCTTGAAAAACTTTCAGAGATAGGGCGTTTTTGAACTGGCTTCCGAGATAGGTCGATCTTCCACTCAGCCATCGATATGCAAAATTTAAATTTTTAACATTTTTCATTTTAAATTACGACTTGTCCGACTATTTTGTTAACTAGTATACATACATAGGGTGCCCATTCTGAAGACAAATTAACCATTTATAAATGGTTGTAAACAACGAAATGTTTTCTCTTAAATGGCATATGTAAGTATTTTTCATCGGGCAAACAGAAATAAAGTTACGAGCAAGTATATGCTTCAACCTATGAAAAACGCGTTTTTTACCTTCAGCCCAGATTTTGAGAGTGTATTCAAAATTCTGAGTACCTGTGCGTACATATTATTTTTGTTTATTTCACTTCAAATCTCACAAAATCATAGATGCAAGAGTATGGTTGACACTGGATCAGCTGTTTAAGTATGTATTTATGACCAAATAGTCAAATCGTGTGAATGAATGTGGACAATATTTGTCACTTTACTGCTGTGCGCAAATGTGTGCCAAATCATTTGGATCTTTGGCAGCCAAATCGTCTGATCGCAAAACAAATCATTTGTACATCGCTATCCAAATGCGCAAGTGTGGACAAATCTAAATTTGGCATTTTGTGTACAAATGTACAAATCGTGTGATCCCTGCTTTAGACGCATATGAAAAGTAAGTCTCATTGACAGTGACTTTAGCACGTTGAGTTTTTTGAAAAATTATTTTTGATTGAGTATAACTGTATTTATTTATGTATGTTAGAATTTTTAAGAAAGCTTATTAGACTTATTGTAGTGTGGAACACAGAAAACATACCTAGAGTGCGCAATTATCAGGTTTGATAGTCGTTGGCCACACAAACAATACCTCATACTCAGATTTACTGGATCAATTCGTGTTCTTGAGAAAACAAGTGTTCAGGATCCAAAAATCTCCGTGGGGCGGCCAAATTTTAAAAATTCAATGCTTTTGGTCTATATTTGCTTTGTATTCTTTTTCAACCAATAATGCAAAACGATAAATGTTCAAAATTGTGAGAAAAAAATTTGTTGAAACGGGGCGCTTTTTCCATACAAACCGCAACGGAAGTACAGTACTTCTTTTTTCGCTCTTGTACTTCGGTCTTCGAAGTACAGTCAAATGTATTTCTTTGTGATAATTTTTACTTCAGGAGGGAGATTCTGTAACCAGTTAGCGACAATTTTCGGATCGCTATCGTTCGTTTTCACGCATGATATAAATTTATCGGTTCGAAAATTGTCGCTAACTGGTTACATAATCTCCCCCCAGGTCCTGTACTTCTCCGATCTTCTGGACGATCGTCACATGGCCTGGGCTATAAATTTGTTCAAACCATTAAAGTCGCGTGGGACCGATGGCACCATGCTTGCGTAGCTGCAAGAGGATCTGAGGGTATCGTGCAATTGGTTGGATCCTATTTATACGAACTGCGTTAGGACCGGGTACATCCCAAAGGCTTGGAGGGTAGTCAGTGTTGCGTTCATCCCGAAGGCCGGAAAAGGCTGTCATGTTTCTCTTAGGGATTTTAGGCCTATCTGTCTCTTCGTTTTCGCTAAAAACACTTTTGCTAAAAATGCTAGCGAGACTGATAGACCTGTACATAAGAAACGCGATTCCTCGTGAATGTCTTTCAAGAGCTCAATTTGCTTATTGCAGTAAAAGTTCGGTGAATACCGCCCTGCACACACTGGTAAAGTGGTCTTCTTCGATATCGAAGGGGCCGTCAACAATGTCTGTCCAGAGGCAATAGTCAAGTATATTCATAATCTGGGGGCTGAAACTAACCTAATAAGGCTTATCTACAGCTTACTTCGTGACAGAACTGTCACGGCGGAGTGGAAACAGTGCAGAGTCAAAAGGAGTACTCTACAAGGTGGTGTTCTCTCTCCCCTGCTCTAGATTGCAGTTGTAAACGACCTTCTAGAGGAACAAGAAAAAGTGGTCTATCGGGTGATCGCCTATGTAGATGATGCTGACCTTTTGAGAAAAGGGTAGGAAAGATGTCGGTGGCCTTGTACTGCTGTATCGGTAAAAGGTGGGGTCTTTCGCCCAAACTAATTCATAAGCTCTAGTAAACCAGATTTAAGCCTGTATTGTTTTACGGAGCCTTTGTCTAATGGAACTCTTTAGAGAAGGATACACTTGTAACACAGGAATTAGCTGAACATTAGGAACCACACCTACACTGGCGCTTAACATACATAGGTTGAACGCTGCGCCTGCGGATATTGCAGGAAGAATTGTCGCAGCATGGACTGCTACTACTAAGGGAAACCGGGTCCTTTTGTAACATAAAAAAGGAAAATAAAACGTTTCTCTGCTGCAGAAAAAGTTTTTATAGGGCACTTTAAAACACATTACCTCTCAAGAGCTAGTGATGGGGTTCTGAGAGGCCATTGTGCGATTGCTATTCATGCGGTGAGACTAGGAATTTCAACTCATCCTTTTGTATCAGCTGTCAAGAGGAGGATGAAGTGGAGTTATCTCCAAACTTTCTTTTAGACTATCCAGCCTTCGCGAGGCTAGGAGGAGCTGGCGTAATTAGCTGCATTCGAAATTTCGTAATCGGCTTGCGGCGTTAACTTAACCCAAACTAGGCTATACTTCTTGAGCTATGAAATAGTTGGTCACATTAGTCATGACTAATAAAAATGAATAAGTATTCACTTTTTTTTAGTCCCAGTGAAGATTATTGCAATTGACTCCCAATCAAATGAATAGTTAAGTATTGCATTAATTAACACCTCTGATATACATATGTATGTAGAAGCTTTGATGATCTCGTGAAGTCAGCTACTTATTACTTTAGTCATTTCAACGACGAAATATTTACATGCATATCGTCGTTTAAAGTACAAAACCGCGTATCAAGAAAATGCAAAACTTCGTATGTGAGGTTGTCCAAATTTTATAGGATAGAAGTAAAGTTGTTTTTTTTTTTAATCGGTTCTTTCTTTTATTTCTAAAAATCTTTACTTCTTATGTCTCAGTTCCGATATTTTAGTATGAACTGATAAGGGTTTGATACCAGGAGCTGCCGGTGAGCATATATCAGGTAAGGAATTTTTGCAGAATAACGATACCCGGTTTTGTGTTCGCTATGCTTACTTATTAAGTAAGCGTGAATTGCTGATTAACAAAAAAGCATGTGTGCCGCTATAAAGACTACAAGAACTAGTCTTTTAAGCACCATTTTTCTACGATTTAAAGTTTTTAAAGTAAAGACTAAAAACCATAACAACCGAATAAATTTAAAAACTTTATATATTTCACGTGTATATGAATGAATTTTATAAAACATATTTGAATTTATCACTTCATTACCATTTATTTGGTAAAGCAACAAAAAATTTTTATTTTGGTGTAGTGCACTAAATTTACACAAAACACTTTTAGAAAAACACACAAGACAAATGAAATTGTCAGGCATTTCAAATACATTTACATTAATGCATTAAATATCTCCAAATAACACCCTTGAGTCGCACATAGAGCAACACCCTTTTCATCCTCTCATCACACACCTCATTTGAGTATTTGTGCTTGTACTATATGAGCTCATTAAAACCGGTGCAAATACATTTTCCATGTTTTACACAAACAAATATTTCAATAAAGAAAACACCACACTACCTACCCTTCGCATCAACGCAGTATTTAATATATACATACATACTTACATACTTCTATATTTGTGCATACCAAATAAAAAGCTATAAAATATTAACATAGCTTCGCAAGAACGGCGAATTCTTATAACCCTACTTAAGGTAGAAATAAATTTCCATGGGGTACTCACTGTTCTTTCCAGGTCGCTCGTTGCTACTAGAATCATCAGAATCACTGCCAACAGCATCACCACCTCTTACCGCTGACAGCGCAGCAGCCCAATTGTTGTTGCGTAACGCTTCAAGTAGCGGAATGTTTGTGGGCAATTTTCCATTCTAGAAATTAAAACAAATAAGAATACGGGTAATGAAAGAAAGCAATGAAATATTTACAATTTACACTACATATCTACTATAGCGAAACGAATACACTACATACATACGTACATACACATTAGCACGCTTCGAAAGATAGGTGGTGTGCTAAAAAGGAAATTGAGAGCGTGATGGGCGTACGACGACCAAACGAACGCAAACATATACAAGCACACAATTTCATTTGCAAGAGGTCATAAATAGTAGATGTGATTTATACGCCCGAGCGAGTGTGGTGCGGCAGCATTCTGCTCGTCCCAACATTGGCAAGCAATTCATAGTTTACCAAAAAGACAAAAGGAAAACTTACGTAATACATACCATACATACGATATACATATGTACATAAGCGTGGTCCAAAAATGTATGTGAAAAAGTAAAGTCGGAATTTTTATGCTCTCACCTCTAGGATTGTTCTATACCGAAAAATATACCCCCATTTTTTTTTTTTTTTGTAATAAAAAAATATTTAGAGGTCGCTCAAGGCGCTCCAAATTTCCATGTATTTTATATGGGAAAAAAAGCTTTTCATTTCTGTGTTCGTATGGAATAGTAGCTTATGTTGAGAAGCTGGCTTTAGTATAATGCGGCATTCCCTTTATACTTTAAGCGACACGTAATTTTTTGACGAGAATTAATAAGAATATTGACCGGTTAGTATCGGAACTATTTCTTGCACGTTTAGTTCTTCAAAATCTCGGCACCAGTGAGTCATATGCAATCAATCGTATGCTGCGAATGCCACATTATACAAAAGCCAGCCTTTCGACATAAGCTAGCATTCCATATGAACACAGATATAAATAGAATACATTTCTGGAAAAGCAATTTCTTTCGATCGAAAAACTCTGTTTCTTTCTGTTTCCCAGTAATAATTCCCAATTGTTTATTTAACCATTTTTTCATAGTAACTATATTTTGAAGGTCCGGGAAGGGGGAAAAATAAAAACCCTTTAGAATTATAAAAATGTTAAATAAACAACTGGGTATCGTTACTGGAAGTCTCCTGAAGAGAACCAGAGTTTTCCGATCGAAAAATATTGGTTTTCGAGAATTCTGTACTATTTCTATGAAAATTTGTTTTTTTTCCATACAAAATATATGGAATACTTTGAGAGCTTTGAGCGACCTCTCAGTATTTTTTTTTATTAAAAAATAAAAAATAAGGGCAAATTTTTCTTGGATATAGAACAATCCTAGGAGGTGAGTCCGAATTTACTTATTTTGGACCACCCTAATGTACATACATATGCAAGTATATTTAACTGAACGATACCTAGTTTTTATTGTGAAAAAGAAGGGGTTTAGTTCCGACGCTATTTCTAATTGAAACATTAAACTTCGTTACGGCCATCAGGAGAATTGACCGTGCGTATGTGAGTGTACGACGCTACTAAAAATGTAAATATATGTAAGTCATTTTATATATATAGCGCCATAGTTAAGTATTTGGTGTTGAGGAAACCAGAATTCTGTAATTTCTCATTGTTTACCCAATAAATAAGAGTAAAAAAACAACAAGATTTGTTTAATAATGTAAAAAATGTAAAAACATCAAGAAATCCTTGCGAAGTTTTTGAATAATTTGGCGTTTGTTAGAAGGAATGTAAAAGTCAATTTTCGGGAGCCAGTTGATTAACGATGTTATTACCTAAGCCATACTGAAAGATCTGAAGAAAGGAGGCTTTAAAGTTGTGGCGTACGCCGATGATGTGCTATTAGCAGTTACGGGCCCTTTCTCTCAACTCTCTCTCTTTCTTAACATTGAATATCATAGATAGATACATAGCATACTATACTTAAAAGGGGATCTTCAGGTGAACTCAGCACACTAGTCTATTGGCCGGGCATACAAAAACATTATAATGTAAATAAACAAGGTCCCTTACATAGAGCACTGGGGGGCAACAGGCGGCCAAGAGCAACAGGCGCACTAAGGTCTTGCGCGAAATAAACGTTAAACAGAATGTTACAATTAATCCCTATTGATCTCCACCTGAATGAATTGGCCTTGAAATCTGCAGCCAGACTCAGAGAGGCAGGGATATGGGAAACTCGCCAATTCAGTTACAGGACGATCATCAACGAAAAACAATCATGACAAAAGGCCTACTATATGGTATTTAAACTCAGCTTCAAAAACATACAAGTGAAAGACCCATCCAGAAGGGAGTCGGCAGGGGGCATAGTGGCCGGTAAAGCGGCAATCTGTATCTATACCGACGGCTGAAAGATGGGCTGTGGTGTGTACTCTGATGAACCCAGTGTCTCCTTGCCTCTCCGTCTAGGAAATGACGTAAGCATCTTTCAAGTGGAAGTCTTAGGCATCCTTAAAGCTTTTAATGTTCCAGGAAATGGCATCGGTAGAATAGAGAAAAGCGGCAATATGCTCTGACAGCCAAGCACCTCTGTTAACACTAGCATCACCGACCATTAACTCTCAGCTAGCCCAGAAGTGAAAACGGTATCTTCGTCAATTAGCGCCTTTTTTGTCTGAGTTTCTAACCATCGCAACATTGAAGGCAACATGAGAAGGCCAATGAATTGGTGAAGGCAGGAGTCTACTTGAAGGAATCCGAGGTGGTTGCACTGCATTTTCTTGGCGAAGGTAGAAGTTAGCGAAGAAAATTTCCAGCATTTCCTTTGTGAATGCCCGGGTTTAGCGGCTGTTAGGTATAAAGTACTCGGAAGACACACACAAATAAAACTAACAGATAAATTAGGATCTACGATAGACGATATCGGCCAATTCATCAGGGAATCAAGACGATTGGCCTTAATATTTTTGACTGGTATTTAAACATCAAATTTATTTTGAAATACTCTATTACAACTTAGTTTTACAATGAGTTAAAGTTTATTTTTTTTTATTTTAATATATAGTACATAGGCAAGTCATTCTATTTTTCAAGCATGACTAATTTCTTCGAAGACCATCAGTAAAGTTTAGCAAATACATTTTCCCAAATTGGCTTCAACTCGCTAACTCTTCCCAAGGTTAAAAAATTCTACAAATACATAATATATATTTTGAAACAAATCGTTGGTTTGGGCCTGCAGTTCTTTTGGATTATATGAATCAGCGGCTTTGATACTAACCCCAGGGTACCGAGACGAGAGACGATTTAACCAGAGCACCATCGTACAGTGGTTCAAAATTAGCATTTTATGTTCTCAATTCATTGGACGCTTCATTTTTCACTCAATTTGATTATTTTTTTTTAACGAAAGCTAATAAAATTTGCGAGAAACTAGTTGAGCCCACGTTTTGAAATTTTTTTTGTATTAAATTGCAAAGTGCAGAAAAGGAGCAATTTCTTCTCAATCGAGTTCAAATGCAAATGAAGTGGTAGCCGCTTTTTATTCATATACGTGATTATTTTTAATAAAGAAATTATATGACTGAAATGATTTCAGCTCTTTAACACTAGAAATACCAAAGCGGTCAAATGACCTCTATGACATTTTTGAAAAAATACATTACCAGAACTATCGCATTTGCATCGCTAACGTTTCATGAATTTTAACAATCCTCACTATGTTTATGTTATTCTGATGTACTTGTAGTGATATCTGTAGCTCGTTTCTGTAACAATTCTCTACCAAGGCGAATTCATATATATGTCAATTTAAGAGCGTCACATACTACATATGTACATACATATGTATTAAGATTGTTGTTGCCTTTTTGAGCTTTTATAATATTTGTAATTCTAGAAACATTTCACACTAACATGTCTGGCTAACTGCGTTAGAATTGTTTATATATCTGGAATTGTTTGTGTCTCCAAATGAAATAAACTGCAGAGCAAATATAAAATTGTTAAATTCATAAGCACAGCGAGGTCAGAAAGCAAAACCAAAAAAAAAAAACTTAAGAATGCATCAGACAAAATCCAAATTGCTCAATAAACAATTTTCACTTCAAATGAAAGAGAATACGAGATATAAAATTTCGAAATTGCCAACAAACGTTAAACTATGTGGAAAAGAAATTGAAATTTGCCAGAAAAAATGTAATACACGCAGCAAAAGAAAGCTATATTAGAGCATTCATTGAAGCGGGCAAGTAGGAAATATGTTTTGGGTCGAATATCTGCACTGGCCAACCGCTGACGCCCTGCCAACGCCTGCTCATTTGTCTGCGAACAGCATTTGCGCGCGATTGTACCCATAGAGGTGTGTGTCCATGTAAATTTGTCATACGCACACTCGCATACGCGTTGCACACAAAATTTGTCACAGCCACACGCCAAGCCGACAAAAGAGGCAGACAAACGTTCCTTGCAGCAGAAGCGCCACCAGCAACAGCAACAGCAACAGCAACAGCAGCAGCAGCAGCAGCAAATGAATTTGGTTAATGTGCACATTACTCGAGTTTATTAAAGGGCGTGTCCTACCCAGCACATTTTGGGTGAAATTTTTATGTGGCAACAAAAACAAAAAAAAAATAGAAAATTAAGTAAATGACACACAACAGTAATACAATGCACACAAAACATTACGCACAAGACAACAAAAGGCACCGCCACAAAAGTAATAGGACATTAGCAATAGCAAAGGCATCATTCGGCAATGCGAGAGCAACACAATTAAAGCCTAACACAAACAGTTACCTTGGGACACAGGCTGTTAGATATTTTTGGTATAAATGTATAGCAGGACAACTGCGGTCAGCCGCAAAAATTTAACAAATTAGAATTTCGATGAAATACATTAAGCTGGTGAGTGAGAAGGTGAAACGTAGGACTCAAAAGTAGAAAATAAAGCAAAGTGTAGAGGCTGAACGAAGCCACTGTTGACAAATAAATGGTAATGGGTATATTTTCGGGTAAATTTATTTGGGTTTGTAATAAATGCTTAGTGATGAAAGTTCAAATGTTGTTTACTTGTGCTGCCACGCCACTAATTCGTGTAGCTGATCACAGCGCATATGTATTTTCAACATCAATGCAAAATGCCTTATCTGAACGTTAAGAAAATTTACAGGAAAATTAGAAGTATTTTTTTAATAACAAAGAAAATGGTTTCAGCGCTCTTTTAAAGATGCGCAATTTTTTATTTATTTATTTTTTTTTTTTTGGTACTTTTATTTGGTGATATACACCTATAGCTTGTTTCACAATTTTCCAAATACTGAATTTTCAAAAATTTAGTTGCTCTAAAAATACTTTAGAAAAGGAATTTTTAAAATTTGTTTTTTTTTTTATTACTTTGTGTTTGTACATATCGACACTTGAGTGGAGGATCGCCGTATCTCGGCAGCCAGTTCGAAAACGCTCTATCTCAGAAAACTTTCCAACAGCGCCCTATTTCAGAACTTGTTGAAGAACGGCCTATCGCAGAAATTGATTGAAGGACGCCTTATCTCAGAACTCAGTTCAAAAATGCCCTATCTCAGCACAATGTCAATATACTTTCATTTGAGATAGGGCGTTCTGCAACCAAATTCTAAAGTAGGGCGTTCTTGAAAAGTTTTCTGAGATAGAGCGATTTCGAACTGGCTGCCGAGATGGGTCGATGTTTCACTCGGGTGTCGCTTTGTACGTATTTTTATGAGTATTTTTGTCATATATTTATTTTGATGGAACAACAAACCCATATTAATATAACCGATATTTTAATAAGTTCTCCCCATTTGAAGACGGCTTAGTTTCATCATGCTTGCTCTCTTTTGCTCGTTCATGCTTATTCTTTTCCTTAGAGGATTCGGGGTTTTCTCGTTCAATAAATTGCCCTTGATCCTGAGCTATTGGTGTCAAAGGGACGACGGGTTTGGATTCAGCAACGTCAAAAAAAAAACGAAGGTAAACCTTGTCCCTTTTATGTTGAAGGGTTAGAGACTTTTGTGTGTGTGTGAAATTAATAATTTATTTTTATATTTTGTCTGGAATTTGTGCACGAAATAGTAATACTCATACGCCATGTATCCCTGCATTTGATCAAACTTAATATGAAAAACAACATTTAATTACGCGGATTTGATTACGGGCACTCATGCAGAAAATGTCTTCCTCCACAAAATTGTATTTTTTCCATAGAGACCAAGCAATAAACCATCTGTGATATCGAAAAGATCAATAGTGCGGACCCCATTAGCACACCCAGGCCTTTAAATTTTGGGTCCATTGCGGTATCGCGTTCGAAAAGGTTTCTGACTTTTCTTCATTCCTGCTGCTTATTCAGAAGTCATTATGGGAAGCCCCTAATATCCGCGCATGCCTTTCAATGGCAACTTGGCCTGTTAGCAGGCTCACGGACGTGGCTAAGTATTTTCTGCTCAGCATTAGGATACCTTTCTAACACTTTTCGATCCATTTTGGCTACATAAGTTTTGTGTCTCTGCTAGTTTTGAGACTATCTTGCCTGCCTCTTGCTAGTTTAAGAGATAAGTCTCATAGAACAAGCTTTCAGGTTGCGAGCGGCATGCCTAGACATGCCTAGTATTGGAAAAGCAGAACGTATGTGCAACTTCTTGCAAGTTCGTCCGCCTTTTCGTTGCCGGAGATGTTTTGGCGCCCGGCACCTATACCAGGTGAAGAACAAACTATGTACCAAGTTCTATTCCAGAAAGAGCCGTGCTGAGTGTCTCACCAGATGGGTAGTTCCCACAGCCTCAGGGAGGCGCCACCTGTTGATTGTTTTCCTATAACTTCGATTGGAAAGAATATTAAGTAAAATGTTTTAAATTGTGCGTAGAACCCCGCAGCTTCAGAGCATCGCAGTTCTTTAAAACTTTTCAATTTGTTATGTTGTAGATTCTTGTTGAGACTTGGCCACAACGCCAAGATCCGGCAGAGCAGAGTAGGCCTAACAACCAGTGTATAAGGCCAGCGCATTATGCTTGAGGGCAGCTGCAGGCTATTCCCAATTTCCCCTTATAGCTCCCATTGCTTTTTTAACGCGTTATCTTAAATTTATTACCCTAGATACTTTGCGGATTTCCCAAATGTCAGCTTCGTGGTGTCAATGGCAGGAAGCTGCAGTGAGAGGATTTTGTAGTTCCTTCTAAAGAGAACTAAGTAAGTTTTATCCAGGTTAACACCCAGGCCTTTCTTCTTGGTTTCTCTTTCATTTACTTTTAGTTTGTCTTACATGATATCGTTTGTCGAAATTTTTCCCCCACATGGTCGTCAGCATAGGCAATGATCCAAGGCCCCTCGCTGGCAGGGACGGCAGCAATTCATTAACTGTCATAACTCAGAGAAGGGAGAATTAATGGCCCGTGGAAATGGAAAAGTAGCAGTCCTAAAACAGTTTCGTTTTGCTATTGGATTCGCCTTTTGTGGGGCCCAATAAATATCTTATTGTTTGGTAACTTCTTAAAGGCACAAATTTACTTAGCGTTCTGGTAGCTTCAAGAGTATAAGCTTTTTGCAGCCGAATCTAATCGTGAACAGACTTTTGTGAGCCCTTAAAAATAATGGGCCTCATGCAAAAAAAAAAAATGAGCTTACGCTCAGACTCAACTTTTGCACCAAAGAAGTGCGCTCAAGCTCAAGAATTTGTACCGAAAGTCGCGTCGGAACTTAAGCTCATTTTACAAGCTTTTTTTATGCATAAGACCCAATAAATCGCAGTGCCCTGACTTAAGCTCCCTGTCTATCTGCCTTGACCAGCGTATCTCAAATGTGACCCAGAGTGCGCGTTGCCTAATTATAACCCATTTTCGTAATCTATCTCAATCATTTTTAAACATGGACTGATTATTTTATTTCACTTTTAATTCAACCTTAATGCAGACTTTGATTTCTTGATAGTCTACGAAATACTCAGAGCTATGCTCTTTGTTCCTTGTAAGTCGATATGTTTTACTTTTTTAAATTATAAAACCAAAATTTTCGAAACATTCTCCGACAAACGGCTTTGAATTATGCTAAATGAGCTGACCACACGCAGTCTCGAAAATGATAAGTTTTTGCATCTTTTGAAGTAAACGTAAAAGAGGCCAGTCGGCCGCACGCATGCAGTCATGAAAACATTGTCAACCGTACGAACGTTGACCGCCTGCGTGCAATAACTCACCAACAAGTGACAAGCGCGGAGATATGAACAAACAGTGTAATGGAAGGAAGTCAGCATATTTAAAACAAGCGCACGGTTTGTAATCTCATTTTTTCTGTTACGCGAAAAACAAAAACAGAAAGGTACGGAAAAAAGTGAAAAGTGAAAAGGAAATGAGAAACAAGGAGCTATAATAAAAGTGACCGCAATGCAAAGACGCACGCAGCTATGCGAGTTAAATACATTTCATTGTGTTTTCTGTATGTAAAACAAAAAACCACCAGTCATACATACATATTAGTGTTGGGCAGTGTCGATACCAAAAGTACTCAGAACTCGATGCCCTTAAGGATCGACAGTGCCAGATTTTTAAAAGTATCGATAAGAACTCGAAAGTACTCAGTACTCAAAAAAGGAACTCGAAAGTACTCGGAAATTAAAATAACGCGAAAGTACTTAGTACTCAAAAATACTACGCTTCAATAATCGTTTTGATACACGTACTCAGGATCGATTCAAAGTACTGAGTATTAAGTTTCGAATAGACTTAAAAAGTATTGAGTTTTATTTGCATTTAACGGTATTCAGAAATGATTATACTCAATTTGCGGTTTCGACGATTATACCCAGTACAGTTCGCCATTCATTCGACGTAATTTGGCTTGTAAGATTTCTACACTGAGTACTGAAATGGTACCAACATGTGCATATTTAAAGAAAGTACTCAGTATTCTGAAAAATACCCGGTCCTTAAAAGTATGGATACCAAAGAACTCGATCCTCAACAGCACTCGATACTTCCCAACTCTAATGCATATACATATATATATATCTACATACATACGTGCATATGTAGAGGCAGCCATACATATTCAACCATATGTACCTATGTGCGTGTGCATGCAAGCATTTGCCTGTCATTTTATGTTTACCTTTATTTCGCTCACATGACCCTCATCAGGTTAAATGGCGGGTTTTAATCAAAAGTGCGGTAAATGCAGAGACTATTTTTTTTCATTTCATTTCACTTTTGACGTAGCAGAAGTGGCTTTTGTAAATACCTTTATGCCGCTTTCATAATTGGCCCTCCGCATTTGTTCGCTATTATTGTGCGTTGTATGCTTGAACCACATTTCAGTCATAATGGTAAAAAAAAAAATATTATAACGAGCCTCTTGAGCCTGCCAGATAGTGGAGGGAAGTATTTTTACGACGAGATAAAAGGGATTGCCTTCTCAGTCGGTTGCGACACATTCTACATACTTAGCTTGTATTTCTTCTTATACATAGAGGGCGCGCGTTTTACGGGATTTGTGCGGAGGAGGCACGGTTGTTGTTCAAAGACGTCGGCCTTGAGCTAAGGGTTTTCAGTTCTTGGTCTCAACTCGTATATAGCTCCTACGTAGTTTTTGGTTCCTAGTTCTTAATCCTCGGGTCCTTACTACACATAGTAGTTTCCCATTCAACTTTCTGCTCTAATGGCAAACTAGTTTTTGATTTTGCAAGCCAACTAATGTACCAGTTATATTCGCATACATACACATGCATGATTCTATGCATAAATTTGTATGTGCTCGTAGAAAGCTCATTTAGCCACTCAAACATTAATGGCAAAATAATGCAAATATGCAAACTAATAGGCAATCGGCTTTTACATTATCGAAAACTTTCAAAGGTCGCTAATGTGAATTTGGTATGCGTAATCGTTCACTGCTATTAAAAAATAGCAACCGCAAAAAATAGGGGTTGGGACTTTTGGTGAAACTTGCTTTTTAAATAAAGCGATTTCATTTGCATATTTTTGTAAATTGTCCATTAAATAACTCCGAACGTAACCGTCCGCTAACGTTGTTTTCAATTAGTGCGAACTTTTTTTTTATAAAGTTTCATGGTATTTGCATAGATTAGTCAATCAATTTTTTTTTAACGATTTATATTTCAAATAATTTTTAAACATCATAAAATATTGTTAGTGTTGTTAATATAACCCTTCGGAGGGCGCGCCGGGGCAAATTAGCTGCAAAAATTGTAAATTGTGGTTTTCAAATACTGATTGTAGTAGCCGGCCACTGCCACTTAGTGACTTTGTAAGTTTTCGGATGCACAACAGTACTCAAGGGTTAGGTACGAAAAACATAATATAAAGTTTATCGATGTAAGTCTTAGTGCCGTTTTTTCGTGAAGATTTTAAAATCTACCTGCCCCTTAAAAATTTTTTGGAACGTAATTTTTGATTAAAGGGCAGATATATTTTAAAACCTACTTGAGAAAATGGTCCTTAGTCAGTTACATGTTGATATTTATAGTTGGGCCAAAGTGACCTAGAATAAACCATATATGTACAAAATTATAATTTTATATTATCATATACATATGTATATACATACATTGTTTATAAGGATACATAGTTTAAACGAACAGACGAATTTTGTTTCTTGCACGCAACACATTTGACAATGAATTTAATGCAAATTTTTCGGTAGTTCCGTCACATGCTGGAAAACTTTAAACTCTCACTTTACTTTAAGAAATGAAACCTTAAATCAATAGACGAATTGATCAACCATATTGCAGGTTCGTTTATTGCTATATGCTTTGCTTGAAAAATGCTGCTGAGGTCTGGCCGACGAGTTTAGGAGAGAACTCTTGCAAGCAAAAATTTCTATATACCTTTAAATCTAACTTGAAGTCATCAGCAGGGATGAAAAGTTTAAGCTTTTGTTAAGCGAGTTTTGATTCTAAGCGGATATATACAGGTCCCAGGAAGAAAAATGTTGTGGGAACGCGAAAAAGACTGCCACAATGACTTGGTTTCAGAAGCAACTACAAGGGACAGATTTGATTTGATTTTTTTCAAATTTTCACGTGTGCGACAATCAACACTTGAACATTGATGACAAGTTTGCAAAAGCAAGGCCTCTATTTCGTCTGAATAAAAAATTCATGGAGAACTCTCCAGTCGAAGAAATGCATTCCGTTGAGTAGTGCTAGAATATGCACAAGCCTTACGCGCCAACTGGCCAAACCGGAACTTCCATCTCTTTTTTGACAATTTTTTCAGTTCGATTCCTTTAATCGAAAAACTAACTGAACGGAACCTGTATTCAACAATAAGAGAAACTCGGTTAAAAGACATTTCTCCAACAGATTCGAAGCAAATGAAAAAACGTAAGCGGGGAAGGTATGACTATGCAAAAATCTCTGATCAAAATATAATAGCAGTGAAATGGCATGCTAATAATGTGGTCTGCCTTATTTCTAATTTTGCTGGACTTGCACCGATCCATGCTGTATAACGTTATTCACGACAGCAAAAAAAAAAAAGAGTATTCAAGTTGAGGAGCAACACTTCATAAACATGTACAATGCCAACATGGGAGGAGTAGATCGTTCAGATCAGAATACCAGCCTATATAGGATTTCCATCCGAGGCAAAAAGTGGTATAACTGTTTGCTGGGTCACTGTGTTGACATGGCTATATAAAATGAGCGGCAGTTGCATCGCAAACAAGATGGAAACCTGAATCAGCTCAAATTTAGAAGGGTAATTGCAACATAACTGCTTCAAAATCGTCAAAACCTATCTTACTAAAGAAAGCACGTAAGTAGCTCAAAAGGAACTGTTTTACGATATGACCACCTGGACAATTTCGTTATTCCTCAGGATAAACAAACTACGACCAGATGCTTGGAGATAAGTTTCATTTCATACTAAAAATTAATTTTCTTTTATTACAATGCACGCCTATTTTGCTTATTTCAGTGTATAAAGCTAAGCACGGACCTTGTAAGTAAACGATACTGCTTCAGAAAATTTGGCTTAATAAATTTTTCTTTACCATTTCTTGGGTGTTTTTTTTATTTTTCGAACTAGAAAAGAGAACATTACAACACATTTAAGTTTTATTAACACGTAACTTCCATTGTATTACTGCTGGGATACATAAATTTAAAACGAATAGTTCCTCTCTACGGTAGGGTAATAATGTTATAGAAGAGATCAAAAATAATTTATCTCAAACGGAGAATACGAATATTTAAAAAAAATATTAAAGCTACCGGCGCAGATCTTTATTATTTGAAAAAATCAAGCAACACTTGTATGTTCATTGTAATTTTTTAATCCTTAAAATAAACTGAATATAAAAACAAAATATTTAACTGTACTTTCTTTTGTTTTGCGAACATATTTGAAGGTATATTTACTAATATTTTAGTGCTTATCTAAGCGCTTAAAATTGATCTTTTTCTTGCCTATTTGCTCCGGCCCTGGTCATCAGTAAAAATGGCTGCTGAATCAGAGTAGGAGATCAAAACTGAATCCTCCTTCCATTTAGCTCATTGTGCCTTTTTATAATGGTATTTTATAACTTCCGCACTTGTTGATCAATAGTGCTTATTCCGCTTAGTATTACAATGTTACCTATGTATATACGTATACGGATAATTAACGCCCACTATTTCAGAAAAAAAAAAACTGAACACTTAACGCCGTATGAATTTAGTAACTCTTTAATTAATTTCTAATGCCGAATTTCTTATATGACACAATGTAAAGAATCGTGAGTTGATATGCTTCTGCAACAAGTAACCAGAAGAGAAAAAGTAGCAAATGCTAGCCATCACCGACACTGCACGAATCCAATTAAGACATATCACTGAGAAGGAGTTTCGCTTGCTAAATGCAAATTTGTATGAAGGCAAATGTGCAAGCGAACGAAATTGCAGAACGCACGACGGGCCATTTGAAGGAAAGGAATTGAATTTTCGTTGAATTGCTTTGGCGGAGAATGTCATCGATATTGCTGCTTCTACAATGCACGCAACATTGCTGCACTCATAATTTCGAATTGAATTCGTTGTATTGGCGCGCAAGTATGCCAGGTGAATTACTTGACCTCGTACCTTCACTCTTATAGAGTTGATTGCTCATACGTTCGGTGTATCGATAGATAGAGCCACAGTTATCAAAGATATCCATGCAGCATCCAATTGCTAGCAGCTTATGTGAGACTGAAGACAGCATTTCATTTTACTTCACTGCAATTTCCACATGTAAACTCAAAGAGATATGCACGCATATACATATGTATATTTCACACGGTTATCTCGAATGTTGCGTATACGCCATGTACTACAACTCGTTTAGAAGTACCAATGAACCGATAAACAAATGCAGCCAATATTCAAATTGCCTTATTGTGCTGTTGTTGTTCAAATGAGTGAAGTATTCAGCTGCAATAGCAAAGGAATTTATGTACGTATGTAGATGCAAACAACACATATACGCGCATACACATGCAAGCCAGCTTTGTCTTTCATGTCAACTCATTTCCCTTTGTTTGTTTATTTATTTGTTGGCTGCCTGCTTGCCTTGTAGAAGCGGTCTCTTATAACTTGTCTGCATATTTTTCGCCAGTTTCCTTTATACGTGCTGATGTGCTGAAATGCATACCCATATACACGTACACACATATTTATATTAGCATGTAGGTACATACATATCTACGAACACACTTATGTAGATATACTAAATACACTAGCCTTGCGCTCTTATTGCCTCATAAAACTTTCAGATGCAATTTTCTTATATCATTTTGAATGAATTTATTAGCTCGACAAAGTGTCTGTGACGATTGGATTGGATATTCTGCAACTCACAACAAATATTCACAAATTTCGGTTTGTTTGAGTGTTTGTACATACATAAAAGCGTATGAGTAGTGCATGCAAACGCTAACTCTGCTGTCGATAAATTGCTGCACACGAATTTGTGGCCGGAAATGAGCATAACTTCGATTGCAGCAAAGGCACGCAACTTGTTTTCTATAAACGAATGTGCCTACAAATATCCATAAACAAGCAGAAAGCGGAAAGGGAGTATATTTTGTTTTTTTTTTGTTTTTTGTTATATATTTACATTTATTTGTGTTTTATTTATGTATGTATTTGTGCGTGCATCGTTATTTATGGCTCCAGGAAAAGCTGCTGGCGGCTGCTTAACTGCATCGCTATACTTCTCTTTTCTCCTTCTGTTCCTTCATTCATCTGATTGGATATGGATTTCCTCCACTGATTATATTCTACCCTTGTTATCTATCACCCGCCTGTTATGTCTTCCTTTCAAGCACTGCAATTATTTTTTGTGTAATGAAGCAACTTGAGTATATAAGATAATTTGTATTTATATAAAAGTGTGATTGTGGTGCACGTGTGGTTTTAAGTATTCACAAAACAGTCTGTGCCTGTTTTTGTTGTGTTTTCTCTTCACTTTGTTGAGGTTCCTTTATATTATACAACTTCCTTGTGTATCGCTTTACTGAAAATATTGAGCTCACGTTATGTACTTAAATGAGCGCATTTGTGCAATACATACATATATATTTACATCTTCACGCATACATACTTACACCGTCACCTGCATGGAAGATAGATCTTCTCGGCAGCCAGTTCGAAAACGCCTTAACTCAGAAAACTTTTCAAGAACACCCTTCTACAGAATTTTATTGGTCGAAGTATGCCTTATATCAGCTTTCGACAAAAATGCCCTACCTCAGCACATTTACGATGTATTTTCAACTGAGGTAGGGCATTTTTCAACCAAATTCTGAGATAGGGCCGTTTTCAATAAAATTCTGAAAGAGGGCGTTCCTTAATCAAATTCTGAAGTGGAGCGTTTTTGAAAAGTTTTTTTAAAAAAGGGAAAATTCAAACTGGTAGCCGAGGCAAGTCGATCTTCCACTCAGCAGTCGATATGCATATCTATTCTGAAGTCTTCAGGTAAGAAATAGCTATTATTTTTATTTCAGCTGCGGCTTTACAAAAATGTTTCCTGAGTGTAAAGTTTCATAAAATGGAGTCCAAAGTACTCGTAATAAAGACTTAATTCTTTAAAACTTGATATCAAAAAATTAATGAACGGTTGAGATATGAAGAGTAGGGAGCCCTTCTGACACAAAGTAACTTTTTGTGCGACAAATTAGTATAAAGACTTAAAGTGCGGAAAAGTATGCGAAGTATATTGCGTTTATGGCCGCGTAATTGGGGTTTACAAAAGTCAACTTTGCGGAGGCAAGAGCAATACATTCCCACATTTCCTAATATATTCACACTCCTCTTATTGTCTGCGTCTCTAACTGTGCCTTAGACGGTCCCAAGCCCGGTTTGAGAAAACAGGAGGGAAGACAGGGGGCTTTTGCATTTCCAGGGTACGGGCTTGACAACCCCGTCTACCCCAGTTAAAGGCTACCAGTCCTGAGTCGGTGGAGGCTCAACTGGCAGAAGAGTCTACGGCTTTCGAAAGTCATACCAAAGACTTTAAAATAGGACCACGGGGAACAGATGCCCCCCGGAGTGTGTTCGTCGGCGAGACGAGCAAAACTGGCGACACAAGCAAGGCTTGCAAGACTGGCAAGACAAGCACTAGCATGGCAAACACGACTAGAAAAAAGGGTGAAAATGAAGTTGAACGAAAGTTGGAGAATAAAGGAAAATGTTTTTAAACCGTGGAAAATGCTGAAAATGATGGAAAAGTGGTGAGCAAGTTGAGCAATTCGATCCGTTGCGAAAGTTGAGCGAGTGGAGTCACCTCTCCTGGTTAGAGGAGGGTGCCCACGAGCGAGGCGAGTAAGACGTGTGAGATGAGCAAGACGGAGCAAGTTGATGAATGTGTGAATTAAGGAAAATGTTTTTAAAAAGTGGAAAATGATGGAAACGTGGTGCGTAAGTTGAGCAACTCGATCCGTTGCGAAAATTGAGCGAATGGTGTCACCTCTCCTGGTTAGAGGAGGGTGCCCACGAGTGAGGTGGGTAAGACGTGTGAGATAAGCAAGACGGAGCATGATGGTACGAAGTGTGCATGTTGAAATGGAGATGAATGTGGAGAGCAGTATTCGTGTAAGTCGTTCTAGTGTGAGTTGAGTCAGTTAAGTGGGTCAGGGTGAGTTGAGTCAATCGAGCAAATCTCGCCGGCGAGCATAACTCCGGTCTGGTCATGGGTACGGCCCCTTCGGGGAGTATCGTGGTGGCTGTGGTTTAATACCTAAATGCGGGTAGAACTCGCAAGGGTTCAATGTGGAGTTGCATTTCAACCGGGTGCCGGAACCCAAAGAACGGCAGAAAATTTAGGTAGTTTTCGGCCTTACCAAGGTGGTAAGTGTGTCCACCACACACTGCCGATTGGAACTGAAGTGCTTGCATTTCAGGGCAGTGATTAAGGCAAAAATTAATCCGTTGTGCCAAGTACGGGCACCGTGATGCTAAGCCTTTTGACAGGAAATCACGATAAACCCTACATACATCTGTCTGCGTCTCTTTCTTTGATGTTTCGAAGACATTTTATTGGTTTTGACGCTTATGCTGGATTTCCACTAGGCACTTAATGGCAAAAACTATAATGATGAAGTGGGGAATTACAAAATAATCATACCATTATGTTAAAGAAATAGTCATTAAGTTCATTTCTATATGGTTTTTTCAATGACACCAATGTTTTGTCATTCCAATGCGTAGTGGAATTTCGGCAATACTTTACTCAAACTATTTGACAAATATTACACACTCTCAATTGTCGTGTCCTGTACAGACACAAGGTTCTGGCTATGTAACCGTCTAAGCGATTTTGAAAGCGTTCAACAAAGTACGTCGTTCGTTTCTCATTTGTGCCAATTGATCTTTCCATCGCAATGGGTTCCGAGTTGAATATTTTCAGATCTGGTGCATCGGTGTCTATTCGATCGGCTTTGCTACGCTATCGGAGCCCCGTATTTTAATTCCCTACACTATGTTCATGTCGTTGTAAAGCTCATACAGCTCATCGTTCCATTGTCTACGGTACGTTGCCAATGCGCAAAGGCCCGTAAACTTTTACAAAATCTTTCTCTCCAATAGTCCAAGATCCGACTCATCGTATGTTGTCATTGTCGAGAGAGGACTTTACTTCTGAACTGCCTACTTATTTAGGGCGATCAGATGCGTCGAAGGAAAACTTAGGACCCTCGCAAGAGAACAAACATCTCTCCCGTCTATGACAACGCACAAAATCGCATCTTTGTGGTACATGGTTATTAAAAATGTCGAAGTTACAGATTTTTCCAGCGTATATTAGACATTTTGCACGATCAAGAGCAAATAATAAAATAAAGATCATAATATAAATCATACATTCAGTTAGTACCTTCGTTTCTATTTTACTACAGAGCAACGGTGGTTGGGTGGTCATGATACACCACACGGTAACACTTCTATACAAGCTTCTTCGAAGTCCCCAATGCGAACTTGCGCATACTTACGCAGATTGAAATGCAACCAACCTAATAGCACAACTTCACAATAAGCTTTTCAGGCGTTCAGCGCTATATTCATTAGGAGTTCAAAATTAGAGCTTGAGCGCCTCAAGCTGAAACGTGTGAAAAAACCTGCTGTGGAGTTTCAGCTTAAACATGTAATTGTCACTATGTTATTATGTGAACGATGTACAAACAAACATGTAAGGATATGTTTACACAGTAGAAAGTTTATAAAAGGACAGCTTTAGTTCGCTGTAAATCAGGATGTCTGGTCACCGTATACTTAGTTAGACATTATTATCGGTGTTAATGCTAGTTCCCAAGTAAACGAAATTCTCAACTTTCTCGAAATTACAACTGTCAACTGACTGTCTCTTTGATGAAAGGAAATACTTGATCTTATCCTTGTTGACAACCAGACCCACTCGCTTTGCTCTCATACGCCCGCAATGGCACGCTCTTATAAAAAATTTGCCGGAGCGATCCAGTTCTGCAGCTTTTATTATCCTCTCCAATGCGACTTAAATGATTAAAAACTATAAGAAAAAATGATTTTATCTTTTCACCGCCGTATTGGGTGGGCCGTTTTGATTTTTTTCAACCTGACCACAGATTCGTAATCACCGGCCAGGAACCCCAGCGGAAAACGGGTCAAGTGCCATTACGAATTTTTAAACATTAGAACCTGCTGTTAATTTTTCTGTTTTAGTGGTGGGTTCTCCAGTGGCACAAAAGTTGTAAAACAAAATCTTATTTACGGCTAGCTCAGACGCCATAGGTGAGACGCCATATTGAATTAGTTATTTACAATAATTTATATAAAAACAAAATTGAATTTTCAAATTTTTTTTTTTCAATAAAAGATACAGAGATACGCTTGCAAATCGCGAAGCGAAAAAAAAACTAAAATTCAAGATGGCGGAAAATTTCCATATGAAATTTAGGGGCAGGACTATTTTTCTACCTGTCAAGTAACTAGAAATAAACTGCGTTAAAAGTTCCCTACTAAATTTTTTTTCTTACCAATTAGGTCTAAATTTACTGAGCTAGGAGGTATGTATAACCACTTATTGGACCTTATTTATTTGCGCATGCTGTTTATTTACTTGTACCATCATTTCAAAAACTATTACAAAAAATTAATTTTTTATGTGTGTGAAAAGAGATGCGGATTTATAGTAGAAATGTATATGTGCATACTTATGTCATGCACTGGCATGTAAAAGCGGACATAAACAATTTCCTATACCGAGCTCTTTTTATCAAATAAAAGCTATTTCTTTCACAAATAAAATTTATCAATAAATTTTCTTCTGTTTTTGCTTTTATAAATTCATTTAGTAGATCCTCTAACAGCGAATGCAACAATTTTCAAACAACTACTAATGCTATATTTATAACGTATGCTTTGTTGCCTGCGAATTCCACGTCTAAACACGTAAAGCCAACGTTAATCATTAGTACTAAGTTAAGAATTACATGTAATAGTAATTACCGTGTAATCGACATTTTGACAGTCGTAATTTGTTGTACATGTTTCGCTGTCAAAATTTTAACAACTAACAAAAGTACGTACATCGTACATACGTACATCCCACGTCACATTGTCTAATCCCCAGTTTCAAACATCAAAACTATGTAATTAAGTTACGTATACGCAGTGGAAGCCAGAACAAAATTTTCGCCTTTTTTAAGAAGATTGTACATATGAATGTATGGGCATTTGTCTGAGCATACACGAATACTTGTAAGTGCTTCCATTATTTTTTTCCTATTCTTTTTAAGTATTATTCTAGCAAGATTGTTTTCAAATGTCTTTATGCTTTTCTAGGTAAGACGAATTTCCTTATCTGGTCGTTAAAAAAAAGTTGCACAAGTGAACTCAGGCATTTGGCGGAAATTTTAGGAAGGTCAATGGAACGAAAGGCACGACTTCCTAAATACTTACCGCAAGACTGAAATTAACTCATCCCCCTTGCTGTACAAAATTCTTAACTCAATGAACTAAACTGAGTGCTGCCATGTGCCTGAATTCATATGAAAAGTAAACAAGCTTAATATATTAAAAGGGCAAATAAATCAATTAATGTCAAACAACCTGTTAACATACAAATAGAAAAGACGCAGAGACGGGGAGATGCACAAACATCAAGCATTTTGCTTCAGGCTAACTATCATTTGGCTGTGCGAGGCGAGTGAAAAGCTTTTGGAGGAGTGACCGAGCAGCACTCAATGCCGACAAGCATAAACTGTGATAAATATAATTAATTAACAGCCTAGACAAGTAGAAAATGGCTGTGAAAACAATCAAGAGGCACATGAATTATTGGCTGAAGACAAAAGGCTGCACAATTACCACAAATTCTTTACAAGACAAGAAAAAATTTTATTGAAGCAAAATTATGTATGCCAACGAAACTTCGGATGCGAAGTTCAACAAATCAATACAAGAAAAAAGAAAATAACGCAAAAAATAATGAATGAAACAAACAAGTCTGCAAAACCTGGAAGGAGAGAAACGATGTTAGAAATTCAAAGAAAGTGAGCCGGTAGCAGTAGTAAATGGCAATGGTATTGAACATTAAGTAAAATAGCAAAGCAGCAGAAGTCCAATCAATTATACGCTCAATTAATTGCAACAAAATAAGTTGGGGCACAACCAACATCAACACTATGTAGACTAACTCCTACACGCTTGTAGCACGTTTACGGGCGCAGCACTTGGAGGCGTGCTTTCGCTGTCATTTTAGCCTACGTTGATGGCCAGTAAACAAAAACTCAACGACTAATTTGTAAACTTGTTGTTCTTTACAACAAATATTCTTGCCCAAGTTGAGTTGCTTTGGCGGTTGTTAGCTGTTTTCTGTCACTAGACATGTTTTTACTGTAGACATTTTTTTTTCTTTACTTCAATTTTGCTTCAGTGTTGTTGTTGTTACCTTATGTTTGTGTGAAGTAAGCGCATGCGCGCATGGAAATTCGTGAAGTTAAAAAAAGTAAGGGCCGTTTTTTTTTATAAATTTAAAATTAGATTTGCTCTTTAAACTCAAATTTTATTCCGTTATGTTATTTTATGCCATGTTATATTTTGTTATGTTGCGTTATGTTGAGTTATATTATGTTATGTTATGTTGTGTATTCTTATGCTGTGTTATGTTGTTTAATGCTATGCTTTGCTATATTAAGTTATGCTATGCTATGCTATGTTATTCAATACATTTCACTTGAACTCACCGCTGCCCTCTTCAAATCACCTCAGCGTAGCTTAATACTTTTGCATATACCTGAAGATTTTTAAGCTAAAAGGGTAGCTTTGATGAATTTAAAAACAATGTCCTGCATTCAGAGTTAAGATGAAGTTTAAGTGTTTTAATATATTTTTCAATGGGGTGTCTCTCGAAAATAGCTTCAACCTAAAAGTCAACTTAATCCTGACTATGCTACAGCCTATGTTTTCACATGGCTGCAATTTATAGATGTTTGCTCTTACCTTTGGAAAGTTTTGTAATAATTTTTTCAATTTTAAACAAACAATTCTCATATAAAACAACGAAGGTTTAAATTTAAAGTGTATATTTAAAAAATTTCATTATAAACAATGTTTAAGAGCACACAACATATAGTTGACCGTATGAAAAACGACTGGTCTTCAAACCAACCAGATCCTAAAGGAGGATCACTCCTTGCGACTTGCTGATTGTTATTGCCTCTTAAACAAGAAAGGAAAATTATTGCGAATAATTGCACCATAACCAGTTTTAGTATCTGCGTCAATTAGATTTATTCAGTTTTACAACCTTAAGTCTTGCTCCGTTGCATAGCTTCGGAGGGGATAAGTATCTAAGCAGCATTATCGGTACACCAAATTTGCAGTGAGTGAATTAATGAAATTATAACGGATAATTTGTAGCTTCACCATGATTGATCACCGTGTTAATTGGCGTACATACATATATACAACTTGAGTACCTTCGATCGCTGTTAGTATCGTTACTAGACACGAATAAAGGCGCGCAAGTGTTTCAACGGCGAAAAAAGACGCATAAAAAAGATTTTACGAAAAAGGGCGCTTATGAAAAACTTCGGCGAATAAAGATGCGTAATCCCAGATTTATACTTGGCCAAGCACTGTCACTTCAGCATTATTCCCTAAAAGCTATTTACGGAATGTACATAGATATTATTACAACCGCAAACATAGTTGACCGCGAAAATAAGTTTACGCGTCCTTCTTCGCCGTCAACTATGTTAAGAGTTTTTCTTCGCTGAAGTTTTTTTATGCGCCTTTTTTCGCGGGCAACTTTTGAGCTCGCGTCTATGTTCGTGTCTAGTGGCGGTATATTTTCATCAACTATTCCGCTTTATCGTTTTTGGGCGTTAAAATCGCTTTTTAATATACCCATGATTTATGTTGTTGCAATACTTATTTGACCAATGTTTCCATATACTGAACGAATAAGTTCCTTTTCTGTAGAAACAATATTTCCAAGTATTTCTGGTATGTATTTTAATCTACTTGCTTTCTTGCGGTAAGTTTCTATCACTAATTATCCGCAACACTGTACACAATTCTTCAGCTAGCAAGTTGCCACCAATCCGCACTCTAGTGTTGACGCACAAAGGCACACTTTGAATATGAGACCATGAAAAAGACCGTTTTAAGTAAACTTTTATTTCATCGACCTGTCGACCGACTTTTGACACTACAGGCAGTCTGTTTGTCGGAAATCACTGAAAAAGAGAACTTTAACTCCACCCATAACTTCAATGTTCCCACGAAAAGCCTGCAAGCACATAGGAAATTCGGTACTTTATAATTCTCTAGGAATTTTAAACATCGTAACGGCCGTTTAATAATATGGGAGCAGTCCCAGACAATACCACGGCGAGTGCTATTTTACGTTGTCTCTTTACTCTTGCCATCTAATGGGTTTTTATACATATTTCCAATACATTTTTTTTTTGCAAATATATTTAATCAGACTTTAAAAGCATTTATAATCGAACCAGCAGCATGCTATTCTAATATTAATAACGGACCCTTAATACGGATCTTCTGAGTAATTCGATTGTAGCGCCATCTAGCGGAGCAATTTTTTCATACACGAATTTCTTATCGCACCAGCGCGTACCTTCGTTATACAATAAAAATCGAATCGTATGTTTAGATTTTTAGAATAATTCGACTTTAGTGCCACCTAGCGGATTAAAATATAGCCAAGGAAAGGTCGCCATGGTCCTTAGAAATATACTGTCCACATTTGTTCATCGGTTTTTTAGCCAATCGGTCACAAAGAAAACGGCTATATTTATATATATATATATATATATAGATTTGCTTTTATAAAATTATTTTGTTTTCATTCTAGCAGCTTTCCTTTCCATTTGTTTCACGTCAAATATATTAGCTTCCAATGTCTCTACTGTTACCCTGGCTGCTGCCATTGCAAACGAATTTAAGGTCAAAACCGCTAAACATTTTAAGTAGCAAACGAATTAAATGCAATTGACAGTTGCAATTTCGAGCCAACTGTCAAGTAACGAAATCCCCAAATGTCACAACAGTTACAGTGAACCATGAAACACTGATTGCTTCACCCCCCAAGAGCACCAACGCGCTGAATACTAAAATAAAACAAAGCAAGAAAAAACTAAAAAAAAGCAAAAAAATAAAAATAAAAAAAACGCTTGTATTGAAAAATGTAAGAAAACTGCCAAAATTCCTAAGCAGAGTAACCTCCGCTACAAAGTAAGATGAAAAAATTGCTCGTTGAATGAAATTGAAGAACTTTTTGGAAATATCTAAAACCACGAAAGCATAGATATAAATTAAAAAAAACACCAAAAAATGTATCCAAATAAAAATTCGCAGGCTGCTGTCTTATGCTCCTTACTCATCATGACTCCCTTTTCATCGTTGTTGTATCTTATATGTAACTACTCTACCCGTATGTATGTATGTGCATAGGTATGCGTTCTTCCGCCGAGAATGCGGCCAATTGCATATGCGTCACACTGCTTGTTGCTTGACGCGCGCAAATCGCTTTCACAGCGACGACTACGTGGCTAACGCACAACTGTGAAGCTGTCGGGCCTTAAGCAGCTTTGCGCATTTGCACGCATTTTAAGCGCGTACCACTTGACAGCATTTTCGCTGCAGATTTGCCACACATGAACACACACAATCTTAAACAACACACTCCTCTGTGCGGTTGCACTCTCATCTTCTGTCGAGCCCATCGAAACCCTCCGCTCACGACTCACCGTGCTTAGTGCAGCAGCGCACCATTTCCTGTAGTTAACATGGCGAAGTAGTATAGTAGATACATCGGGAGTGAGTGGTGGAAAAGCAAGCAGGCGAAGAAGAACCGTCGTTCGCCCAGCAATTTGACGTGTCTAAATGCGTTTAAGCCGCGCGAGCGTTGTGTAACGGTATGTTATATGCATCTTTTATGGTTTTCAAAAAATTTTTGCTTTAGTGTAAGTATATATGTATATATAAAATCTATAAGCCCTCGTTGGTGTGCTGGTTGTTTGTGCCAGCTTATCTGTCTACAAATGGCTGTAGAGCAGTGAAATTCTTTTGGAAATTCTTCACTTCTGTGGTTAACATACATACAAACTATGTACATTCTTTATTTCGCCTTCTTTCATGGCCTCTTCTACCAGTGGTTGCATTTTATTTACTGTCTATGGGCCGTTTTCTAATGTAAGCAGTAAAGTTGCCTTTACTAACAGGGCAGATAAATTGTTCCTCACTTTAAAGTGTTTTCGTTGTCTTATCTTACCTGTAAAAATAAATTTGTTATTCCGTAGAGTGAAACTTCACTACATTTCCGATAGTGAAACTTCACTACATTCGTCATAAAATTTCAAAGGTTGGCAATGCAATATAAGCAAATATGAGCAAGAGCAACTCTTAGCAAAAACCAAAACCTTGGTTGAAATATCTAATATATCTGACTCATGAACCAAAACCAAACCAAAATTTAAAGTTGGGTACAAATTTTAAAGGTTGCATAGGGTGAGCAACAGTTTATCGATTCGAGAAATTAATGCGCTGATGAGAAAACGAAAACTCGTATATCGAGACGATAAAGTGGCCGGTAAACTAAAGGTTGGATGAGAAAACGGCCCTAAGAGCACTAGCGAGATGTTAAGATAAGGTTTCAATAATAGAATAAAAATATAAATAACACACAACAAAACAAAACAAAACAAAACTAGCTAAAAATTTTTCTGATTGTCAAATTTTGAGATATAGCTACGGTGACTATATTTATGGCGGCCAAATACTTGACAAAAAATTATTTTGCTAATTTTTTCACAAATGCTTGACAAAAAATTATTTTGCTAATTTTTTCACAAATGCTTTGTTTCG
This sequence comes from Rhagoletis pomonella, assembly GCF_013731165.1. Taxonomy (NCBI): domain Eukaryota; kingdom Metazoa; phylum Arthropoda; class Insecta; order Diptera; family Tephritidae; genus Rhagoletis; species Rhagoletis pomonella. The sequence continues at coordinate 35,796,679 of NW_023458558.1, read as the reverse complement.
CATAAATTTTGCGATCTTTTGTAAAAACAGCGCATGAATAATCGGTATTTTATTATATATATATAACTCCTTATTTTGCGCTCGGGATTTTTAATTAGAAAATTTCGTTTCAAATGTTCTTAAGCACAGAAGCACGATGAAAATATACGACTTCTTACGAAGCATGAGTGCTATTCAACGGATTATTTTCCCCTTTGAATTTCGGCCAAGCACATTCCAGTGAATAGTAGCTTAATCAAAAAGCGTACCTTATTGCGTCTTATTTGACAATCATCAATATTTATGCCCGAGCGCACTTGCGCACGGGGTATTTATAACTTTCTTCGCATAACGCTTGTTTGTAACAGCCTAAAGGAATCGAGATAGATATAGACAAATGTATACATTAATGATCAAAATGAAAAGACATGTCTGTCTGTCCGTCCATCCGTTTGTCTATCCGTGAACACCATAACTCGAGCAAAAGTTGAGGAATCTCAACGAAATTCGGTACATAACTTGCCCTTTATCCCAGGTTGATTGCTATTGAAAATGAGCGAAATCGGCCTGTAACCACGCCCCTTTTCACATAACGGTATTTTCGAAAAATGTAAAAACTATGATGATAAATTGTTGAAAATTAGTATATGAAGTAGAATTTCGGCACAAAATAATATTATTATGAAATTTTTGGATAAGGGACATGACCCCGCCCATTTATGTTTAAATACTATATCTTAGTAGCCGCTTCACCAAACTCGGTACTAGCCTTGCTTAGGATCCGGCTAAGAAATTTGCTGAAAATCATTGAATTCGGGCAATAGCCACGCTCACCTCCCATATAACGGTAAATTACAGAAACACGAAAGCTACAATAAATCAATAACTACTGCAGCTAATTGACTCGAAAGCTATTAATGCAATGACCACTGAGCAAAAAATTTGAGTAGTACCAATTTTAGGATTTTGGGCGTGGCGCTCCCACTTATGACCAAAAATGTGTATCTCAATAACCGATCTATCAATTTTTATCACACTTGGTATATTTAATGGTCTTGGTACGAAAAAGCAATTCGTTGAAAATTATTCAAATCGGACTAAAATTGCATCGGTCACGTATAACGGTTGTTTTCGGATACAAAATGAAAAAGCGCAAAGATTTTTTGTATGAAATATGAGCAGAAGAGCGTGTATCCTAGGTGTTCGCGGCGAATGAGTAACATTTTTATTTGACCACTCATTATTTCGTGATGTATATACGGTTTATAAAGAATTTCAATGACTTTCATTTGCCGTATTTTATATTAAAATTTGTAAATTGGTTCGTAAGATATACGTGATTAAACGGAAACAATTTTTGCTTTAAACTGATTAACTGTAAACTGCAAATATCTCGAAAACTTATCCATATATAAAAAACAAATAACTCGATTTTCGGAATCACCGAGCAATTCTAAATAGGAATTGGATAGTGGCATCTATAGAACATTTTTGCTGTAAGCCAGTTTAATTCATTTAAATTACGTATTTGAATTTAACCCTTGCAGAAGACGTCAATAATATTCAAAATTTGCAAACTAAAGGTTCTTAACAATATTTCGTTTGACACATTTATTTTCTGATAGCTTGCGAATAATTAATTTAAATTTTACTTTTAAAATAGTTGATAACGCATTTCAAAATGTGTTCAAACTAAACTTTTTTAGTCTCTTGACATCCATTTCTTAATATAATTTCCCTTAATTCAAATTGAATTTTATTTTTCAAACAGATGACAGTTTGCCTCCATGAGTATTGAATTGATTTTATATATCTCTATACCAAGTTCCAGTTTTAGCTCGAAAATTATTTGAAGAGGGTTTCCGCCTGTTTTGAAAGTCGATTTTAGCTTAATTATAAACAAGTTACGCACATGAAATTTTAAAATATGGGTATCAAACGATCGAGTGTTCAAAAATATTTAGTTTGAGCAATTAGAATTTTTTAGGGGTTGAAAAAAATGTATTCAAATTATTCAATAAGTTAAATGGATTGTCAAAAGATGGGTGACAATCTAAATGCAATACTGAAATAATAATATCAAATGATAGACTTTTTGAAAATCTTTAGGCTGATAATATTTTTATTTAGAGTATCCACCTTTTTTTTTGGAGGTTATCGGACTGCGCCGTGATTTCGACTTAAAGAACTGGGATGTGCAATAAATTTGTTCTGTTTTCAAGTAAGAACATTTTCAGCGGTACGGAAATGGTTTAGATGAATCATTGTTAATATTTTTTGAGGCTTTTTAATAGAGTTTCACCTTTTTAAAATGCCAAGTTCAATTTTGTCGTTTTAACGCCCTGCGGGCTCACTTGTGTATTATTAGGCAGCCAAAATACAGAACATAAAATACGGGGCAGTAAAATAAATACACAACATTTGGCTTCCTGTATAAAACAAATAAATTATCAGGGACAATTGAGCAAAACAAGTACTCATAGAATTTGACGTTTCTCAAATTTGTTAGTAAGTTAGGTGAGTCACTAAAAAAGATGTAGGCAAAGTACGCTAGGTATCAGAGCGGAATAGAGTCAACCAATGATGAAGATCAGTTCGGTGAAAAACTGCAATACAGTGACTACACTCCTGTGCATGAAAAGGCTCCAGAGACAAACAAAACCTTACCAAAGGCGAAATTTTTTCACTAAAATTACATACTTTCTAAAGGGACATTGCATAAAAAATGTACATCAAGAAGTTGGTTTTTTGAAGTCGGATTAATTAACATCTCAACCGAAGTAGAATTCTCCGTTATTTTATAGGATGGATCCCAACATGCAAAATATGCCAAATAGGCAACAATCTTCAATGGCTTACCGATAACATAATTTCTTTGATTACTTTTTACTAAAGTTTTTAGGAATATGTTATCACAAACTTCCAAACTGTAGAATTTCGCGTCATCAGTATTATTGCCAGCAACGAAAATTGCGTGGGGTACTTACTAACACATTTCAAAAGTCTAATTATTAAAGAAAGATATAAAAAATTCCTACTAAATTGTTTAAAGCAGAATTCTAAAATTAGACACAAATAACAGCCACCATCATCCGGCAATTAATTTTATAACATTGCAACACAGAATCGCAAGTGGAAGTTCTCAACCAATAACCATTTAACTAATTTAGTCCTGAAATTAGCGCTGACCAAAGTTTGTGTCCATGGTTGGTGTCCTGGTCGTCTAATACTCTTGCCAAAAACAAACAGTTTGAAGAATTTTTTATGTTTTGAATGCAAACTCTCACCAGTGAAAAGAAGCATTTTATACTCATTCTTAGTGTTATTTAATTTTAAATAATTCCATATGATTTTTTAATCGAGTGGCATCATTTAATAGTAGGCGAGATTTTTGCAGAAGGTAATACTTGGTGGATTGGATTCAATTTCCTTTATTGATTTATTTTTTATACTTGGAATTGGTTTGCCCAACTTTATGTTTTCAAATATTCTCATTTACAAAATACCAGAACTAATCTCTATGATTTATTAAAATAGCTCACAATTTTTGATGTCAGATGAGAAGAAATATTCATATTAAAAATACCATTACTATAAAAAATGTATTTACCAGTTGAACTCTACCCTTGTATGCACTTGTCTCCGAATTAGATAATCATATTTTGTGTTAAAAGTTAAAATTCTAAATATTCTGCTAAGGCATGCAAAAATTTAGTTAACTGCATATGTATTTAAGCAAAAGGCGTTCGGATAAACGATTTACATGCGGCTGCATTTTTGTGCAAATAAATTTCTCGAAATTTACGATACTGCCAAACTGAACAAAATTTATTATTGAATTTCAACTCAAAGTGCGCATTTAGATTGTAAATATACATATGTGAAGATGCCCTGTAGGAAAACCGATTGATTTTAAGCTGACTAAAATACAAAAAATCATATAAATACTAGTAAATACTAAAACTGTACGACGCAAAACAAGACGAATTCTTTTACAGGGAATCAAGAAAATAAATGTACGTATGTCGGAATTTTGAAAGTTCACATCTGTGTTTTTTTTTTGCGGAATCAATGTCTCCCAGTTTTTCAAATTTTTTTTGGTAAATCGGCATAGGAAAGGATGTTGTGATCTTTGCATTCTATAAATTGGATGTAGAAAATGGCTGTGAAAACAATCAAGAGGCACATGAATTAGTGGCTGAAGACAAAAGGCTGCACAATTACCACAAATTCTTTACAAGACAAAAAAAATTTTATTGAAGCGAAATTATGTATGCCAAGGAAACTACGGATGCGAAGTTCAACAAATCAATACAAGAAAAAAGAAAATAACGCAAAATTTAATGAATGAAACAAACAAGTCTGCAAAACCTGGAAGGAGAGAAACGATGTTAGAAATTCAAAGAAAATAAGCCGGCAGCAGTAAATCATATAAATACTAGTAAATACTAAAACTGTACGACGCAAAAAAACGACGGAGTCTATTATAGGGGCCAAGAAAATAAATGTACGTATGTCGGAATTTTTAAAGTTCAAATCTGATTTTTTTTTTGCGGAATTATTAATGCTTCCCAGTTTTTGAATTTTTTTTTGGTAAATCGACAATAAGAAACGATGTGATTCTTGCATTTTATATACTGGATGTATTCAGCAATTCTATGTTAACTTAAACATTTTTGTGGAACAGTAGGTGGTAGGTGGGATGGTGTCTATCTGGAGTGATGTTTTTTAATGCACCATGGTTGTTAAATAACATTTTCTCTGTGGGCTTTCTAAGCAAAACAAAAATGTATGTGTTCTGTTTAAAGTATGAATGTACATATACTTGTTGTGAATAAATTCTTTTAAGTCTCCTAGTAACAAAGGTATGTGTATGTAGTTTAGGTATTACAGCATCAAACGTATTCTTAAAAATTCTGTAAATAATTCATTCCATCAAAGGAATTTTATGGCTAGTTCTTTGAAAATTATACCCATATACTCTCTATATCAATACGTATACATTTGGTTATAAATTTATTATAAAATTCTCTGCAGTACCTTAATTTCAGCTCTTCAATCCGTCACAAACTTCTACTAATATTTTTGTATAGTGCGCATATTATTCGGATTTATGTAGCGCTTTATGTATGTTAAATATATGGATTTTTGGAGAATTTATTTAGCTTCGTTCTCCGTGACTCGTACTATATATTTTTCAATTGGTTCGTAATACATGCGTATATATAAGTCAAGGCACTCTTTTTTAAGCTGAATAAAGGTAAGCCGAGCAATTTTACATAGGAATTGGATAGTGACTAGGGTTGCCAACCGTACTATAATATATAGTATTGTACTATTTTTTTTGGTCTGCGTACTATATACTATTGGAAAAAAATATAGTATGCAAAAATACTATTTTTATTCAGTCATAAATATACTAGAAATAAATATATTTCAGTAATTTTTTAAAAACAAAATGTATATTTAAATGGATGACCTTTATACCGAAATAAAAATTTTAAATTAAATATTCTTTAAAATAAAAGGTCAAAATTAGTTTATGAATAGAACCACAGATAAAAATGTAAACATTTTTAAAAACCCTGAGAATGAGATCTCAAAATTACTTAAAACTATGCATTTCTACTCCCTATTCCTGCAACTTCTGCATTCACAGAAAGAATGTGAAACAACCACCTTTTGATTCATATTAATTTAAATATTGATTGCGATAAAGCATATGATACTTTCATTGTTAACAAGGAATTGTTGAAAACTGCCAAAAGAGTAAACAAATATATTAATGAGAAATATTTATACTAAAAATCGTTTTTACTTTTTTTCAACAAAGTAGAAAGAAAAGAAGTGAGTTTTGAGTTTTTAATTCCTTAGTTTTAAAAGCTATTGAGATTTATAAATTTAGTTTATCTGAGATTCGGGAGAGCGGATAGTTGTCGGCCTTCAGCCTTGTTCTCAAATGGAAGTATTAATTTGAAAATTTAATCAAATTTGGACAAATGTCCTCAAAAATAGTCAGTGTTTATATATCTGCTATATTCGGCAAATAATAAGTCCAATGGTAAGAACAGTAAGAAAGCCTTGGAACAACCACTATACATATTTCAAAATATTTTCAAACACTCTATTTAATAATCTTTGTATACTCAAGTTCATTCAAATCATATATCAAACATTCGTTTAGCTATCAACCATCTAACGACAATGGACAAACCACGAAAAATTACAAATAAATAATCAACACAAGCATTGCATTTGCAGCGAAATTCAAAAGGGGAAGTCTCTGTTGAAAGAAAAAGATTTTTTAGCAGCCCAATAAAAGAATGCCTGAATTGAATTCATGGCCAAATTCAGCTTAGTCATACACATACGAACATGTTTACCTGCAAGCACGAAACGCCAACGCCATCTAGTGTCCACAGCGCGGATTACGTTAGCATAGCCGTTAAAGGAACAATCCTGCACAAGCATGTATAAACATACATACAAACATGTGAAAAACCACCAATCAGAGTGCAGAAAATAAACTGAGGAGACAACCCGATTATACGTACATATGTATGTACACATTTAGACAATGGACAGCGTAGCAGAATACATATCTTTTAGAGTAAGTGCTATGTTGAAAGATTCACAACCGAGCTTTGTAAAGTCACCATGTAATGTAATGGCATGACAACTTCATCAGCTGTAGCGACTACTTGGATTGCAGCTACTGGAGTGACTGTTAGCAGCATAATGCTAAAGTGTTATTAAGGATGCTGCTAAGTACAAAGGCAATTTGGCGAATATGCGTACGCAAGAAAGTAACGTTGATATGGACGATGATGATGATGATGATGATGATGGCGTTGACGAAAAGGATAATGACGACGATGACTTTGGTAGTGTGATAGTAATAGTAATACTGTTACTGCTGCCAGCACAAAGCTTTCTAAAATGTATGAAAAAATATGTTGTAAGTGCATTCTTAGTGCTCACTTAGTAATTCACATATCTAAATTCTAATGGGATTTTTTCTTTCGACAAAGAATCGAGAATTTGAGTTTTACCTTTTATTTTCAGAGTAAAAATCAAGAAAAATAAAAAAATGTTTTTTCCTGTAATGTGTTTTTTAATGCCACATGCCCATTACTGTAATAACTTTCATAAAATAATACGGGTATAAATTTTTAAAACATTCTTCCTTTGAGTACGTATTATCCCTATTGCAGCTTTTATCATACAATACTCATTTCAAACAGCAATAAGGGTAAAGCTAAAAGAATAATAAATATCATCAACAAATAGAAAATGAAAAGAAAATATAGAGTATACTCATCAAAAATTTATATCATACAGGGTGTCTGATAAGTACCACGACATTCCTAAAAGAAGGTTGTTTGGCGGTGACCTACCAGATAAAAAAAAATACATTTTAAATGGATCACCTTTTTTTAGATATGGATACTTTTTCAAAACGTTAACAATTACAAAATAATCCTTATTTTATTGGTTTCTTAATATATTTAAACTGAATTGCATTTGAGTGTGGTAACGCAACTACCCTGTAGTCAAATGTACTAGTTGTAAACTACCTCACCACTAGTATGAACCACATACCCAACTAGTCAGCCAACTATTTTTTTCTATTAAATGATATTAGAAGTAAAAGCTTTCAGGTACAATAAATACTATATTTTTATCTTTTTTAATAATATTGAATATGGAAAAGAAAACGTTTTAGTTAAAAATAAAACTAATACTTTAGTTCATTTTTGAGTGAACTAAAATAAAAATTTAAGTTTTCATTAAAATAAATTAAATTCATTAATTCATTCATGGCACATTTCAGTGCTTTTGTTTTAAAATTTTTTAAAAGTAATAATTAATGTTTAAAACTTGAAATTTGGATAAGAATAAAATAAATAAATAATTCAAGCAGTTATTAAATATTCCTAATTTTTAACCGACTTCAAAAAACGGAGGAGGTTATCGGTTCGTCGGTTTCTTTTATTTTTTTCTTTTTATGTATGTTACCGCATAACTTTGGACCACGTCGACCGATTTCAATAATTTTCTTTTGCATCGGTAAGGTAGTATCCCAGAGGTGGTCCCATACTAATTTGGTTTTCATCCGATCATTGGATCATGAAATATATATATATATATATTTTTTTTTAAGTCGGTTTTTTTTGCTATAAATTACTTGTTGTCAATACTGTGGCTTGTTTATTAATAATTACAATTAACCAAATAATTATATTAATTTGTAATAAAAAATAGTCAAAAATAATTGAAAATGATTAAAAATGGCAAAATAATGATGTAGTCAAAATTAACGAATTAATTAAAAAAAAATTGTGTAAGTAATTATTAATCATTAAAAAGGTGCTAATATCGGTATTTAATCATTAAACGGTTATTCAAAAAAAACATGCTTTAATTAATAATCATTATGAATATTAATCATTATTTAACAAACATGGTATAATTACGAGTACGTACTCGCTTTAACGGTTTACAATAAACCCAAATAAAAGTTATAATATTTTGTGTACTCTATTGTATTCAACTGTCGATGTCAAATAAAACAGGGCATGAATACATAAATCGTTTTGTAGTTGGTACAAGTCTGGTCATTTTCGAACTAGTTCGGTTCAGTCAGGAAATCCTAGTTGTAAACTAATATTTTTCCTGACTAGTTTGGGGTTTCACTGCAGGGTATCTGCAGTTAGAGGAAACGAGTGAAAAGCACTGATTTTTTTTTTTTTTATTTAAAAAAATTTCAAAAATTTTAGCACTTTTATGAAAGAAATTTTGTTCTTATCATTGAGATCACTCAAAAACTACCTTCTCGTTAAATTTTCGTGGTACTTATCGGACACCCAGTATACATACATACATATAAAGAAAATGCGAAAACGTAATAATAATGTACATGTGTGCATAAATATTTAAGAGTTTGTTTTTTATTTCTTTTTTAACCCTTCGTTTGAGTATTAGTCACCCGGGTGACTTTTCACTTTTAGTTTGCAAATATATATCTTGATGTTGTAATTTAGGTAGCAAGGTGAGATGACTTTACTACGATTTTAATTAAAATAATTGTAAGTCATATCTCAAGTTTTTAGTTCATACCTGTCCATACAGGTTTCCCTGAAAATTAATTTGTTGTAGTATTAGTCATCCGGGTGACTAGGTACTTAATCTAGGAAATGAAAGAAAACTTTTAACTTTTTCATCAAAGATTATTTTTAAATAAAATCTGGTAAATTGTTTGACTTAAAACGCAAAAATATTTCGGGAAAATTACCAAAATATACGAAAAACTGGCTTAGCAAGTTTGGCAGATTACCTTCTTAGTATATTGGTTACAAACCCATTTGTGCACCGCTTACGAAAATTGCGCTGACGCCTATCCTGCGGGGCGCATAGCTGACATTTACGTTAAATTTTTGTGCGACCACTCGCATCGAACTGGGATATCATAGGCTCACATTGCGCGTTAAGAGGCGGTTCATAGCCAAGCATGCCGTAGATTGCTGACCTAAAATTCGGGTTGCCAATGAGGTGCTGATTTTGGGGGTGTCGCAGGATGTTTTTGTGGCATAGATCCAAAGATAGTTGAACCAGAAATTGACGGCACGTCAAACTAGGTGGCATAATATTTGAAAAATTGTCGGCATATATGATATAGGCAGCAGGTAAATGCAGGAATAGTTTGAGCACATTTGGTTCATTGTGTGGACACCTTGAATTTATAAAATAGAATAACGGTCAGAATTAACGATTTGAGTGCTTCTGAGTTTGTATCTATTGCGTCAGTGTATGCATTGTTGAAAGCAGAACAGCAGATTTGATCCTCTTTGCCACATTTACCACTAATGTTGTCTTCTCTCGAAATGCAAACGTGCTTTTTCCAATTTGATCGCCTTCAGCTCTACATCCGCGTCCGTGAAAACTTGGCCGTAAATAGCATGATTGGAGTTCGCGGATCACAAAACGAGGCGCTGCTGTTGACCAGCCGGAAAAGGGTGAAAGGCATAGAAATACAAATAGGTGGCTACACCATTAATTCGAGCCCAGCCATAAAGTATTTATCTCGTCGTCGACTTGATCGCCAGATGAGCTTCAAGGAGCACCTGAAATATGCCAGTGAGAAGGCAAGAAAAGTTAGCAAAGCTTTGGCAAGACTCGTACCAAACATGGGAGAGCCGATACAGTAAAGAAGGATGCTGCTTGTGAACGTCTGTTCGTCCATTCTGATCTATGCACCCCCAATTTGGGCAGCTGCTGCATTCGTACCTGCATATACAAGAGCACCAGCCTCCGCGTATAGACAAGCGTCACCAAGGGCACGCTGTTCGTTCGTAACAATATCAGAGGATTCCGCAAATTTGCTGATCGGCAGATGCCCATTAGACATAGTGGCAAAAGCCGCAGCAGAAATCAAGCGCAGTCCTATCAATCGGAAAGAGAGACCTTGCAACGGTACATCAACGAGTGGCACTAAAGGTGGGACGTGGCTATGAAAGGGCGTTGGACGAAGAAGTTGATTCCAACGGTTTGCGTGTGGATCGAGAGAAAGCACAAAGAACCTAATTTCAACCTCACGCAGTTCCTCACCGAGCATGACTGCTTCCGACAGTACCTACACAAGTACACTCATACTGATAGTCCCTGTTGTCTTTACTGCGATGGAAAAATGAAAATGCAGAGCACATCCTGATGGACTGCGATAGATTCGAAGACAAACGCAACCACCTCTTTTTTATAGAGCGCAATATTCCCCAAAATCCTGCTGAAGGCAATGTTGTCTAAAGAAGATGTATGGAACGAATGCACATATATCATCACTAATGTAATGAAGCGTCTGAGGCATTATGAAGGAACAGCGTGGCGCTAAAACGCGCGTTGAGTGACAATACATAATAACGTCCAGAGCCTGCCCTGCGAAGAAATATCGATAGAAATATTGATAGTCCTGCAGGGGTGTAACAGGCACAGCGTACAGGCGGTTAGGTTTAGTCCGTAGGTGACAGGGGACAAGTCAGGCATGCTGGTGGTACAAGCTGCTTGCATCTATGAAGATTCCCACCTACCGGGTCGTAACTAAATAAAAAAAAAAAACAAGGCAAACTTAGCACAATGCGTAGGCAACTGGCTGAGTCAGTGGGACCGTTGGTTCGATCCTATTGAAAGAAGTCTGATGAGGAAATGTGGTGATTTCCGATTCATTAAAAACGGCGTCAGGCTCAATAAAGATTGTTGAATATTGTTGAAAAAAAAATAAATAAAAGAACACCATACGTAAGGATTGTCTTTATTTTTTATTTCAGATTTTATTAGCCACACAATTTTCTGCAACCAAAAGCACACTAAGCTAAGATCGACCTATCTTGAAAGAAAAATTGCTTTCAAGCTTATAGGCGATTTGCAAAGTGTGAGTGTGAGTGAGTTTTAGGTTTTTTTCTTTATGTGAATTAAAGTTAATCACAATTTTTATGTCGCAACAAAGCCTTCGAAGGTACATATTTATTTAATAAATGAACTTTTTGTTAAATTTGTTTTCATATTTTTATTTTAAAACCGAAACCGATACCGAAACTAAATTTGAAGAACGAAACCAAAACAGAAACATTTTGCAGAACCGAAACCGAAGCCGGAACATTACTTTGATTCGGTTTTATTTCTTCATAAAAACACACAAAAAATGAATATAAAATTTGTTTAATATTTATTTCTTGATATTTTTAAGTCAAACTATTATCACCCAGTTTAATTTTGGTATACTTTTTAATTTTGCTTGTGACCACTGTTGGCTCATTACTTTTACGGGCCTATTAAGCTTACTACCGAACATTTTGACACCGGAAAAGTGTGCCACCAAAAAATAACACCATTTCCGCAATTCTAAGTACCTTGGTAACAACTTCATACCTCATGGAACAAAATTTACCGGTGCGCAGAATGTGAAAAGGATTTAAAAATTACCAGGAGCTTTATTTAGCGGAAACTAAATTTTTGTTACCAACGCAGAATAGGCTATTTAAGGGCCATTGAACATTAACTCGTAACTCATACGCTCTGTTGATCCATACATTGCTCTATTCACTTTCAAATACTTTGGACCGTACATATAGTAAAAATAAAGTTGTATCTACAATTAATTTCAGATTTTTTACATAATTTTCAATGGGCTATGTGTCAAAAATGCTGCAACTAACTTTGCATTCGTCTTTATTTTGACTATTACTACGAGCCTTTATCTTAAAACTGGTGAAGCCGCATGGCGTCAAAACTCCAAAATTTAATTTAATTTTTTAAACTGGTTGAAACCCTTCTCAAAAATTTAAAAAATATTATAAATATAAGCTAGAGTTATAAGAGTGTCATGTGCTAAATTTCATTTAAATCCATCCAGCCGTTTCTGAGTGAAAAGTAGCCTCGCACAGTGTCGATTTTTCTTTCAAAATTCAAATCATCCTCCACCAACAAAGAAAAAGTTGTGTCTTCAAAACATAAAACCTTCCAAGCATATCTGAGGACCCTCACAAAAAATACCTTCGCGTATTATATGTATGTATGTAGATAAACATTTTTAGATATATATGACTTTTCGAATAGGTAGTATCCCTAACTAAAAATATTTTGAAACTTAAGCTTTCTTGAGAAGGCGAACCTGAGCCCCCAGTTGATGACGATTGGGTCGATGACCTGACTATGACGAGGTACGAATAGCAATAGCGCACAGGAAAAACAACAAAACTTCTGGAGCTGATGGCCTGCCAGCCGAGCTATTCAAGTGCGAGGTGTATGCATCAGCTCTTATGCAGAATATGGTCAAGTGAACGCATGTCCGACGACTGGAATTTAAGTGTGCTCTGCCTAATCCACAAGAAAGGCGACCCCGCCATTCGCGCCAGCTACCGCGGGATCAACCTTCTAAGCATAGGTTACAAGGTCTTATCGAACATATTGTGTGAAAGATTGAAGCCCACCGTCAATGAACTGACTGGGCCATATCAGTGTGGCTTTAGACCTGACAAATCAACCACAGACCAGGTATTCACAATACGCGAAATCTCGGAAAAGACCCATGAGAAAAGGATCCACACTCATCACCTATTTGTCGACTTAAAAACCGCTTTCGGTAGCACTAAACGGAGTTGGCTGTATGCCGCGACGTCTGATACGGCTGTGTCAAATGACGTTGAACACTACCAGCAGCTCCGTCGGAATTGTTAAAGACCTCTCCGAGCCGTCTGCTACAAAACGGGGTTTCAGACGGGGCGATTCCCTTTCATGTGATTTCTTTAATCTGATATTGGAGAAGATAATATGAGCTGCAGAACTGAACCACTCACGAACAAAATCTCACTAGAGCGTGCAATAGCTGGCGTATGCCGATGACATCGACACCATCGGTAACAAGAACCGCGAAGTCTGTTCTGCCTTTTCCAAGTTGAAAAAAAAATCTTTTAAAATTTACTTGCAATACCCAATATATATTTACGGTCTTTAAAATGTATTGCAGATATGAGATTTACGCAGAAACTGAACAATATACAAGTTTCAGTTTTTGAAATTGTGTCCTGTTATTTTGGTAATACCAATCGCTCCAGTAAAATCTTTTATAAGAGCGTACCTACAATTTCTGGTGAGTACTGAAGATATCGACTCGCACTTGATCTTAAAATTTCGACAGCGGCCTTGACTCTTATGGGGTCGAAACTGGTATGCTTTCTTTTCAAAAGCTAAATATGCAACGTCGGTGGCTTATTAATAAAAGACATTGGTTAAATTATAATAATTGCACGTAAAAGGATAAATTTTTCACTATCCGAGCAATACAAATTAACTTCACATTACTCAATAGCCCTTAATGGTCTTTATGATGTACAGTTTTATCCAGGTCAAAAGCCTCTTGATAGCTCACAAATAGCAGATAAACAAATTATCTCAAAATGTTTTGCATTTCCATTTCAAACTACTTTTTAAAAGTCGATATAGTCATATGTATATATATATGTATATATATATATATATATATATATATATATATGTGTGTATTTTCAATTTTCCAATGGATTTAGTCACTTCCGGCTTTTTTTTCAACACACTTGTTTTCTAAACCTTTTACGTTCCGATTTCTCTCCCCTCTATCCTTTTACATATTCTACGAACTCCATACGGAATAGTTAATCCCTGTACAGTGAATGTTGTCGTTGACATTGGCAACCAAAATCATATTCGTTAAATGCCGCAGGATATCGTCAATACGGGATTACTCAACGAATGCAACAAGAAAAATACAGAAAACAAAAATACTCAAGCGAGGATGTTGCCACAAAATGAACGCAATGGCAGAAACGTTGCGAACATAAAAACATGAAATCGAGAAAAAAATACGACTACCTACTAAAAAGCTAATGCGTAACGTCGCAAAAAGCTAGACTGTCGGACTAAGTTAAAAATTTTTGATCCCGCCGGGCACCAACAAATGACATTTGGCTAAGGGAAAATGTTAACATGCAACACAAAAAAGAAAAAGTATGTGAAGATGTGGAGGCGAACTGACAGCAAAGTTAAAGAAATACAGTAGCAGCTGAGGCGGTAGCAAAAGTCGAAAACTGGAACTCACTTAAGTGCAGCATAAATAATAAGCAGCAAGAGCAAACAATACACAGTACACTGCTTCCAAAAACAAAAGGGCCAAAAGACGAAAAACCGAGTTAAAAAACTATGCAAAAGGAGAAGGCAAGTTGCGTAAAAATTTAAAGTTAAAATTGGCGAAGGGTAAAGGGATGCAATAAAAGCTTCTTTAAAGTGCGGTATGTGACATTCCACGCCTCGAAAGCTGTCTTGATGATAGAAGTGAGTTCCTATTAAGAGCTTTCTCTTTTTTTACAAGCTTTCAAATCTTGCAATAAATTTTCAACCAGCTTAGCTCAGAAGCGGGCATACGAAAAAAGAATTAGACCGCTAGATGGCGCAGGTGTCGAGATATTTTTAAAAATCCTTATTTATGGTCCGATAGGGCTCATATTTCATTAAAAATTTAGCCATTAGGTGGTGCGGGGGTTTATATTTTTTATTTTACTAACCATTAATAACAGATTGTCTCAATTTTTTTTAAACGTTGGCTTTCACATAGAGCTTATGGGTCAATATCACGCAAGTGTTGAATTTAGTTGCGGTAGAACCTAATATACATATGTGATTTTTTTATTAAAATAATTTTACACTGCCATGAATTGGATTTGGTCGTCGTCAATTTAGTTTATGACTGAACTAATATATTTCGAAATTTATCGTGAAACGTACTGAATGATGAACTAGAAGATCATTTCGGGAATGTTTTTAAAACTTAAAAAATAAAGTATACTTAGCAATATAATGCTACGAATGTATGGAATAAAATTTATGTAAACATGCATTTATCTATACTCATTAAATATGTCGTTGACCTAATTGTAAAATGAGATAAAATTAGTAAAATTACTACAATTTTAGACAAAGAACTCTCCACTGAAATTTTCCACCTCCATTACTTTGATCACATACATATAAACAATAGACAGCTTCTTTCCAGTGTTGGCAATAGGACAACAATGCTGTTGAATACTGAGCCGTCAGATGAAGCACAAGTCTCAAAAAATTAGGAACACAAAACATATTAATTTGGTAAACTAAGTGTCGCACAAAATTATAAACTCGATTAATACTGAAAATCGTTTCTCAGTAATAAGCACATCCTTTTTATAATCACAGTAGTGAGTTCTAGGTCTTCAAGGAAAAAAGCTCAATTTTTTTTACAAAAAATAGAAAACTCGGGTAATACCTTTTGCATGGACTTACTCTTTGACTGCATCTCATAGTTAGCCCATACATACAAACATGTATGTGCACATTTTTGTCTATATCAGCCGCACGTGCACTATTCGAATTATGTATCTTTTACTATTTTCCAATGTTTTTCTTTATTTCAAGCATCCGCATTTGCGGCTATTTTTTAAGCAAGAAAGCTTTTCAGCTCGTCCCTTGTCGATACCGCCACCCTCATTTTGCTACCACACAAATACACACAAACCCTTTTTGCCTTAACTCTTAATACCTTCACCCCTTTTCAGCTCAAAAAAAAAAAAGAACCCTTCAGACCAAGCGAAAGTTCACAGCTTAATGGCCATGGGGGACACTATGATTCGTAAGTGAATTCATATTTCATATGCAACGCGCTTAACACACACATTTGTAGGTATATTCACAAACATATTTACATACCCTGAAGGAAAGATTGATCCAATTGGTCAAAAAATACTATCGTAGGTATACATATATCTAATATTTTTGTATCTAAACCGATAGTCCAAAACATTAAAGCAATGTAATGAAAAGTTGCGAAGAAAGTGAATTATACTAAAAGTATTCCGAATGAGTTTAAGGCAGTACCCAGTTCTTAAGAAATTTGCTACGTTTTCTGCTACGGTTTTCTAAAGTTTTTTTTTGTCAAAAAGATCACAAGGCAACCCATATTTGCAACGGGAAAGAGTGAGGCAACCGGCTGTGACGTATCAGTGGACACACACACGAAATAATGGCAATCTTTTTCTTGACGGTTTTCTTGCAAATAGAATTTTACATGGGCTGGGACCAAACTATGGACTACTTACAATCACCTACAGTTTAGTTTGTGATGTGTTCTAAGTCTATTCCGAAGTCCTACATGGTAAGTACATATGCGCCAGCAGACTGTAATTCTGTAAATATAGATATATGTACGTGTGTGTAAGTGCTTGACTTTGTTGCCTTTATGCGCGTCGAAAAAGCGAAAACATATTCTTTTACTCACTTAACTTTTTGTTATGCTTTTTTCACATTTTTTTTTACTACTACATATTTACATACATACATTCCTTTCACGGATTCACAAAGTGAAAGACATAAAAAGAAGAACGAATGCATTTCAAGCGCTTTCAGTTGCCACTCATTGATGAAGGTAACGTGCGAAAGAAAACAACAAAAGCAGAACGAGATGAAAGGGTTTTCGAAATTATGCTAGATTTATGTAGGCGTCTACGTATATATATACATACAGTGACTCAAAAAATTACCACGTGTTGACTTTTTTAAATATCTGCAATGTTTTTCAAGCTAATTTTTTTTCTATAAAAATACCGTCAAATCTCTAACGAAAGGCGTATAAATCACAGAATCAAATTTTATACAAAATTTAGGAAAATTTAGAAATTTTCATCCAAATTTTAACTCTTAATATGAGCGTTAGAACATTTTTTTAATATAATAATTTTTTAGGATTTGCCTTTGCGGGTTTTTTTATGCAACAAGTGGAATTTAAAAACTGGCGTTGATTTTATTGAAATTTTGTTGCTTACGGTCTCCCGCATTTAATTTCATATGAAATTAATGCTGATATGTAAAAAGAGTAAAAATCCGTTTTAAAAAAAAAAATAAAATTCTCAAAAATCAACCAGATTTTTTAGCCGTTTGAAATTTGCACTTCAATAAATTGAAATTGTCGGAGCTATAAAACGGCACATCCAAGAATATTCTAAAGATTCAGATTGAAATTTTTATAAAATTTTGTTTAATTATATTATTTTAATTATTAACAAATAATTTTATTATTATATGAAAGTTTTTGGTTAAAGCTTGGGCTGTATTTTTATAGAAAAATAACAAAAACAAAATGCTCAAAATACATTACAAATATTTAATAAAAATCAACACGTCACGGTCATTTGTTTGAGTCACTGTATGTATGTATGTGTAAGTATGTGGTTGCTTTTAGGCACGTCAGAGTCACAGCCCAGGGCACACTGGTCAAGAAATGGTATTTAATGTTCATAATTCACTGGAGCCTTCATTTCTCAACCAATTTGAAAATTTTTTTTTAGTAAAAGCTAATAAAATTTGCAGGAGTAGTTAAAACTAGTTAAAAACAAGTTCTCGAAATGGTAGCGAAAAAATTATTAAAAATCCACGCAAACTCTTAGCGACTTGCAACTTGCACTTTATTATACTAAAATTTAATTATAAATAAAACTGCATACCCAAAATTTTTATAAAAACCAAAAACAAAAAAAAATATTTTTCGTGAGAATTATTTTATAACTTTTCAAGTTATTAATTTTTAATTTTTTCCATTTTGGGAGAACCCTAAATCGATCGAGAATCGATCTTCTTCAAAATTGGCACTTTTTCTGCACTTTGCACTAAAAAATTTACTATAAAAAAATAAAAAATTGGGCTCAACTTGAAAATTTTATTAGATTTCGTTTAAAAAATGATTAATCAAATTGGTTGAGAAATGAAGGCTCCAGTAAATTATGAACATTAAATTCCATTTATTGACCACTGTGCAGCGTTGACCGTATGAATGGTGTTATGTTTACGGTTTCCTATTGTAGATGGCAATGATATTTGTAGTGGTAATGATGCGCTTTGTGCAGTTTGCTGTCCCGCAATGCACTGCTACAGTTTTCACCATATATATGTGAACTAGAAATACGAAAAACTAACTTTATGACAGAATTTGCTTTCATATGCCGTTTGTGTTAAGTGCTCAAAGACAAAATGTCGAATACATACATATGTACGTACCCACTTACATAGACACATTTCTTAAGTATAAATTACTTCAACAATATCATAATCCAAAAAGGTAAAACTTTGAGTTTAGTATGCAGAAATTTCCGCTAGAAGCCATGCTGTGTAAAAATTTCGTTGCTTTATCGATTACCAGTATCTTACTAGAAAAAAATATGTATTAATTTTTACTATAGGAGATGCAAATTCAAAACTTTAAAGCCGTTCTTCTCGAGTTTAGCCTTTTCGAGTTGTGAGACTATTGAAGTAAAAAAGTTTCGGGTTTTCCGCCGGGATAACAAAATCTATATTTATATGTAATACGCAAAGGGATTTTATGTCCAGGTCATCAGATCAAATTAATAAAAAAATGCCACCAGATCCGCGCCGCTCGTTCGATTGTTAAAAATGTGGTGTCAAATTACAGGGTTGAAGATTTGGAACAAGGCTTTATTTTTTCGAAGAGAGTTGCCACTTGTCAAACTCAAATGATTGAATAATCAGTGCCATCAAATCCGCACCTTTTCTTCGATTTTGAAAGCTCAGGTGCAATAGGCTTTACTTTACCGAAAGAGTTGCCACCTTTTAAAAAACGAAGTTCAAAATGTATTTGTCAATGTTATTGTGGCTTATTATCATTTCTATTTTTAATATTTTTATTGAGCTTTGTACCACGACTGTTCATTGGGAAAAATTTAAAAAGCAACAAAGTCTAAGCGGTAGAAGTTATAGCAGCTATTTCGGAGATCACCACATCTCTTCATCAGACTTCCTTTTTCTAGACTTCAGCAGGGATCGAACCTGCGAATTCGATGTTCA
>NW_023458558.1:35772919-35777190 GCF_013731165.1 Rhagoletis pomonella | reverse complement strand
GCTTTTGCAGCTTAGAAAACAGTACTACTGAGCTGGATACTGTACCGTAATGCAAAACATATGTAGTGCTCCCTGGGTTCTTCATGGTCACAAAACCCTTTGTAGACTAACTAAAATACATACAAGGGAGGTCATAAACAAATGGGTAGTAAAAAGTTTAACAGGCATAGAATTGCATTTTCAGGGCAAAATGGTCTAATCGAGTTTATATTCTCATCATAAAATGCTTTAGAAAATTGCTTCGAACTCTCACTGGATATTTGACAGGAAATTTTTTTCTCCTCTATCACTCTATTTAATTGCTTCTTTTGGCTCAAGTCCTCCCGGAAATACCTCTTATTAATTTGTATTTAACATTGTTTTGTTACAATAAGCCTACTACTACCACTTGTATGATAAACGAACCACCGTGACTGATAAAATCGAGTATGTTCGTTTTCGTTTCTGCAGTTCTTAAAGAACTTTCTGTAGGAAATGTCCAACCAACAGGCCTATGCTTAGTAAGAATAGCTACTAACGTTAGACTTGGATTTCCTAACAAGTTGTGTACTTTTTTTGGGAAATCTGAGTTTGACTATACGGCAGTTTGACACCATATGCCACATTCAACCTGATTTATGAAAATTATGGGAGGGGGGTGCCGATTTTTACTCAATAAAATTACATCCGTTTTGGGAAGATATCCGGCTCTCAATTTCCGCCTCATTTCCAAGAACGTTTCGATGACCAGTGATCCAAAGTAAATCCACTTCTAACTGACCACCAACCGTATAAAAAAATTAGTTCTATACTCCTTAGTCTGATTAAAATTTGTTGTAAAAGTCAATAGAGCCCAAATGGGCGCCTGGCTGTCGAAGAAAATTGCGAGCCGCCTGCATTGACGGTGGCGTAAGCTATTACGTCTTAATGGACGATAGCTTTCAGCCACACCATCTGCCTGGAAAACACTTGCACAGTCAGGTAGATGGATTTATCTTTTTAACTCCAAGTTTAAGAGAAAACGTCTGCGTCAACTCCGCGCTCAAGTTTGGAACCATCGCTGTCAAATGATAAGGTATATCAAGTTCCCTGTCCTTGTTATCCGAGTGTGTAGGAATTTGGCTTGTAATAACATTGAGCCCATCTGTAGGAAAAGTTCTCATTGCCCCTGTAATCCCGACACACTAGGGGTTCACTTGGATTTTTTGATTGAAACCTAATATAACGAGAAGGAATAGAGATAGCCCAATAATTTTCCTTTTTTTAATAAAATTCGAATTATGCCGAATTATGTAATTTTGAATATTAGATATTCATACTTACTACTTACGCAATATTTAAAAAGTAGGAAGACGATTGGATTTTCCGGTAAGTAGTAAGAATGAATACGATTTTTCGCAAATTTTGTCTTACCTGTACAAATTAACTAAAGTAAATAAATAAAATAAATAAAAATAAATAAATTATTCTAGAGCTGTACACCTTGTGGTTCTAATATTATCGATGGAGGTTATAAATTCGTCGAAATATTTTATTTTGTCAATGTTATTGTGGCTTGTTAACATTTTTTTTTTTTTTTAATATTTTTATTGAGCTTTGTACCACGATTGTTTATTAGGAAAAATTGAAAAAGCAACAAAGTCTAAGCGGTAGAAGTTATAGCACTATTTCGGAGATCACCACATCTCCTCATCAGACTTCTTTTTTCTAGACTTCAGCAGGTATCGAACCTGCGAATTCGATGTTCAAAGTCAGAAGCGTTAACCACTGAGCTATGCACATCCCGTAAACTCTTGTTGCTAATTCATTTTCCTTATTCAACCAACTACTATCAAGTGCAGCTGATTTGCCGCTATTTAAACTCGACAGCGTGGTTGTTGTTGTCAATTCTATACTTCCATTTGCTTATTTGCTTTTTTTGTTCAGTTTACGGGATGTACATAGCTCAGTGGTTAACGCTTCTGACTTTGAACATCGAATTCGCAGGTTCGATTCCTGCTGAAGTCTAGAAAAAAGAAGTCTGATGAGGAGATGTGGTGATCTCCGAAATAGTGCTATAACTTCTACCGCTTAGACTTGGTTGCTTTTTCAATTTTTCCTAATGAGCAATCGTGGTACAAAGCTCAATAAAAATATTAAAAAAAAAATATTTTATTTTTATATTTTTTTATGTATATTATCACACAACCTTGGACCACGTTAACCGATTTCCATATTTTTTTTAGAAGAAAGGTGGTACCCTAGAGGTGGTTCCATACTAATTTGGTATAGATTCGATCATTGGATCATGAATAAGTTAACGGTATATAGTCTTAAACTTTTATATGAGAATTGAAGTCGGTTTTATTTTTTATTTAAAAGTTACTTGTAAGTTTTAAGAAACATTTACGCAATAATATCTATCAAAAAACAATAAAATAGGTAATACATTAAAAATTTAAAAACCGTCAGTCGAGTTACTAAATGCTAATTTTGAAAGATAAGCAAGTCGCTTTCCACTAATCGCCTACAAAAGCGGCCTAGCGAAAAAACACCCCAATTTGAAAAAAGTAAAAATATTTTAGATACAAAGATACATACATTTTATTTAAATTTTTTTTTTTTAAGATTAAAGGAAAAGCTATAGAAAATATTTTTGAAAAAAAAAACAAAGTTTAAAAACGATAGCAAATTAGTTATATGAATCCGAAAAAAGTACTGTTTGACCAATTGATAGCTTGTCGCAGAGCCCTTTACTAATTGGAAAGTATGTACTCCTATTTCTACAAATGTTCCAAAAAGACTATTTTGTACCTATCAAAAGTAGAATTTTGTAATCTCTGTTTTTGCTTCCTTCCGTAGCAATCTCACATCTTATTATGAGTTCGAAATAAATATATAGATTTTAATAATATAGAATTAAATGAAATACTTATAGTTCAGAGAATCAATTTAATCACAACCGACAATTCTCGGCTTACTTGATGAGCTTTTAAACCTTGCACGCCTTACAATGAAATTAGCATAATTTTTTTTACACTTCTTTTTATGTTGTAAACTAGCATTGACTAACTTGCTCTTAAGGCATCATTAAATATTTAAACAGAACGAAAGTTACATACCAAATTTGCGCAGCCACTGCGAAAAAAGTCTCAAAGTAAATATGAATGTACATATATGGAAAAGGCAAACACTCACATCACACAAGCTAAAAAAAAGTAGATTAAAATCTGTAAGAATTTCACGTACGAGCAATGTTTGTTAAATCAACTGATGCCAAAATGCCTGTGCTCCAAATACACCCCGCACCGCACAGCTACAGAATCAGCGATTGCCTGATTGTTTGCCACGGTGCACCCACTAGCAGCTCAATGGCTTCAGCGGCATTAAAGAGTAGAAAGCTGCATGCTGAACACTGTACGAGTACTAAGGTATTTATTTGTAATGCCAACCAAAATCAACCAACATTCATACATAGTACATATATATGTGTGCGTATATGTACAGCGCAATGTAGCGGTCGCTCCGACTGACTGTTTTGGCTTGCCTGACATGTGGAAAAGTAAACGAAAATCAATTTGAAATTATTGTCGATTTCCAGATGCTATTGATTTTGGTTGGACGTTTTTGTTGGCTTTGGCATTAGCGTTGGCTCAGCATTGATGATGGAAGTAAGCAGCCAGAATGATATTTGGTTGGTTGGTTGAACTTAACTGAAAGACAAACGAAAACAATTCGACAAAGAAATAATAATAATACAAATATAGTAATGTAAGAAAACCAGAAAACCTGAAGTCAAAAGTTGTAGCAAAGAAAGCCTGTGAGTACAGTGAATTGAGGTCGCAGGGAATGTAAGGGTGTAGTGTAAGGGAAAATAGAAGCTGGTGAAAGCATTTGAGGGCAAGTGAAAGCCAGTCAACAGCAGACAAGCCAAGCCAAGTCAAGCCAAGCCAAGCAAAGCCGAGTCAAGTCCAGTTAAGGGCAGAGCAGGCGAGACCAGACCAGAGCAGAGCAGAGCAGACCAGACTAGCACTGAGCATGCCAACTTCGTTTGAGCGCAGTAGACATGATGAAGTGTAAGCAGCAGGAAATGGAAAAATACCAAAAGTGGAAATAAGAAAAAAAAGAAACTAAAATAAAAATTTGATTGAAAGAGGCCAACGGCACCCAAACGTGTGGGTGTGCGAACGACGAGTGGGTTTGAATTTCATTTGTCTGGCATTGGAATCGTTTTCTTAGAGTACATTTTTTTTGCCTTTTGCTCCCTTTTCAGCCATTTTTTGTTGACCGAATTTAACATAATGCTCGAGCAT
>NW_023458558.1:35768819-35772819 GCF_013731165.1 Rhagoletis pomonella | reverse complement strand
TTACTTAGAATTAATTCATTTCTACTCCCTATTCCTGCAACTTTTGCATTCACAGAAAGAATGTGAAAAAACCAACTTCACATTCATATTAATTTAAATATTGATTGCGATAAAGCATATGATACTTTCATTGTCAACAAGGAATTGTTAAAAACTGCCACAAGTGCAAAAAATATATTAAGGAGAAATATTTATACTAAAAAACGTTTTTACTCTTTTTTCAATAAAATACTATGTATATTTGAAGTGTACTATATTTTTTTTTAAATTTTTTTTTTAAGTACTGTAAATATCTTAGAAAATATTGGCAACCCCTCATGTAATTTTGCAAACCAAAAGAATTCGGAATGTGCAAGAGTAATGATAAATTTTTTATCAAAACACTGGAATGCAAGCTGGCTTTGCCCACATTATTTTCTTGTCAACGCCTATAGGCCTTCGGCCGCGCTTAGGAATTATAACCCTCACTAAGTAGAATTCCTCTTTGTATGTTACCGGAGAAGAGTGGCGGAAATACTTTTGCGCAGAAGAAAGTATAATAGAAGATTTTTTTTCATTTCTTGAGCGTGTTTTTATATGCTTTTTTATTTTCTTGAGAGTTGGGTAATATGCTTCAGGCTCAAAAGCGACATTATCCCAAAAAACTGGTTTTCTGTCACTAAATTTAAAAATTCGAGTAAGGCCACTTGGAGTTACGTCATGGTACCTCAGCAATCGAATAGACTCGAAACTGGTGACCCTATACAGTTTTATTTATTTTTTATCCAAAGTCTAAGAAAAAATACACCTGAAAAAGACATGTACTTATCTCCCAAAGCTGGCAAAAGCAATTAAGGATTATAACGTTAAAACTAATTAATAAAATTTAAGTAAAATATTTACAAAGATAACATTCAAAAACTTTTTTCGCAAAATCTACTTTATTTATTTTAGTTATTTTTCAAAAAACCTGTGCCACTATCACAGCGCACGGCAGTGGGCGCGAGTGACGAAAGCAGCCACTGTAGCTTGCTGAAATGGCTCGCATATATATACACGAGATTTGGAAGTTTTTATCCAGACGTCCAATCGACATGTTTGAGGTATCGTTGGTGAATAACTCAGTGAGAGGGGAGTCCAGTATGTTTGCATGTATGTATTTATATTTAAAAAATATATATATTTATTGGTTCAAAAACGGTGGGTAGGCACTGTGGCCAATGGTAAAGTCGTTTACCACTTCCGCAAAATGCTCCGGAAGCAGTGTTGCCAGAACTTTTTGGGCCGACCGGCTATATTGGCAAAAAAGCGGCTAAAAACCGCTAAAATGTTTCAACTAAAATTCACATATTTTATTTAAAGAAATCGCAAGTAGAAAGACTAGTAAAAGCATTATTTTTTTGTCAATAAAGGTTATACGTAGCAAAGCTTTTCACAAAAACAGAGACTCGTAAATTGATTGCAAACTATTTTTGTTTAACAAAAGAAACTGTCGTTATACGTACATCAGAAGTCATGTTTGTATTATATAAATATAAAAAAGAGATCAATTACAAACTTATGGCGTTTTCTGTTTTATTAAAAAATGTTGCCTTACCTTGTAACATTTGCACTAGGTTACTTTTCGTCCTGAAAAATAGCTATATTAGTATAAAGTATTTTGCTTAGTCGGAGGGCAATTATTTGAGAAATGACCTCGTAAAGCTGTGATAGGCCTGAAGAAAACAGGCCAACATTATTTCAAAAAAAGAAAACGACATTCAGCTATCATGAGTTTCATTTCCCCTGAACCCGTTCACTTTTCACTTTTGGTTTCCATGGTTTTACTATGAGCGGATAACAAATTTTCGGGTGCATTTTTTTTCAAGCGAAGCTCAGGATAAGGCAGATTAATTTATACCGAACAAGCCGGTCGCTTTTTAAGTTTTTAACCAATCTACTATTTAATTGCATTTTGATGTCTATATATTCGAAACTCCTGTTTTTAATGTCCTACTCACTCTCTCACATACCTGTATCAGAGCAATAATAAGCAACAATAAAGTATGTTGGCACCATGATACAATTATTCACAGGTATTGTCTTCCCATAGAGTTTTGCTTCAAATATATATATTCGTGCCCTTTTATTCTCATTCGTTATTTTCTAAGTGTTGCAAATAAAACTTCGCGCTTAAATTTAAGCCATTCATAACAAAAATTGTATAAAGAAAGTCCCCGCTACGTCCTTCTTTGGAAAAAACACAGTGATCCAAATATAAAATGGGACGCGAAATTTAAGAAAGTGTTGACTATTTTTATTTAGTTTACTTAATGTTTATTATTTTTCATGAAAATATATCTGATTACTCAACAAACACCATGTAAGTATCAATTTCAGACTTTGTGCAAATAATTCACCAACTTTTAACTTTTTAATCAGCATATTTACAAAATGGTATTTATGCAGTTTTGTAGTCCATTACAATTTAGTATAATATGGTGAAAATTTTAAGTAGCTAGGACTTGCCGTTGATTTTTGTAATTTTTTTTTATAACGGTGTTACGAATTTTTTCCATACAAAGTATGTTCTAAAATTTTTTATATGGAGAAAAATGCCGAACACCGTCAACAAAACAATTTCCATAATCAACGGTAAGTGCCGGCTACCTTAAATTTGTACTTTAGTATACTAAAATTTTCAATTTAAAAAATGCAGAATTTTCATAATTTTTGAATAAAATATGAAAGTTGGATTTAAATGGTGTTTGTAAGTAATCAGCTATACTTGCATAACAAAAATAATAAGCTGAAATATCGCGTCCCAGTACATGTTTGGGTCACTGTACTATATTCACATAAAATAAAAATCATTGAAATCAGCCCAGTATTTTAAGACTTTTCGTATTAGGGAAAATGCTTTCAATTTTATATACTTAACACAGTCCGTCATGAAAATTTTCTCCGAGATAAGGCTAACAGTTTCTGACAGATTTTAGGTCGCCAAATATGTTAAAATGGAAAGTTATATGTACATAGATTTAAATTTTAATAAAATACGGCAAATAGCGAAATCGGCTAAGAAAGGCTAACTTTTTTTGCAAAACGGATACCAAATCGGCTACCGGCTAAATCGAATTTTCTTCGGCTGTTTGCTATCGCAACCGGCTAAATTTAGCCGGAAAGCGGCTAAAATGGCAAAAATGTCCGGAAGCAGTATCCGGAGGATGCATCAGACTTGGCCGAGCATACTTTGAAGTGCCATCTACTTAAAACTTAAGAAAGTTCAATTACATGGCAGTTGAGAAGTGTATGTGCAAAAATTTCATAAATTGCATAAAGGAAATTTTTGCACATGCAGCAGTACATAACATTTATTAAGGCCCCTAGTGTTAGCAGACGCGCCTAACCATACCGGCCCCCCTAGACGACGTGGTCGTCTAGTGGATATAACAAAAGCCGCAAATATCCTACTCGAAGAACTCAATGAGAGGGGAGACCAGTATGTTTGCATGTATGAATTTACATAAAAAAAAATATTTATTGGTCCAAAAAGGTGGGTAGGCACTGTGGCCAATGGTAAAGTTCGTTTACCACCTCTGCATGGTTGTAAGCCATGCAGAGTCCCCAAAATGCTCCGGAAACAGTGTCCGGAGGATGCATCAGACTAGCCCGAGCATACTTTGAAGTGCCATATAATTAAAACTTAAGAGAGTTCAATAAAATTGCAGTTGAGAAGTGCATGTGAAAAAAATTTCATAAATTGCATAAAGGAAATTTTTGCACATGCAGCAGTAGATAGCATGTATTTAGGCACCTGGTGTTAGCAGACGCGCCTAAACAGTTGGAAAAGTCTTGCAGAGTGTGTTCAGAAAATGTATTCCAGCTTCATAAACGACTATCCGGATTCTTAAAAATTAGGCTAAAGTGTTTCGAAACAAAATACATACGTTTTTTTGCTTTTGCCGTTTTAAGGGGGTAAGTGGGTACACCCGACATATTTAGTGTTATTTTATACGTCAATACCTTTCCACCGATACCT
>NW_023458558.1:35767209-35768719 GCF_013731165.1 Rhagoletis pomonella | reverse complement strand
TTCTAAGTAAGTTTGGGATCTAATTCTCAGGGTTTTTAAAAATGTTTGCATTTTTATCTGTGGTTCTATTCATAAACTCATTATGACCTTTTATTTTAAAGAATATTTCATTTAATATTCTTATTTCGGTATAAAGGTCATCCATTTTAATATACATTTTGTTCTTAAAACTTACTGAAATATATTTATTTATAGTATTTATAGTATGATTAACTGAATTAATATAGTATTTTTGCATACTATATTTTTTCCAACAGTATATAGTACGCAGACCGAAAAAATAGTACAATACTATATCTTATAGTACGGTTGCCAACCCTAGGCCGAAGGACGCCTACGCAGGAAGCATTTCTGAGCAAAAATACTTTCGCCGCTCTTTTCCGGCAACCCAGAAAGAAGAATTCTACTTAGTAAGGATTCTAATCCCTAAGCGCGGCCGAAGGCCGCTTACGCAGAAAGAAGTTCTGCGCAAAAATAGTTCCGCCCCTATTTTACGGCAACAAAGAAAGGAGAACTCTACTTAGTAAGGGTATTAATCCCTAAGCGCGGCCGAAGGCCTATAGGCGTTGACAAGAAAATAATGTGGGCAAAGCCAGCTTGCATTCCAGTGTTTTGATAAAAAATTTATCATTACTCTTGCACATTCCGAATTCCTTTGGTTTGCAAAATTACATGAGGGGATTTTTTTGTCGTAAACATTTCACTCCTTATATAGTGACATAACCCCAGGAAAAAAATTGTGTAGTGACTTAATCCCAAATTTTAAAATTGGAATTATGCCACTTGAGGCTATGTCACGGCACCGATTTCTGAGTATGAGGCTTTATGTTGTACAAAAGGGGGAGTATAAGGGACTCAAATGGAGGAAATTAGCCTATGGTTACCAGGGTGTCCAGAGTGTTTAAAAAGAAAAGAGCCATTTCTGAAAAAAAACTGCCAAAATTCGCCAAAGCTTTTTTTATGAAATTCATGAAATAGGTTTAAAAATCTTTTATTTTAAAAATGAGGTCTTGTTATAACATAGGTTTTGAAACCAAAAAGGAATACAATGCCTAAGTAACACAAATTACTTATATGATAGTGATGTACCAACAAATTTCTTTAAAAATATTTATATTTGTATTAACACATTTCCCAATAGGACTGCACAATTAATAAATTTATTATAACTTATAGTAATTGATTAATCTCACAATCTGCTTTAAAGCGCTCAGCTATATAATAAGGCGAGATCAGCTATTTCCACAAATGAAATTGCAAATTTTACATTCAGCGGGAGTTGTCACAAATGGTGGCTTAATATTGACAAATGTTCGGTATGCTACAACAAAATCGACAACAATAAAAAGTGTTGCCACATCCAAATTAAGCTCTAACTCCATAACCTACTTATCACGTGTTTCGACGCATTTACATGATAGCGCACAAAAAATTGAATTGAAGGGAAAACATCACCAAAAATCGCCAAGACGATTTCCTAAATTTTTACGCGCAAATATCAAAAAAAAAA
>NW_023458558.1:35763367-35767109 GCF_013731165.1 Rhagoletis pomonella | reverse complement strand
ATTTTTTTGTCGTAAACATTTCACTCCTTATATAGTGACATAACCCCAGGAAAAAAATTGTGTAGTGACTTAAGCCCAAATTTTAAAATTGGAATTATGCCACTTGAGGCTATGTCACGGCACCGATTTCTGAGTATGAGGCCTTATGTTGTACAAAAGGGTGAGTATAAGGGACTCAAATAGAGGAAATTAGCCTATGGTTACCAGGGTGTCCAGATTGTTTAAAAAGAAAAGAGACATTTCTGAAAAAAAACTGCCAAAATTCGCCAAAACTCGCCAATGTTTTTTTTTTTGAAATTCATGAAATAGGTTTAAAAATCTTTTATTTTAAAAATGAGGTCTTGTTATAACATAGTTTTTGAAACCAAAAAGGTATACAATGCCTAAGTAACACAAATTACTTATATGATAGTGATATACCAACAAATTTCTTTAAAAATATTTATATTTGTATTAACACATTTCCCAATAGGACTGCACAATTAATAAATTTATTATAACTCATAGTAATTGATTAATAGAATGGGAAGGGTGGACTCACCGTTCTGTCACTACTGTGGAAACGTCGAAGATAACGTGTACCACACATTCTTCACCTGCGAACACTTCTTGATTTCGCGCAGAATGTTGGAAGAAAGACACGGAGACATAACTCCGAACAACATAGTTGGGGTAATGATCTCCAGCAGTTGCGAGATATGTGAAATTCGTACTCCGCTGCAAACGAGAGGACGGTTGTCTACTGAGGACACCCGAATGAAACGCCCCACGCTTCGGTGGGAGTCCCACACTCGGGGAAGGTAGTATAGAGACTAGCGCCCCCGGCCAGTGCATAAAGCATTTCCTTCTCCTACGAAAAAAAAAATAATAATAATAAAATTGATTAATCGCACAATCCGCTTTTAAGCGCTCAGCTATATAATAAGGCGAGATCAGCTATTTCCACAAATGAAATTGTAAATTTTACATTCAGCGGGAGTTGTCACAAATGGTGGCTTAATATTGACAAATGTTCGGTATGCTACAACAAAATCGACAACAATAAGTGTCAAAATTAAGCTCTAACTCCTTAACCTACTAATCACGTGTTTCGACGCATTTACATGATAGCGCACAAAAAATTGAATTGAAGGGAAAACATCACCAAAAATCGCCAAGGCGATTTCCTAAATTTTTACGCGCAAATATCAAAAAAAAAATCGCCAAATTGGCGCTAAATTGCCAAATCTTGACACTCTGATTGTTACAGAAGATGTAATAAAGTAACCGACGAAGACTTGCGTGCCGCTTGCGCTTTTCTCTCAAAGTGTTTACCGCTGGTAAACCCAAATAAAAGTTAAAATTTAAAATCTAATTAATAAAATTTTAGTAAAATTTGTTTTTGTTATTTTTAGGAATTATAACAATTATATTCAACAACTTATATTAAGCTCGAGGCCGTTTTTTAAATGAAAATGTAGAAAAGCAACAATAATTTGAAAAAATGGTAGAAGGGATAGCTATTTCGGGAATCACCACATTTCCTCATCAGACTTCTTTCAGTAGGATTCGAACCGACGATCCCCCCACTGACTCAGCCAGTTGCCTATGCACCATGCTAAATACGCCTTGTAAATTATCGTTTGCTTTTTTCCACTATTTTCATTTTTTGTTATGCCAACACAATCAAGCGCAGCTATTCCGCTGCAATTCACTTGATCATGTGGTTGTTGGTATTGTTGGTTTTTGCTAATAATTCTATTTTTAGAATGTGTAACTTTTAGGTGTGCTCGTCCTTAAGTTATTTGTTTTTGTTATTTTTTTGTGGTGTTTTTTTGTATGTGGAGTACGTCCACTCCCAAAAGCAGTATGTCTGGCAACCCTATGTAGAATTGTGTCCCGGTTAATATGAGTGAATTGCACGAAAAAGTCAAAAACGCGTTATTGATGACAAATGGATTTTAAACCAAGAATTCAAGCCGTAGCTGCTTAAAGAAGACGCGATTTTTTACCAACTACAATGCCAACTTGTATGTAAATTCCTGAGTTTTGCACACAGTCTTGAGATTTTTTTAATGTTTTTGTTGAAGTATGAACTATATTACAAAAAATTCGCCGAAAATTTTAAGTAAAAAATGTTCCATACATTGTGAAAAATTCTGTGTGCCAAAATAGTGCGCCACTGTAAATATGTACATTAATATAATAATAATAGATTGGCGCTTACACATAAGTTAGTGTTTGGCCGAGCTTCTCCTCCGATTTATGACGTGCGCCTTGATGTTGTCACACAAAGAGGAGGGACCTACAGTTTTACGCCGACTCCGAACGGCGATTGTATTTTGATGAGAAGCTGTTTTTCATGGCAGATATACATTCGGAGGTTTGCCATTGCCTGTCGAGGGACGACCGCTGTTAAGAAAAACCTTTTTTCTATATTTTTTGCGATGTTGCTTTGACCAGGACTTGAACCCAGGTGCAGCGGAGTGGAAGCGCGCACTGCTTACCACTACATCACAGCGGTATATTAGGGTGGTCTAAAAATGCATGTGAAAAGTAAAGTCGGAAATTTTTTGCTCTCACTTCTAAGATTGTTCTACATCGAAAAAAATATACCAACATTTTTTTATTTTGCGGATGACCTGAAGATATATTTTGAAATTAAAAATCTAGAAGACTCATTGATTCTCCAGGGTGAGCTTGATAATTTGTACAGTTGGTGTGCGCGTAATAGTTTGTTCCTCAATATTGGTAAATGTCATTATACCTCTTTTGCAAAAGTGATTAGATTTTCGAATGTCCCGCTAAAATTAATTACTGACTTTAAAGACTTGGGTGTTTATTTTGACTCCAAGCCAGAGTGTCCAGATTTGGCGATTTCACGCCAATTTGGCGATTTATAAAAATATACCAAACTTAGTTCTCCACGATAATTTTACAGAACTGCGTGATAAATTTGACTTAGAAAGCATATTAAAAGACAACGTTTTTAATCATCCTAATCGAAGAACTTTTGAAACGATTACCTAGTCAATTAAATTCTTTCAAAAAGCTTTGATTTTGTCACCAGAAATGGGTGTGAATCACAAGAGAGCGAGTTTCAGGGATCTGCCAAAGTATATTTGACTTTGAAGGAAAGAAAAGTAGTGGAAACTGAATATTTAAATCTTTTAACTTTCCCATGGAATAACTTTTTTCAGAACCATTCCATCCGACTCTGAAGAATTTTGGATACTTGCTTACGGAGTGAAAACCGCAACAGGCAATAAAATGTTTGGAAATATATGTAAGTAAAATAGCCTTCATATTATTATCCTTGCAGCACTCACATGCTTTTGTTGAGCGCGTTTTTTCCGTAATGAATTCAACAAAAACTAAGATTCGAAATAGGATGAGGTTGGAAAGCCTTAATTCAATAGTTCGAATAAAGTCTTATATGAAGGCTAATCGTTTCTGCTGCAAAACGTTTCCAATATCAAACAGTATGTTATCAAGGTTGAATAGATCAATATATGACAACAACAGAAATGTAAATAATTCAGGCACTATAGGCGAATTTGAAGAAATTGTGGAAATAGCTGATCTCGCCTTATTATACATAGCTTTTTATTTTATTTTTAGCTACGAGCTCTTAAAAGCAGATTGTGCGATTAATCAATTAATATGAATAATAAATTTAATAATTGCGCAGTCCTATTTCAAAATGTGTTGAAAAAAATATTTTTAAAAAGTATGCGTATTTGTAAAGAAAATTGTTTGTACA
>NW_023458558.1:35756640-35763267 GCF_013731165.1 Rhagoletis pomonella | reverse complement strand
AATTTTTCCTAATAAACAATCGTGGTACAAAGCTCAATAAAAATATTAAAAATAAAAAAGTTCAAAATGTTTAAAAAGTTAAACCAATTATTACAAAATGGATATCAATCGAAGGGCTTTGCTTCTTAATTTCACTACAGGAGGGGTGCCACCTGTTTAAAAAATGTAATTCAATTTCAATTAACGCAATCAGGTAATAGAACTAAATACCCCATATGGGCGCCAGACGAAAGGCTTCAAGAAGGTAAATGTTTGTAAATATTTTGAAGAGGGTTGTCACGTTTTTGAAAAGGCGAATTCAGTTAACTTATACGCAATGAAATATTAAAATATAGCAAACAAGAAAGTGTTAAGAAATCTTTAGTTTTAACATTAAGAGTATTTTAGAGGTGTTTAAAGATTAAAATATTGGTATCAATCGAAATGGGTTTGAGACAAAGATTTATTCCTGCCACAGGTTCAAAATATCAAATTCAGCTTAAATCGTCAGTTAATTAAAATTTGTATAACACTGCCATATGAAGGCTATTTAGCTTGAAATTACTTTTCAAGGGGGTTGCCCCTTTATAAAAAGTCGAAAAATACGGGTGCCAAGCGAAAGAGTATTAAGAACTATTTAGTTTGAAGAGAGTTGCCACGTATTTAAAAATTGGCATTAAAATTATTTAATAAATGAGTTACTAAAAGGTGGGTATCAATGGAAATGGGTTTGAAAAAGCGTTATTTCTGAAATATATTTAAGAGCGTTTCCAACTGCCGAAAAAATCCAACACAACTTAAATTAAGGCAATAAGGTGATATGTATGAAATAAATATGTATCACCATTTTACTGTCAGATGAAAGAGATTGAAGAAGGTTTTAGTTTGAAAATATTTTTAAAAGTGTTACAATCTATTTGAAATGTATATAAATATAAATAATATAATAATAATTTATAAATATATCAAAATATTGATATTGGTAAGCGGGAAGTTTGGTAAGCATGGAAAACGTGTTTCTTTAAAACTCACCTTTGTTTGCTGCGACTAATCTTGTTTCGACAACCACTAACTCGATATGCTCGCATGAATATCAAAGATCACTACAATCATTTACATAGAAAACAGAACGTAAATATTTACAAAGTCCGGTGGTATAGATAAATAGTGCTGCCCGGAAAATGAGAAATCTAATAAGCGTGCAAATAAAGTGCCTGGTTCAAGATATCAAAAGAAGAATTGGTCGAATTCTGGATCTCCAGGTTCGCAACGCCGTATAACGAATCCCGCAGGAGTCAGAAACTGGTTATACAAAATTTTAAAGAAACTCCTGGAAACCATAAAATAGTAACCGACAATTGCAAGATCTATTTAGATTTGAGCCAAAAGGAAAAAGTTTACTCAACATTAACACCGAAACATACGTATAGTTGTACATATTTATACAAATATATATGTATGTATGTATGTATGTATGTATTTATATACAGGAATGTGTTTGCGCATATTCGCACAAGTGAGCTGATGGGTATCATGGCTTCATTCACAAGTGCTTAAGTAGTTTTATTTATCAAAACCTCCATGTACGAGCGTAAAAAGTTCAAAAGCAAACGAAATGAAACTCCTTCTGCACATTTGAATGTTAAATCTTTCATAAAATGAGTGGTTTTTTTGTGGGTATGCATTACTACATATATCATCCTTAAATATGTGCGTGTATAAATGTACACAGTTACCCTGTAGGCAAGTTAACTCGGACCGATTTGACGCGGCCAAAAAATTCATTTAACTGTATGGGAGTCCATCCATTTTTAGTATAAATAAAAATATGATAAACTAGCATATTAGTACATTCGACATTCTAAGAAAGGTTCACTTAACAAGTGGATAGTCTAGCATTATTGGAGGCATCAGCTTTGTCTCTAATACTGCAGATGAAGAGCTCCACTTACATCTTTACTAGGAATGATTGGATGGGAAGCAAAAGTTTTAAGGAGGCACCGTTGAACTTCTAGATGGATAGGTTGAAGCCTGACTGAAGGGTTAGTAAAATTTAGGCTACCGGACCGATGTAATGTTTTTTAGGCAGAAGTAGTTGCCACTAAGCAATCATTTAATTGGCTTCTCAATTGAACACCGTCAACAAGAGAAGTAAACATCTACTCTGATAGCCATGCGACAATCAAGGCTTTGGCCTGGCTCATGGTGCGCTCAAAGCTAATAAGGGAACTGCTGACCACTCTTTCAGTTGCTTCTGATTACATATATATTTTATAGCTAGACTTAATTGGGTAGCATATCTTAGTGATATTTCAAGAAACTCCGCTGCGGATGAGGTGGTCAGAAGAGACATTCTCGAGTCGGTGACACCCAGAAAAAAGTGAGAGTGAATTTACAATAGTATTTTAGTTCAGTTTTCCACCAATCTAAAGGATTTTCAGAGGATAATATTTCTTTAAGAAAGGCCTTCAATTGAGCTTTAATTTCTCATTTCTTAATGTCGCAAATTCCACATCCGAGCCTTCGCTCCAGGATTATAAAATTCATTCTTGGTTGCTTAAACGACTTTCAGCAGAACTTTTTTAACATTCGTATTCGCAAAACATTCACATCATGTTATACGTATGCAAATGGCGATGCGAATATTTTAAATTATGCAAATTATTCGCCAATGAGGATGCCAGTATTCACAACATCCCTAGTTAGGATCATCTCAACATTTTTTCTCAAGCTGCTAGACTGAGATCTTAAGAACATTTAACTAGTCCTGAAAACTTTTGAAGCACTTCGTAACTTCGTTCTTGGCACTTAGTGTTAATAACAGGATATTTGATTATTCGCTTTCTTTCCAAAATCGGGTTTCGAATTATTCGAAATATTGCAAATAAAAAAACGATTCCTGCTTTGAAATAAAAAAAAAAACGGATAACCCGGTTTTATTTTACATAGTTTTAATACAACAGAACAAAACTACTAACATTAAAGACAGCTTTTATTCAGAAAAGAGCAAATCAAAATAAGTTCAATATTTTTATATTTTGGAACGAGTTTCCTTCACCACTTGTCAAATTTGCTATGGAGACCAACCGGTTTCGGTCACGTGCCAACGTCATTCGGGAAAGAAAATTACTCTGAAGATGGCACATCATCGAAAGCGGTTTTTCGTCAAACCAAATTTAGCAAGGAATGGCGAAAACTCGGTCCAGAATACATCGTAACAACAACAACAACTTTCAGAGTATTTCTTTAAATCAAAAGAAAAACAAAAAAGTTAAAATTCTCGTTTGGTCTTATTTTAACTTTATTTTAATTTTTCTGGCAATTTTCGGCCGAATACTTAGATGTGCCTGCCAACCGGGAGTTCCATGGTTTAATTTCTGGTCCTAAAAACATCAAAACAAGGTTTTTCAAATAGCGGTCGCCCCTCGGCAGACAATGGGAAGCCTGCGACTGTACTTCGTAGGAGCTGGAGTAAGAGTGTACATCTCTCCATTTGGGGGTTTGCCTTAAACTGGAAAAAGTTTTGAAGATTTTGAAAAACTCAAACATTTTATTCTGAAGGCAAGATTTCTACGAAATGAAAAAAACCGGCTTGTCCTATAAAAGAAGTCCGGTCTATACGATATTCGAAAAAATCAAGCTAAAAAATGCATATATGTAGATATAAAAAACCGGTTTGGAAAAAACGACTGACGCTTATGTAAAAAGTAATGTTTAATAGGCAAAGGAATTTTGGATGAGCAGCGCAAAGCCAAACAACTAATTTAAAATTAAATGGTTTTCGATTAAAAAATGTTTCCAGCAGGGTATTTTGTATCCATTCTGTCAAAAAACTACGTATACTAAACGCAAGTAGTGTACGCTGAATAAAGCAAATAAAAAGAGATCAACCCACACGGTGTGCAAATTTGAAGTTAGACAAGAGAAAGCTTGCTTAAAGAATCGTGTGTGCTACGCGTGCAAATACTCTGTATCTAAATAGTATTTATGTATGTATGTATTTACATATGAGTGAGCTTAAGTATCTATGAATGAATAACAGCGGTTATTGTGACCGACCAACCGACAAGTTTCACTTCACTTTCGCCCACTTTACTGCCGGATATGTTGCGTTACCGAGACGTTTGTTGGTACTTAGGAAAGTGCTTATAACATAACAATGCGGTTGTTTTTCTTGTGGTCTGCACTCAGATTCTATCGTACATAAGCACACATGAAATCATAAAAACGTTTATCTGCTGCCCTTTGGGGTTGTAGAGGACTTCACTCCAACCGAATCCATTGGGCAGTTGCAATGGTCAATGGTAAACTATGAGTAAAAGCAGACAAAGCCATATTCAGAAAATGCCAACTTCATACTTACGGGTAAGTAAGTAAGTTTCCTTATTGTTATAATGGACTAGCTTGTATACATTAATAGTAGTTAAAACTCGCAAACAAATACACATATACAAATCTTTACATACATGTGTGTGTATGTAGGTAAATGTACATTCTATTTTGCTTATCCATGTACGCTCAAGCGCAACGAGTTTAATGGTCAAGTGAGTGAATGAGTTTCATCTCTATTTCAAATTGCAGCTTTATTTTCTTCTAAATACACATAATACGCTCCAATATGGCCACTGAACAGCTCATGTGTTAAACTTTACAACGTTTGATGCTAAAAATCGTTACTTATATGTATGCATATATTCAAGAATATAGTATAATAACTACTAGCCATAACAACAACAATGACTGGCATTCTACACACAATACATTTATAGGTAGAATTATAGTAATAACAAGTAAGAAAGTCTAAGTTCGGGCGGAGCCGAACATTAAATACCCGGCGCAAGTATTAAATATATGTTTTTTCACCCTTCCGAAACCTTCCGCTAGATGGTAAGCCGAGGTGTATCAATTTTGAGTAAATTAGCGTCCTTCAATTTCGAAATACTGAAGTTTCAAGCATTTCTTAAATTTACCGTTATATGAGAATCGGCCGTTATTTTAGTCCGATTTCAATAATTTTCAACGTTTTGCTTACACGTGGCAAGTACAATAACCATACCGAGTTTGGTACAAATTGGTAGAACGGTTACTGATATACTTAAATGTGATCATAAGTGGGCGGTGCCACGCCCATTTTCCAAAATTTTACCATAAACGTATTTCTTGGTAAAGAATTGTTGCAAGCATCAATTTTGAATAAATTAGCTTCAATCGAAGATTTTGTATTTCTCTAAATTACCGTTATATGGGATGTGGGCGTGGTTATTGTCCGATTTTAAAAAGTTTCGGCGGTTTTTTATGCTGTACTAAGGCCAACAACTGTGCCAAGTTTGGAAGAAATTGGTGCAGCGGTTACCAAGATATACACATGTAACCATAAGTGGGCGTGGCTACGCCCATTTTCCAGAAATTTATAATATTCTTATTTTTCGTCTAAAACTTATTATAAATATCAATTTTGAGTGAATAATCTCCAGTAGTTACTAAAATATCGCAGTTTTCGTATTTCTGAAAATTACCGTTATATGGGAAGTAGGCGTGGTTATTGAGCGATTTTAAAAATTTTCGGCCATTTGGTATGTTATGCGAAGGCCAACAACTGTGCCAAGTTTGGAAGAAATTGGTGCAGCGGTTACCATGTAACCATAAGTGGGCGTGGCTACGCCCATTTTCCAAAAATTTATAATATTCTTATTTTTCGTCTAAAAATTATTGTAAATATCAATTTTGAGTGAATTATCTTCAATAGTTACTAAAATATCGCAGTTTTCGTATTTCTGGAAATTACCGTTATATGGGAAGTGGGCGTGGTTAAAGTCCGATTTCGCCCATTTTCAATACCAACCTACCTTGGATTAAGGGAAACCTACGTACCAAATTTCGTTGAGATATCTCAATTTTTGCTCGAGTTATCGTGTACACGGACAGACGGACAGACGGACAGACGGACGGACGGACGGACAGACAGACATGGCTTAATCGATTTCTTTTTTCATCCTGATCATTTATGTATACATTTGTCTATATCTATCTCGATTCGTTTTGGCTGTTACAAACAACCGTTATGTGAACAAAATTAATATACCCTTGTGCACAAGTGCGCTCGGGTATAAAAAGAAGCAGTGGCAGCAGATTTTGTATGCACTTACAGCTAATAAAATATGCCATTATACATAGGATATTGGACAGGCATCATATCAAAAATGTTGAAAATTGGATTACTTTGCTAGCAAAATATGCGGGTGGTGATATATAAAACAGATATTTTTATGTGCATATATGCACATATGAACATAGCTTTGAGTGAAAGAAAGAAGTGCACAGCAATTTTTTGTCTGTATGTTTCTGTTTTTAGAGCGAATACAAGATTTTAAAAGTTAAATTTAACCCTTAATGAGGTGTCAATAAAAGTGTTGAAAAAAGCGTATTATGAAAAATATTAAAGTACTCTATTTTCGTTAGCTTAAAAAAACAAAAACATAATTTCGACTTCAAACTTAAAAAAAATTTAATTAAACATAAAAATTTTACATAAGTGGTCGCATGGGCTTAGCACTCAAGGAAGTAGCGATGATGTTCTACCCGTAACTAAATAAATAAAACGAAGTGTGTATTGTCTTAAATATCAAAGCTGTTTATTATAGTTAACTT
>NW_023458558.1:35750996-35756540 GCF_013731165.1 Rhagoletis pomonella | reverse complement strand
GCGATTTTTTACCAACTACAATGCCAACTTGTATGTAAATTCCTGAGTTTTGCACACAGTCTTGAGATTTTTTTAATGTTTTTGTTGAAGTATGAACTATATTACAAAAAATTCGCCGACAAATTTAAGTAAAAAATGTTCCATACATTGTGAAAAATTCTGTGTGCCAAAATAGTGCGCCACTGTAAATATGTACATTAATATAATAATAATAATAATAGATTGGCGCTTACACATAAGTTAGTGTTTGGCCGAGCTTCTCCTCCGATTTATGACGTGCGCCTTGATGTTGTCACACAAAGAGGAGGGACCTACAGTTTTACGCCGACTCCGAACGGCGATTGTATTTTGATGAGAAGCTGTTTTTCATGGCAGAAATACATTCGGAGGTTTGCCATTGCCTGTCGAGGGACGACCGCTGTTAAGAAAAACCTTTTTTCTATATTTTTTGCGATGTTGCTTTGACCAGGACTTGAAACCAGGTGCAGCGGAGTGGAAGCGCGCACTGCTTACCACTACATCACAGCGGTGTATTAGGGTGGTCTAAAAATGCATGTGAAAAGTAAAGTCGGAAATTTTTTGCTCTCACTTCTAGGATTGTTCTACATCGAAAAAATATACCAACATTTTTTTATTTTGCGGATGACCTGAAGATATATTTTGAAATTAAAAATCTAGAAGACTCATTGATTCTCCAGGGTGAGCTTGATAATTTATACAGTTGGTGTGCGCGTAATAGTTTGTTCCTCAATATTGGTAAATGTCATTATACCTCTTTTGCAAAAGTGATTAGATTTTCGAATGTCCCGCTAAAATCAATTACTGACTTTAAAGACTTGGGTGTTTATTTTGACTCCAAGCCAGAGTGTCCAGATTTGGCGATTTCACGCCAATTTGGCGATTTTTTTTGGATATTTGCGCGTAAAAATTTATGAAATCGCCATTGGCGATTTTTGGCGTTTTTTCCCTTCAAATAAATTCTTTCCAAATATAAAAATATACCAAACTTAGTTCTCCACGATAATTTTACAGAAGAGGCTAATGAACTGCGTGATAAATTTGACTTAGAAAGCATATTAAAAGACAGACTTTTTAATCATCCTAATCGAAGAACTTTTGAAACGATTACCTAGTCAATTAAATTCTTTCAAAAAGCTTTGATTTTGTCACCAGAAATGTGTGTGAATCACAAGAGAGCGAGTTTCAGGGATCTGCCAATTCACTATTTGACTTTGAAGGAAAGAAAAGTAGTGGAAACTGAATATTTAAATCTTTTAACTTTCCCATGGAATAACTTTTTTCAGAACCATTCCATCCGACTCTGAAGAATTTTGGATACTTGCTTACGGAGTGAAAACCGCAACAGGCAATAAAATGTTTGGAAATATATGTAAGTAAAATAGCCTTCATATTATTATCCTTGCAGTACTCACATGCTGTTGTTGAGCGCGTTTTTTCCGTAATGAATTCAACAAAAACTAAGATTTGAAATAAGATGAGGTTGGAAAGCTAATAGTTTCTGCTGCAAAACGTTTCCAATATCAAACAGTATCTTATCAAGGTTGAATAAATCAATATATGACAACAACAGAAATGTAAATAATTCAGACACTATAGGTGAATTT
Organism: Rhagoletis pomonella; assembly: GCF_013731165.1. Lineage (NCBI taxonomy): Eukaryota > Metazoa > Arthropoda > Insecta > Diptera > Tephritidae > Rhagoletis > Rhagoletis pomonella. The sequence goes on along the minus strand of NW_023458558.1, from coordinate 35,754,915 downwards.
GAAGAAATTGTGGAAATAGCTGATCTCGCCTTATTATAGCTTTTTATTTTATTTTTAGCTACGAGCTCTTAAAAGCGGATTGTGCGATTAATCAATTAATATGAATAATAAATTTAATAATTGCACAGTCCTATTTCAAAATGTGTTGAAACAAATATTTTTAAAAAGTATGCGTATTTGTAAAGAAAATTGTTTGTACATCACTATTATATAATTTTTTTGTGCAGCTGATTTGCCGCTATTTAAACTCGACATCGTGGTTGTTGTTGTCAATTCTATACATCCATTGTCTTATTTTGCTTTTTTGTATAGTTTCAGGCAGGCTCTTCCTAAACTATGTATTTGTCAATGTTATTGTGGCTTATTAACCACACGATGTCGAGTTTAAATAGCGGCAAATCAGCTACACTTGATAGTAGTTGGTTGAATAAGGAAAATTAATTAGCAACAAGAGCTTACGGGATATACATAGCTCAGTGGTTAACGCTTCTGACTTTGAACATCGAATTCGCAGGTTCGATCCCTGCTGAAGTCTAGAAAAAAGAAGTCTGATGAAGAGATGTGGTGACCTCCGAAATAGCTGCTATAACTTCTACCGCTTAGACTTTGTTGCTTTTTCAATTTTTCCTAATAAACAATCGTGGTACGAAGCTCAATAAAAATATTAAAAAAATAAGATGTTAATAAGCCACAATAACATTGACAAATACATAGTTTAGGAAGAGCCTGAAGGAAACTATACAAAAAAGCAAAATAAACAAATGGATGTATAGAATTGGCAACAACAACCACGCTGTCGAGTTTAAATAGCGGCAAATCAGCTGCACTTGATAGTAGTTGGTTGAATAAGGAAAATGAATTAGAACCAGAGCTTACGGGATGTACATAGCTCAGTGGTTAACACTTCTGACTTTGAACATCGAATTCGCAGGTTTGATCCCTGCTGAAGTCTAGAAAAAAGAAGTCTGATGAAGAGATGTGGTGATCTCCGAAATAGCTGCTATAACTTCTACCGCTTAGACTTTGTTGCTTTTTCAATTTTTCCTAATAAACAATCGTGGTACAAAGCTCAATAAAAATATTTAAAAAAAAATAAAATGTTAATAAGCCATAATAACATTGACAAATAAAATAAATATCTGCGGCAAAATTACATACACGCAGCTAATTTCTAAAGGCGCTGGCACATACAGCATCTGTGCTGTTTTGGCATTGGTTTTGCTTTGACAGCTAATACAATGTTCTGACCGACAACGAAAACACCTTGAAAACGAGTTTTGGGATTGTGGGCTGAAGGCTGTTCACACCGACTGTTGGTGTTTTCGTTGACATTTCTTACATCCTTTGTTTATAGTTTTGCTGCACAAATACAAAACCAAAATACTTTTCCTTCAATTTCTTTTCATTAACAACCTTTTACTTCCATTCTTATTTTATTTTGGTCAGCCAATTAACAATAAATCCGAAATGGCGTATTAAAGATGTTAAAATATGACTTCCACTTCGATAAATAATCGAAAAAAACTAGTGCAGACACCAATTGAAATGAGTGGAACGTGAGTTTTCAAGTGGTTTTCAGTGAAAACTTGTTTTCGTTTGACAAATTTTACATTGACGAAAACACAAGTTTTAGGTCGAAAACCAGTTTTAGTAACGAAAACATACGTTTATATAAAGCTGTTCACATAGGCAATGCTGACGCCAAAGCAACACGAACGCTGGTTTACTCTTGCCGTTTTGCGTTTTGTTTTTTCATGGTAAAATTCAAATTCAAAAACTACAACCATTCGCTGTCAGAGCATTCATTTTAGCAAACACTTCCGCTACTTGCGTTTCTGTCAAAATGAAACAACGCCAAAGCGACGCGAAAGCTGTATGTGACAGAGCCTTTATTGAATGAATTTTTTTTTGATGATAGATACGAAATTGTGATTTATGATTGGCGATATGCCCATTAATATCTGCATACACATGTGCGATGATAAGCTAGGATTTTGGTTGACGAGATTTTAATAATAACCTGTGAAATAATGAAGCTATCCTTGCCTCAAAGGAGATTTATTTCCGTACTACGTAGTTGTTTATTTACAATGTTAAAGTTGATTTAAATTTAATCAAATAAAAATACAAGGAATTGGTCTAAAGGGATGAAAATCTATAAATCGATAATTTCACTGGATATCAAATTTTCATTAAAAGCCAAGCTACTAAGAAAGATAATCGATAGGTTAATATAACAGTTGCGTAGCAACTTTCATATAAGCTCGAAAGTGTAAATGTAACGCCCATTGTTTACTACAAAAGAAACAAGTAAGAAAGTCTAAGTTCGGGCGGAGACGAACATTAAATACCCGGTTCAAGTATTTAATATATGACTTTCACCATTCCGAAAGCTACCGCTACATGGTAATCCGGGGTGTATCAATTTTGAGTAAATTAGCGTCCTTAAATTTCGAAATATTGAAGTTTCAAGCATTTCTGAAATTTACCGTTATATGAAAAGCAGCCTCAATTTTAGACCGATTTCAATAATTTTCAACGTTTTTATACCCGAGCGCACTTGTGCACAAGGGTATTATAACTTTGTTCACATAACGGTTGTTTGTAACAGGCAAAACGAATCGAGATAGATATAGACAAATGTATACATAAATGATCAGGATGAAAAGAGAAATCGATTAAGCGGTGACTGTCTGTCCGTCCGTTTGTCCGTCCGTCTGTGCACACGATAACTCGAGTAAAAATTAAGGTATCTTAACGAAACTTGGTACGTGTACTTCTTTCGGGCGTAGGACGGGTATTGAAAATGGGCAAAATCGGACAATAACCACGCCTATAACGGTAATTTTCAGAAATACGAAAACTGCGATATTTTAGTAACTACTGAAGATTATTCACTCAAAATTGATATTTGCAATAACTTGTAGACGGAAAATAAGAATATTATAAATTTTTGAAAAATGGGCGTAGCCACGCCCACTTAGTGTTACATGTGTATATCTTGGCAACCGCTGCACCGATTTCTTCCAAACTTGGCACAGTTATTGGAAAAAAGACTTTTAATACTTTTGGTAACTTTTTATACCCGAGCGCACTTGTGCACAAGGGTATATTAATTTTGTTCACATAACGGTTGTTTGTAACAGCCACAACGAATCGACATAGATATAGACAAATGTATACATAAATGCTCAGAATGAATAGAGAAATCGATTAAGCCATGTCTGTCTGTCCGTCCGTCCGTCTGTCCGTCCGCCCGTGTACACGATAACTCGAGCAACAATTGAGATATCTCAACGAAATTTGGTATGTAGGTTTTCGTTAGTCCAAGGTAGGTTGGTATTGAAAATGGGCGAAATCGGACTGTAACCACGCCCACTTCCCATATAACGATAATTTCCAGAAATACGAAAACTGCGATATTTTAGGAACTACTGAAGATAATTCACTCAAAATTGATATTTACAATAATTTTCAGACGAAAAATAAGAATATTATAAATTTTTGGAAAATGGGCGTAGCCACGCCCACTTATGATTACATGTGTATATCTTGGTAACCGTTGCTCCAATTTCTTCCAAACTTGGCACAGTTGTTGGCGTTGATACAGGATACTTAATAACTGAAAATTTTAAAAATCGGACAATAACCACGCCCACATCCCATATAATGGTAATATGCGGAAATACGAAAACTGCGATATTTTAGTAACTACTGAAGATTATTCACTCCAAATTGATATTTACAACAACTTTTAGATCAAAAATAAGAACAATAACCACGCCCACATCCCATATAACGGTAATTTAGAAAAATACAAAATCTTCGATAAATCAGTAAATATAAATGCTTATTTATTCAAAATTGATGTTTGCAACAATTCTTTACCAAGAAATACGTTTATGGTAAAATTTTTGAA